>NW_022631026.1:4195764-4580550 GCF_010015895.1 Lontra canadensis
AGAAATATTTTTTTAAAAGATTTTATTTGCTTATTTGTTTATTTTAGAGAGAAAGCATGCAAGTTGGGGGGGGGGGGCGAGAAGGAAGGAATCTCAAACCCACTTGATGCTGAACACAGAGCCTGATGCAGGCATTGATCTCATGACCCTGAGAGCCTGACCTGAACCAAAATCAAGATTCCAGTGCTTAACCAACTGAACCAGCTGGGTGCACCCCATACACACACACACAAACCAATTGTAAGGCAATGATTTGAACACTAAGATGGTTAGCTCCAGAACTGCTTGCACATAACAAATAGTAAACATGTTAGAGTGGGCTGCATTCCAGCAAGGCAAAAAGAGCCATGTGTCACTGACGTGGGGGTAATTGTAAATCCCATACCTACACCGCACTCTCAGGGTTGCACCCGAGGGCTCTAAGGGGGAAGACAGGGAAGACCGGAGTCTCCACCTGTCTGCAGGCTACGTTGCCCCAGCATGGCTAGTCCAAAATCATCCCAAGAAAGAAAGAGCATTTCTTGTTGCTGGTAAGTAAGTGATGAGCTGGAAGACCTCTATTTGACTTTCTCCGTCAGGACTGCAACCGGCTTATGTACCTTGTGGTTGCTGTCTGAGACAACTAATTCTGGGCCCATGCGAGCTCACTGAAGTTCTCTAAGCTTGGCTCCTTACTCGCTCTGCTCTTTCTGCTGTAACCCCCTCTGGCCATCCTTCCCCTGCCTAACTCTTACTTTTCTTCCAAACTCCATTCAGAGTTACCCCAGCCGGGTGCCCCTCCCTGCCCTCCCATTCCAATGCCAGGCTTCCTAATCCTCTCCAGGCTCACTCAGCACCTGGACGCTGGTGTCAGAGAGAGGCCATCGCCCTGGCATGTCCTAACTGTCTGTCTGCCCCACAAGACTGGCATGTCCTTTGATCTCTGTGACTGGTGCCTGGCTCACAGTGGATACCAGTATGTGATCGTCAGCTCAGTGAACATGGGCCGCTTTCCTTCCCGCAGCTTTGTCCTGACATGGGCTCACAGAAGGTAACCTTCATGGAATGTGGGAATCCTGTAGTGTTCCCTAGGAATGTCTGCTGCAGCATCCAAGTGATGAGATCCAGAGGAAAGACGATGTTCATGTGGTTTGCTCTGAGAATCTACAGAAACAAGCAGACATTTGAGGACAGACCTTATATCTGCTGCAGAGCAAATTGGGAAGCTTGAAGCCCAGCTATAGAACTGCTTCAGCTTGTGCAAAAGAATTTTGGTGATTCTATTTATAATTCACTCAGCACCTGGTCCACGTCAAGCATTGCACTGAAATCAGTTCCAGCAGACATTTTCATCCCAGCTGAGGCAGCACCTTTGGCCCAGACCTCCTACATCGGACAGTGCTGTCTCCCTTGGGCTGGCATGCATCACTGTTCACGGGCTCAGTCCCTGTTTCTAGGAGACACCAGAGCACAGCAGTATCCTATTCAATTGTTTAACTTGAAAATTTTCAGAAAACAGTCTTAATGGCACATTGAGTCCCTTTCATTGTCTTGGTTCACTAGTTATAAGTGGATTTCAATATGCATTCAATCAAAATACCCAGCTGCATTCATTTAAAAATGCAGCCCACAAAAAGCATCGAAGGGGGCCCCTTACCTCCCTGCTAAGAAAATGCAGGAGAGATTTCAGTAGAATTTAATTTTGCAGAACAGCAAAAGCCCCTGGAATCAGCCATTTCTGATAGAGAATTTAACTCTGTCTTTTTGGTAACAGAGGCAGGAATCAGGAAGTGATGCAAACAGATGAGAGAGGAGGTGGCGGGGGAAACCAGGCGAGGGACCATGAGACTCACCCACCTGAGGTCCCTACGGTTCCGGGTTCACAACGAAGCCCCAACGTTGACTCAGAAAATCAACACTGTGGAGTGTCCTCACCCTCTCTTCAGAACAGGCAAGACTCACTAGACAGAGTTTACGTCTGGGAACAGATTTATAGGTTAGATGCCCTTGGTAAATTACTAATTTTCTCAAGGCCTCATCGTCTTCATTTTTAAGGTTTAGATACCAAACGTCTACCACATAGGGTTTGTTGTGGGTTGGATTATGTCCCCAAAACATTTCATATGTTGAAATCCTATTCGTTTGTTGAAGTTCCCTAGAACTTCAGACCGTGACCTGCCTTGGACACAGACTTAAGGTAGATGTGATTAGTTAAGATGTGATCGTACTAGAACAGAGTGGATCCCTAATTCAACATGACCAGTGTCCTTAAAACATAGTAATTTGGACACAGGCACACACAGGGAGAACACTGTGTGTGTGTGTGAAGGCAGAGGTCTGGGTGACATGTCTACAAGTAAGGACCCAAGGAAGGTCAAAGGTTGCCAGCAAGCCACTTGAAGCTGGGAGAGAGGCTACAACAGATTCTCCCTCGGCCCCTCAAAAGGACCAACCTTCATCTCCTCCCTTGGCTTCCAGAACCTTTCTGCTGTCTAAGCCCCCAGGTCTGCACTGTTCTAACAGCAGCCCCATGAACTAATGCAGGGCTGTTCTTAGGTGGTGCGGGGTGACATCTGCAGACGCGTCAAGGGCTGGACCTGGAACACAGTAGGTGTTTGGGTAGGTCCAGTCTTGTCTTTGTTCTGGCCAAGACACGGCCTGTGTGTGGGTAGTGGGAAGGAGAAGCAGGTGCGGCCTCGGCGTGTGGGGTATTAACACACACACACTCAATGAACAAGTCACTCCGCAAATGTGAATTGAACCCTTACTGGCTTATGCAGCTGGTTGCCTGAAAAAAAATTTATTTCTTTTTTTGCTTCCTCAGATCTTCATAATTATAGAAAGAGTCTTGAAAGTTGTTTTTGCTGGGCGCACGGCGGGAGGGGGGAGGAAGGCCTTGTCCTGCGCTGGAGTGTTATGAAGCCATGTGACACTTGGGAATGGCTTCTCTAACAGAACCCTCTTTGTCTGCAGAGCTGGTCTGCCGAGGAGAAGCTGTGACTCCATATGAGTAAAGGAGCCTTGTGGGAGGTGGGACAGGAAGACTCTGAGCCTTGCCGTGTTGCAGAGTAATCTCATTAGGTCCATTCTGTTGGAGCAAGAGATCTCCTGCAGGAGAGGGCATCAGGGCCCACACTGTAACTCGCATGGTGACTAGGGCTTATCACACCTTGGGGAAGGGGTTCTGACCACAAGCACGTCGGGGAGAGGGCACTGGATGCTTTGAGAATGTGGACCACTGAGGAAGCTGAGGAGTCACAGTCCTTTCAGTCATTTGGGTGTTTGGGATGTAACCCCGGGGGACAGCAACCTGGACTGGAAACCAGGATCTGGCCAAGGACTGATGCCCTCTCCAGAAGTCTTGCTCTCTTTGCCAAAGGAAGGGAATGATGACATAAATCTCTACTTCCCCTTTGTGTTAGCGGTTGACCAACTGTGGCTTCTGTGCTGGCTTCTGTGCCCATTTACCAGCCTCTTCGTGGCCACCGTCATGCACCTAGCAGCTACTGTATCCTCCACGTTCCATACCTTCCCCTTGCATGCATCTGGCTTTCATCCCCCCACAACGTGCTGCCACAGCGTGGCGTTCATGCCCCACAGAAACACGGCAACGCCTCATCTTCCAAGCCTCGCCTAAGGCTGCGTTCCCGCCACAGCAGAACCACCTGCGGCATCCCCGGGTCCGCAGGCCTCGCCGTCCAGCCGGTTGCGGAGAGCGCCCGCTGACCACTGCTGTCGATGAATCACCACGTTGGGGAAATGACAGTTTCAGGGGTAAAGTAGGGAAGGAAGCAGTATGTGCGGAGAGCGTCCTGTGTGGAAGTGGGTGGGGAAGGGTGAGAGGCGGCATGACTGTCCAATCCCTTGCCTACGGGATTACCAGTCATTTTACTCAACCATCGTCACGGCCCGAGCGTTCCCGCTCCTGTGATTCCTGTCACCTGGGCTCCCGGGACTCTCTGGAACGAACATGTATTGTTTTCAATAAAATTAGAAGTTATTATCTAAAAAGATGTAGATCGCTTTTCCTCATGCAAAGGTGAGAGAGCTCCCTCCTTCTTATGTGTTAGGAGGCCTTTCTCAGATACCTGAGGAAGATTTTATTAAAAACAGAGCCAGGTGTGTGCGATCATCTCTATATTTCTTTAAGTCGTCCGGCCATGTGGTACCACGCCCACATGGGACCAACTTTCTTGACAACATACAAAAGTTACCCAGTGTCCATAACGGGTGAGGCAGTGAGATATATGAGGGGCCAGTTTTAAAGCAGTGAGTGACAAAGTTCTGTGAAGTTTTCGTAACAACAACGACAATGGATCAGTCTACTGAGCAAGAAGTCCTAGGGCTCCATGGGGACCTGACAGGCAGCCGGGCGGGAACACCTCTCCAAAGACTATGGTTTCCTTTCAGTCCCAAAGAGACCAGAGTGGCTGTCCAAACCCCTATATTAATCTGGGATCATGTTGTTCCATGAAATTAAAAATGTTAAAGTATCAGAAATTAATTTCCGTGCTAATTTGGGCACATATGATTAAGAGAACATTTAAAAAAAACTAAATGTAACACGAAACACTTTTGGCAATAGTACAGGCTGAACTCGCTAGAGATCAAACAAACCCTTCAAGTCTGATTTCAAAAAGCTGTGTAGGGGCGCCTGGGTGGCTCAGCGGGTTGAGCATCTGAGTCTTGATTTCAGCTCAGGTCACGGTCTTCCAGTCCTGAGATAGAACACCAAGTCAGGCCACAGTAAGCCGAATGTGGATCCTGCTTAAGACTCTCCCTCCCTCTGCCTCCCCCCCCCCGCCAAAAAGTCTATCTAAAAGGCTATTTAATCTCATGTGCTACATTTCCCATCATTATCGGGAAGGAAAAGGACCACCACATTGCAAGGTGCTGTGTAGATGATTTCAGAAAGAAGGAGCCGTAGTTCACCCAACGCGTTCAGTTTCGTTCTCCTCTGGATTACTCAGAAGATGAGCTCGAGGACAACTGTTGCAGCAGAAAGCCCCACTGAGGCTTGACGGGCCCAAGGGCATTATGGAAGCTCCTTACAGACGAGATCTGAAGATACCCCGGTATCAGATGTCTCACTCAAAGCTCCTACGCAATTGCCTCAGTGAAGAAAATCTTTGTTGAAAACCCCCAATGCATGAATGTCATACGTATGTTTCCCCTTTCTAGGCGGCCTCCTTTTCTGCCTCTGAAGTTTGGGATTGAATTAAATCTCAAGTGCAGAACCTTTTTGTGGGAGCACAGACAAATGCGCATGAATTAAAGCAAGGTGCTCTGGGTCCATGGGAAACTCCCGGGGCCAGACACACCACATCCCACAGCAGCCATCGCTCAGAACTCTCAGAGCAGAACAAGCTCGCAGGTTTATGTCTGGGTCCATCCCCCAGTGCCCAGGCCCTTCCTCCGGTGCCTCTTGCCTCCCTCAAAAGAGTAGTCAACAGAGTATGGAGGAAGTTTTCTTCCCACCCCCTGCCCTTGGACATCATGCAACAGAATTCACAGAGACAGGAGCAGTTGGGTGTGACTCTTGGGGAGATTAAAGTACGGATCCACACTCGACTTATTATGTTCTTTTACCAAAGTCTGGTGGTGCCAGGTTCTGATCTTGAGGCATCGAGTGCCTGGTCTGTCGACAGCCTCTCCTACCTGCGCCCTGTTCATGCATGGCTCCAAGCAGACTCAAGGATTTCTCACACTCTTACACTCGGCACATCCTTAATGAAAAATATATCAGGATGGTCTTTGTTCCTTAAAAAAAAAAGAGAGAGAGACAGAGAGAGAATGTGATGATGCTGTTTATCACTCCTGGCAAGGTTTTATAACCTATTTAGTTGTAATATTTCCTGAAGTCCCCTAATCCTATTAACGTACCCACAAAGCTCCTTCTCATGACGTTGCAAACAAAACCAACACGGTACGTTCTGGGTGGGGTCCTTCGTGGATGTTGGCAAGAGGTTGGTCATAATGCTTCCCTGCCTGCATGGTTTTCAAACAGGGCCTTATGGGTCAGGTAAGGTAAGCGGTACCACAGTCAGGGGAAGGCTGTACTCAGGGTTCTGTCTGATATTTACCTGTAAGAGGAAAAGAAGAGCCCCAAGCCTTGGGTGTGGACGGGTCAGATCTCAGAGGAGCCAGGGGAGCTGCCTACAAGCTGCCCTGGGGAAGAGGAAGAATTACATCTGGGGGAGAACCACACCCTCAAAAGCCACCTTTTCCTATTCAAATCATTTTTATCCCTAGCAGCTGTACTGCTCGCAGCCCAGCAGGCTTTGTGGAAGGATGCTTTGCTCATTAGAAAGAATATTGCTTTATAGGGAGTGCTGCCATGGCATTCAGTACGTTGCACAGGCCCAGCTGAATGAACTAAGGCAAGGGAAATGACTTGGATGGTGCTAGCAAGACACACAGGAATTAAAGAAATGAAGAGTGAGTACCCAAGTGGCTTTCCATTCTGGCTGAAATAAATATAATCCCCTCCCCTCTTTGGGGAACCAAAGCTCTGACAAGTGCTGATTTTACCACTTGCTGACTTGTGACTCTGAGCACGGTTCTTCCTACTCTTAAACTGAGTTTCCTCTTTTGCATCCAGAGATATACCCAGCTCCTCCTTAATAGTTTTGTTGTGAAGATGAAGTGAGAAAAAATACGGATGCCAAACATTTCATATTGTACGAGGTATAGAAGAAGAAGTGTATTTCCCTTTACTACCACCAATTCTAACAACGGTCTTGCAGGATCTTACTAAGTTCATTTTATAGACTAGAAAACAAGTTCATAAAGGTCATGCAATGTTTCCAAGGCAATACAGCTGATGAATGAGGAACTGGATTCAAATCCAGTTCCTTCAGGAGCCAAAGCCCATTCTCCTTCTAGCTAAGCCCCTCTGTGACTTTAACGTGCTTGCAGTCACCTGGGGATCTTATGAAGATGCAAATTCTGACTCAGTGATATGGAAGTGGAGCCCAAGATTCATATTTTTAATAAGCAACTAGGAGATGTTCATACTTCCAGACCATGGAGGATACTTTGAGAAGTGAAGTTCTAGAACATTCTGCTTCCTTATCAAACTCTGAGGGCTGAATGGTCAGAGGAAACTTGAGAAAAGGGTGGAGAAACATTGACACTGACTTAAAAGAAGAGGGAAAAGAGGGGAGCCTGGGTGGCTCAGCTGGTTAAGCGTCTGTCTTCTGCTCAGGTCATGATCTCAGGGTCCTGGGATCAAGCCCCACATCAGGCTCCCTGCTCAGCGGGGAGCCTGCTTCTCCCTCTACCCACCCCCGTCCCTTGCTTGTGTGCTCATGCTTTCTCTTTTTCTCTCTTTCAAATAAATACATAAAATCTTAAAAAAAGAAGAGGAAGAAAAAGAATAAGGAGAAAGAGGAAGAGAAGGGCCAAAAGAAATCAGGCTCCGGAAAAGGGAACATAACGCATCTGTCACATGTACACCCAAGACCATGTGTGTTCATTTAGCAGCTTACATGCTCCAGCATTTCATTTTTTTTTCCAGCATTTTATATATATGTTAGAAAACCATGAAGAATTCTCAAAGTCTGCCTTAGTCTCAATGTTGTAAAAGTTCTTAAAAAGTAGTTGTTTTTGTTTTTGTTTTTGTTTTCTTTATTCCTCATCTCTGCCACCCCAGCTTCCAGAACAGCCAGGTCTCCAGGTTATAAGGTCACAAGTCCAGGCGCTGAGTTGGGCTCAGGGCCAGTGTCTCAATCACAGACCCTGTAGTCAATGAACGTGGGTCCACACCCAGCTTCTGCTGGCACTCAGATTCCTCTTCTACGGAATAGAAATGTTTTTATGCCTCAAATTTTCCTGAGGATCAAAATGAGTGACTATGTGGCAAGCACTTAGAGAAAACCCTGGAATGAAATGAGCTCTTGGCATTGATGAGCTTTAATGTTACCACGGATGCGGACACGGCAGTGATACAGGGCAGGGGAATGAAACCATTCCTCACCTTCATTCAAGGCTCACCGTGCGCCAGGGGCTAGACCAGGTGCTTCATGGTACTCTCCCCCATGCCTGGGATGTTTTCTATTATTCATTCACTGATAATATTTTACAGATGAAGAAACTGAGGCACAGAGGGGTTCGTCATTTGCCCAAGTCGCCGGGCTAGTGGACAGTGGGACTAGTATTCGAACCAGATGATCTGACTTCAAGAGCTTACCCTCGTCTACTCTCCAGTTGTAGTATATGGTGCTGGTGGTGACTGCCACTGTTGTTAAGGATTAGAGGGAGTTCTCTGCACTGGTAAAATCTCAACAAAGCAATTATTTTTAACTTGCTGGGAGAGGTGATCAGGGCAGTTCATGGAGAGGTGACACTTATCAGTACAGTCACCCCGATAACGCACACAGGGACAGATCCATGCCTTGAGACCGGCCGTTAATGACATCCCTTTGTGTGGTATACTGATTCTCAGCCCTGTCCCCACTGCTGTCAGAACTGATTAAGCGAAACACGTTTTCAGGAATGCCGCTCAGAGGCCTCTGTCATTGACTGTAGGACGAGTTATACTTAAGCAACTGAATTAGCGAATCTACCAGCTGTCTCCAACAAAGAGCCCCAGAAGAAAATGGGCTAATTATGCGTATGCTGTCCAGACACGGAAGAGGGTGTGGAGCAAGATGCCTCTTCATTACGGAGAGAAACGGCACTTCCTCCGGAGGGCACGGAACCAAGGATGCGGAGGGGATCGAGCGATCCTACAGCCAACCCCTTCTGTTCTGTTGAGGGCGGAGGTGAATTGCCAACAGCTTTGCTTCCTGGAAATCTAAGAGCACTTCTGTCTCTTGCCGCCCTGCTTGGGACACGGTAACGATGCTGTCGTGCGCTCACCAAACACGAGAATGAGCAGGTGCAAATAGAAATGGCAGCTGTTGTTTAAGGAGCAGTTGCTAGGTGCTCGTCATAGGTTGGGATCTTCCGTTTTTTCTCAGTCCTAATGCTTAGGAATACCCTACAACTGCACTCTTCAGTTTTCAGAAGGCTCAGAGTGCTGACTAAATGACCAACATCACAAGCCAATGAGAGCCACAGGGAGCCTGGGCTGCAGCTACCAGTGTTCTCTGCCCCCATGCTTCTGTCCTCTGAGGACCCCTGGATGACTCCTGCTGCACAAGGACACGGTTCTCCTAGATGAGCTCCAGCGTCAGGGCAGGGTCAAGGCAGTGGGACATACACCCAGAGGGAGGTGCAAGAACTACCACACAAAAGAATGCATGTCCCTTCTAAAGACAGAAGTTTCAACTCTAGTTAGGACAAACAAGTCCAATCTGAATCCTCATGGATTTTGCTGGAGAGCCATCAGAGCCCCCAGTGTTATTAAATCCTGCCAACTCCCCATGCTGGTATGTTGATATGTTGGCTTCTGCCAAAATGTGCTAAACGCACTTCCCCCAGTTAACGGAATTTTTCCTAGTTGTTCTCACAAGCATTTCAGTGCTACCCATGACAAAATGATTTCCACTTCATTTACGTATTGAGAGAGTCTGGGTTCTCATCCTTCCAATTCTTTTACCAACTCCCTAAAGACAAGCCTTTAAATAAAGCACAGAAAGTTTGCATTTTTCTGTCTTACAAAGGTGAGATCTGCCCTCAATATAAAAGATTTATCACTTAGGGGTACCATAATAAATAAATAAAATTTTAAAAAAAGTTTAATCACATGGGTACTGTTATGCCACCATTTATTAGTCTGCTAACGATATATCATGTCACAGGAAGAGAACAAGGCAGGTGTACAACCCAAGAGCTTCTCAGAATCTGAGCATTAAAAGGATAATCAGGGGGGCGCCTGGGTGGCTCAGTGGGTTAAGCCGCTGCCTTCGGCTCAGGTCATGATCTCAGGGTCCTGGGATCGAGTCCCGCATTGGGCTCTCTGCTCAGCAGGGAGCCTGCTTCCCTCTCCCTCTCTCTCTCTTTGCCTGCCTCTCCATCTACTTGTGATCTCTCTCTGTCAAATAAATAAATAAAAAATCTTTAAAAAAAAAAAAAAGGATAATCAGGGACACCTGGCTGACTCAGTTGGTGGAACATGCGACTCTTGATATCGGGGTTGTGGCTTTGAGCCCCACATTGGATATAGAGATTAATTTAAAAAAATCTTTACAAAAAGGATAATCAGGGGCTTATCTATCACATAAGCCGTTGCATCGAATTAAAAAAAAATGTGTAGTAGAATTTTAGAGATGGAGACCTTTACAAGCAATCTAGTCTAATCATCATATTTTTACAAGTGAGGACAAACTGAGCTTTAAAACTGAAAAATCAGTCTCTAAATCCCTGGTCTACATAGTCCTGTGTAACTCTGAGCAAAATACTTACCAATTGGTGTCTCAATCTCGTCAATGGGCTGAAGAAGATCAATGCCACCAGTCCCAGGGCATTAGTGAGTACTCAGGGCTCCATTCTGGTTTGCTGATCCCTATGCACCCAACAACTAGCTCAGCACCTGATAAAGTGATTAATACATGCCTGTGGGAGCATCATGGACGTGGAAGCCTGTCTAATCCATAGCATGTGCTTAAAAACATTAGTTTCCATTCTCGTAAATGATTCCTCTGAGGTCATAGAATAAGTCATCAAATTGAGACCAGAGTCTGAAGCTGATTCCTGTGTCAGTGCTCTTTGCCTAAGAGTGAAGAATGGGGTTGGGGGGGTGGGAGAAATGGGCTTAGGAACAGGTCAAGAGGCCCCACAGCTGGAAGAGATTATTCTTTCCTTGGCCTGGGGTAAACTTGAACTGTGACTTTCTGTTATTCCGAGATGAGAGGAATAACCAAGTCAAACACTTCCCTGTCCCAACTTCCACCCATCACGGGAGGGAATCCTGTGGTCAGAGCCGACCACCTCCGGCTAATTCATCCCAGGTGCCCACCACCAGGGTAACAGTGTGCCTGTTCATCATCAAAACCCAACTCGTAAGCAAAGGTGAATAAGAAAGCGGGTACTTAGGGAGAAGCGCAAAAAAACACGTCTTTTTTTGCACAGTGTCCTTCTCAATCATGCCGCACGCTTGATGCTCACGCCAGTCCCTACAGAGCCCTGTCGTTGGCGGGACTTCGTACGAAACCATCTCCCATGTGCACCCCACTGTGAAACAGGCTCAGCAACTTCCTGTGCTCAGGGCCTGTAAACTGTCAGCCCTCTGATTCCTTCGATGGCTCCTTCCTCTGTGCTCCCACAGGACTGGCTTTGCTCCTAGACCCTGGCACCTATCCCCATCTGCATTAAATTAGATATCTCCTTATGTGCTTTAACATCCCCTCATGCTCTCCCCAAATCACAGCCACATGTGAGGTTTTGTGGCCTGCCCTGTGCCATGGTCATGGGAGGAAATACACTGACACTCATGCTGGATATATGTCTCGATCCCAAACCCCTCACCATGTCCATTTTTTCTAAAGTCACAAATGCTAGTCCAGTCATAGAAAAATCTGTCCATGGGGTATCTGGCTGGCTCAGTAGTGCATGTGACTTTTGATCTCAGGTTGTAAGTTTGAGCCCCTGTTGAGTATAGAGATTACTTTAAAAATAAAATCTTTTAAAAAAGGTTTAGGAGAAAATCTAACTATGAACACCCTTCTTTAAATCTTCTCCTTCACTTTTCTACCTTCACACACATACTAACACCCTGTGTGTTCTTAAATCTTAATCCTTCTAGACAGCTAATCTGAAGCTATGAGAAAACCAAAATACTCAGTCATGTAAGGTTGAATCCAAGCATTGTCCTTTCTGGATAGGTTGACCAAACAGTGAATATATCATCAAAACATAGACATTTTTGTGAGTGAAATGGAGCATTGTAATATTACTAAGGCAATAGGCACAAACTGTACATTACTTTCCTAGAAAACCACAATGCAGAGTCACATGAACTCTAGTATTGGGTAAATCTGGGGTACATATTCCAGAAATTTATAAGTGGAAGACTTTGAGGAAAACTGTGGGAAATGAGAATTTCAGTGAATATGCCTGAGCCAGAGGCTGTACTACCAAGGCTGAGTGAGAGGTGTAGACCACGCTCAGTGCCCTCTAACCACACTCTTGTTCCTGCCTTGTGTGCTGGCACTCCAGGACGTGGGGCATAGAAGTAGTACAGCTCCTGTGATAGATCAAGGATGCCCAACTGAAGGAGATGGGGAGCCCTTGTTGGAGCCAAAAGCAAGCCCCTCAAAATGAGCAAGAGCCTAGGCTCATCTGCATTCCAAGTGGGAAATGATTGGGAGGGAGAGGGAAACCCCCCTCCACCGCACAAGTGGGGGATGGGCTCCTAAGAAGCCTCTGGGAACTCCTTTACACTGAAGGGAACTCTGTTTTCTGCACGTTTGCGGGTGGTGGCCATGGCAAGAAAATTCCATTCCATCGACCTTATGGACCCTGATTTGTATTCTCAGGCTGGTGGTGCTGAGAAGACATCCGTTATCCACCCAGAATCTGCGAGTCCATACTGATAGAAATAAACTAGTAAGCAGCAAATAGGTGAGGGTCGATCTCAGATGCCACGTCACAAATGTAGAAGAAATGACGAAATGGGAGAAACACCATAAAGCAATCATCATAGCGATAACTGATTCTGGAAAGAATCATTGGTGGATGTCAGTAGAGAAGATGTGATGAGAAATAATCTCACCACAGTATCATAACAGAGTATATACTGGTGATACAGAAATAGTGATAGAGCAACCTCATATATGTTAGCAATGTAGTAATAGTAATAGAGTATGTATTAGTGATACAGTAATAGTAATAGAATATACATTAGAAAGATAGTAATATAGGATGTTAACATAGTAATATAGCATGTATTGGTAATATAGTAATAGTAATAGAGTAATATCATATCCGCTGGCAATGTAGTAATAGTAATAAAGCATGTATTAGTAAGATAGTAGTATATGATGTTCATATAGTCTAGTACCTCACAGCCGTATAGTAATATTTTACAGGAAAAACAACAGGGACTTTACAGTGAGAAACCTGGCACATATCATCCTAGCCAAGGGATCAAACCCAAGTCACCAGGACTGAGACAGTAATCATGTCATGTTCCTGACTGACTGATCTCTACGGGTGTGGACTCACCAACTTATTCAGTGGGTACTTAAGCTAGCACTGTTATTGCTGGTTGAGTTTTTAGTACTCGAATTGTGTTGAATGTGGCAGTGGCATCCCCTTCGAGCTGACCCCTGTGCCTTTGGACCTGCATCCTTATTCTCTGAGCCCCTCCTCACTTTCCAACATGAGATAGCTTTGGAGGATGATGGACACATTGTCTCTCTTGTTCTCACACAGCATTGAAGTAGGGTTGAATGCAGGCTAACCAGATTTGTTTCGACTTCATCCACAAGAAGGGATTTCAAAATCCTAGAAAGCAGCGAGTGTCCAGGATCTTAGAGTTTATCTAATTCCACCTCCTTTCCTTTTCAGGTCAGGAAGCTGGGGCTCAAGGCAAAGACTACTTGCCCAACAAACCCATTTTATAGAAGCCCCTCAGGATGAACCCGGAGCACAGGGCTTCTCAGAGACTCCAGTGTAAGTGGAAACAACATGGGCTCCAAGCATGCTTTCTGGGGGAGTCTGCTGCCTTTGGCTCCTGTGTCTGGCCAGGGTAGCCCAATAAACCATTTTTATTACAACATGCATAACAGATTTTCCAGCCATCCCCACATTTACAGATGGCCATTAATTTTTTTTTTCCCTCACATAATGCATTCCACTCGCAAGAAAAAAAAAAAGAAAAAGAAAAAGAAAGAAAATCCTTGCTCGTCACAAATTGAGTACAGAGAAGCAGCCTTACAAGCATTACAGTTAAACACTGAGAAATAAATGCTCCTCATTATTCCCTCATTTATTATTTCTTGCAGGATTTGAATATATCTTAAAGAACATCTTTGAAAAACCCATTAGTTCCATTACAAGGCTTCAAAACCTCTCCGGGTCCTTTAACCAATGCAGAGCTAAAGAGGTGCTAAAGGAAGTCCGTACGGTGGAGGCTGGGGATTGCGAAACCCAGTTACTGGTTTTGCTGACGTTTCGTCATTACAGGAGGACTCTCCAGTCATCTGGAACGGAGATGCCAAGGATCTTCCCCATCGCTGGAATTTTCATGCTAAAAATGACTATGTTTTAGGGAATTCTTCAAGAAAGCTCTTCAACTGAGCAGAGTTTCTATGTAGTAGCAAATGATCAATATGTAGAAGAATGCTTTCCAAACTGACTTTTATCTTTTATATCAATAGACATTACTTAGGGGGAAAAAATGTCTCTAAGCAAATAAGTTATATTTTCTTATCTTTTTTTTTTTTCCTTTGCTAGTTCCTGCAATTAAGCTAGTGTTTTTGTGTTCTTCTGTAAGGACACTTTTGGGAAACACTGACTTAGGGATCTAATGTCTAAGAAGGTGGGGAGATCTGTGCACTCCATTTTGCAGGGGGAGAAAATAAGATAGAAAAAGAGCTTCTGGCATCTCCTTGCAGGCTTTGGTGAGCAGCAAACATCACTGGCAAAAATGAACAGGATATTAGAGTTTCTGTTCACCCATCAGACCAATTATATATATATGTATATACATATATATATGTATATATATAGACTGAATGCCTACTAGTTACCAGAGATGCAAGAAAAACAGAAAAGACACTGTTTCTGATTAGGAGAGAGACAATTTAACAGTAATGAAAGTCACTGATGACTGTGATCTGGGAAGGAAAACAGAATGGACTCAGTCTGGCAAAGAAAGGAGAGTAGAGGGGGTTTCCCTGAACCTGAATCATGGAAAAACCTCACTAGTTTCCTGCATGTTTTATTGTCATTCAACCAGAAAGAAGAAAAGAAGTTTTGAAGTGTGTGAACCCAAGATTGTAAATGGTGGATCTGGAATTCAGTTCCTGGGGGTCTGGGCCAGTGCCTATTCTTTCCACTGTACCCCTGGAGGGAGCCAAGGCACTTACTACTCTTACTTTTTACAAAGCCTTTTATTGGGGCACTTGGGTGTCTGAGTGGGTTAAGCCTCTGCCTTCAGCTCAGGTCATGATCCCAGGGTCCTGGGATCGAGTCCCTCATTGGGCTCTCTGCTCAGCAGGGAGCCTGTTTTCTCCTCTCTCTCTCTGCCTGCCTCTCTGCCTCCTTGTGATCTCTCTCTCTCTCTGTCAAATAAATAAATGAAATATTTTTTAAAAAAACATTTATTGAGAATCTTCCATGCACAAGAGCAGAGAAACAGAAGGAAAAGGAGAAGATACAGGACAAATTGGTCATGGTTCCCTCCTTCAGAGACAGTTTATACTCCCATTAGGGAAGCTGAGACACGTAATTTCACTTAGAAGCAGAACAGCAGAGGTAGAAACGGACGGAGGACAGTCAAATGATAGAGAGGCAACTTTGGCTGAGAAGTCAGAGAAGGTTCCATAAAGGTGGCAGCTTGTGAACCAACTCTCAAGACCTTGAGGATAATCACAGCAAGGTGCTCGCGGCCCAAGTGGTGACAGCAGAGGATGCACGAAGGGAGCCGTGAGACAGACAGCAGGAGGCTCAGTGGCACGGGACCCTGGGGTCCTCAAGGGTAGCGACCCACTGCTCGGCCAGCAGTGGGGCCATCAGAGCTGGACTGCCTGTCCCAGGCCAAAGACACAGCCTGAACTATCCTGCTAGGATGGCAAAACACGAGCTTGGTGAAGTGCACCCCACTGGGGAAAGAACTGGAAAAACATTAGAGCAGGTAACTGGAATTCCTAATTGTAACCCAAGTATATTTTAAGACATTTTTCACAGTGAACGCTTTGTCAGGAGCTGCTCAAAAGGGATTATATGAAGTAAATGAAGCAGAAAATCACCCAAACTCTGAAACAGTAGGAGGACAGAACAGATTTTAATAGATTTGGCTAAAGGAGCAAGAGTAAGTGATAACAGATATGTTCTAAATACATATTAAATACTAAATTACTCCTATTAGGAATACAGATCTCATGATATTTAGTCATTTTATTAATGTCAGCAAACATCTTTTAATATCTATAATATGCCAGGAGGGTCATAGAGCATATTGTGGACACAGAAAAGCACAACACAAAATCCTACACTTAACTGGTTTACGGTTGAGTGAGGGACATTTATAACTTTACAAAGACCAATTTAAAGCGGCAAACCAGATGGGATAGGAAGGGGACATAAGGACAGTGCACACTCCTCAGAACTTTCCCTCTGCCCCCACACTCCTCAGGGCCCGGACGATGTGTAATATCTATAGGGGAGTGACCGCATGTCCTTTCTCTTCTCTAAGAAGAAACACATGAGCTTCCATGGTGTGTGCAAGGAACATTTGGAAATAAAATTCCTAAGATCTATTAAACAAGGATAATGAGGTAACAGTGATAAACTCTGACTATAAAGATCATTCATAGATTTCTAGGAAGGAGAAACTATGCCACCGCATAAGAGATAAAATGTCAATCCCTTCAGCAATGGTTGGAGAGGGTGAGAGCTCACATATATGAAGGCTCCTAAAAGCAGGGTGTGTATGACACTAATCAGGGGAGGAGTGTCCCAAGGTCACACATGTGGAGAGTGGCCAAGCCAGGGTTTTCACCCAGGCTAGCCTAACCCTGAGTTCGTGCTCTTCCCCTGGTCGACTACTTATCTTAGGGCAGCATGATATTCTCCTCATTGGTCTCCCCATTCCATCGGGTTTGATGCCACCTTCACCCACATCTCTGGCATGTAGTAGATGTTCAATACGGTTAAGTGAAATGGTTGAACGACTGACAGCAGGATGAGGCCAAATTCAGGCTTCGGGTGGATTATGGCAAATTCAGAGGGAATTTAGGACTACTCAGTCCATTCAGATGGACTATCCCATCTGAATCTGCTGCGATCTGTTTGCAACCCTCATCCCCCACATTCTCAGCAGGAAGGCACATCTTTGAACTTTCCAGGACTCAGCATTTTCCTGTAGGAGAATCTCTCTAAATGATAATGTTTGTTTTTACTTTTTTTTTTCCCCACTCTATTCCAAGCCTATAGCCAGTCTTTATATCCCTTTGTCTCAAATTATCCTGGGGAAAAGGGAAAAATTGAGAGATCTCTTAAGACAGAGATCTCTCAAGAGACAGAGGCCATGATTCTTGGATCCTGGAAGCAGTACAGACATGAGATCCTGCGAGTCACAGGCCCCGTAGCTGGCTTCACCTTCAGAACCCAAAGAAGGGGTGAGGCTTCTATCCAGTGGTGGGATGGACAGTGTTTCCAGGAAGGTGGGTGCAGCCAGTTTCCCAGGCCCCCAGCACACCGCAGAGCCGTAGAGCCAAGCTACCCAGCTGCAAGGAAATGGAGTAGTCAAGATGTCAAGGGTGACCACAACGAACCACAGATTAAAGGTTCTTCCAACACTTAATGGATACCATGTTCTGGTGCAATCCAAGAAAGTGGAAGAGCCCCCGTCATCCTTAAAATTCAGCCTAGCAAGATTAGGGCTCAGAGTTTGAATAGATTTATTCGAAGTAAATATTTTTAATTCATCGCTCTAAATTTGAAAGATTTGGTCTCACCAAATCTTAAACTTGCTGAAGAGAGTGTGCATGTTTTCTCAGAAAGGAAGGTGAGAGAGGACATCCGTTGGGGGCTAAGAGCATAGGAGGGTTAGACAAGAGGTACAGTGCTATCTCAGAAGTATTGCCCGTCTGTGGTTCCACAGTGGTAGGGAGGGCTCTCAGGCGGCTCTCTCACCCCAACGGAGAAGACTTCCAAGGAAAATGGTGCTCAAAGCTGCCAGACAGGTCCCATCAGGCCAGGGTCTCCAGGTCACAGCAAAGATTCAGGTGCCATAGACTCATCAGAGCTCCCAGGCTCAGGGGTTAGGGCCTCTCAGACAGGAGCATCTTAGTGATACCTGGTGAGTGTGGTCCAGAAGGGCCTTCCAGAATGATTTGCTTTGTGTAGACCCAAGACCTTTGCAGTATTGGAAGCTTAGCTATATTATCAGGGTCCAATGGTGTCTGAGTTTCCTGTCCCCTCAACTTACCATCATCATGATCGGAGTCTGATTAAACCAGATTTAAAGAAAATGCCATCACACAGCATTTCTTGGACGGCCTCTCTGATGAATCAAGACGTATTCATGCAGCAGTTAATAGGAATTCAGGCTTGTAGTGTAGGTTCATGACTACAATAACTGATTTGCTATGCCTGTGGCAAATAGTTTTGAGGCGCTTTACAGTTTGCAAAGGAATCTGAAGCCATTAGAGGAAGAGGTGGTGTTCTGAGGTCTCACAGGGGAGAGATCAAGTCTGTGATTGATGCTCTGGGGAAGAGAGACTTGGACCACACTGAAAAATAAAAAGTAATAATTATTATAATTACAAGTCAAGATATTTTTTTTAAATTTCTAAATTCTGAAGTAAACCATCCCAGATGTGTCACAGTGTTTCTGAAATTTGAATAAGGGAAATATTCCTTTTAAAAGGATTGATTTACCTCAGACCTCTCAGAAAATATATTCCTGGACCCCAGGCGTCCACAGGCTGCCTTTGAACTCATGGTCGTATGAAACCAGCCCTGTTACAGGCAAGCATCTCCCCATGAGAAATTACTACTCTAAAAAGGAACTTTTATCTTTTTCACTGGCAAAACTTTCATTAAGGTTATCACAAAGATGAAAAGATATGCATTTTAACTCCCAGGAAAGGTATTGTCTTCTGAGTGCATCTACCAGTTCCAAGAGGTCAAAACCCCTCAATTTGAGGATCCCTATTCTCGGGTGTGAGTGCCCATTCACAGCACCCACAGCAGCCGCACAAGGAGAGACTCCGAGAGCCAGAGACCCCGGAGTTAGACGGATAACCTGCGTGGGTCCGGGGGGGGGGGGGGGAGGGGGCAGAAACATGATGACCCAGGTAACTTACAGCCTTGGTAGGTGTGACTTACCCTTCCTAATCGTCCATTACCCACACCTGCCAAGATGTCTACTAACATCTAAGAAGAGAGAGAGGGGGGACCATGCAGGAGGAAGTGTTCGGCATTACCAGGAAATTGGTGTTGGTAAAAACATATGGGGGCGGGCAAATCACTTAGTTACAAAAACTGGGTTACAAAGAGGACCCAACCTCACAAGGGACAGGTCGAAAGACATGTGGGGAGCAACCCTTCATGGAAGCATGGTGTTGGGCAAAACATTGTGTTTCTAGAGTCTCCATCTCTTGGTCTATAAGATAAGCAGGCAGGTTTGGCATCTGTGAAGAGGCACTGGACCTGCACTAATGAGTATCTGTCTGTTGTCCCACGGTTTAAAAAGACTTACTTCCACATTCATTCCTATTGCATCCTCATGACAACCGGCGATTATAATTTCTGTTTTATTAATAAAGAAAGCTAGCCTGGGAGAAGTTAAATCCCAAAGCTAAGAAGGGATGGACTGGTGCTGTCTCTGCCATCTCCGGTACCAGGGCTCACCCTTTTCTCCTGCAGAGCTGGGCCTGGGGCTGTAAGGCTGTGTAGGAGCTGGGCCTACAAGTGGGAACTGGGAACAAAGGGAAACAGAGCCTTGGATCCCTGGACTGTGTCTTGTAAATCCGCCTGGTTTCCTGATTCCTGTTGCCCTGGTCTCGACCATCCTGCCTGTTGCCCCAAGGGTCTTTAAACCAATGGGTTTATTCCAAACATGGTGAAAAGCTCAGATGCCTCTTCATGCCTCTGTCTATTCATTCTGGACCCCCGCCGCCCCCTCCTCACTCTAATCTCTGTCTACTGTTACCCAGTTCCCCAGGTTGCTAGCCTTGACGGAGCGGCTGCAGAAATGTGAGCACGGTGCCACAGAATGGGGATCCTATTTCAGAGATAGCCAGCTCATTTCTCCACAGTGAGATTTCATTAGGATAGGGAGGAGGCTGACGGCAAGTGATGCTGCGCGCATGGAATCATCTCTCAATACCCCACAGCTGGTGATTATATAAACCTACTGAGGGGTAAGCGTCTGATCACATGAATATAGATTAGAGGCACGAGTACATCAGAATCTGAGTCCTATCTACACTGGCATGTAAAACCCCACTGGAGTAATCGTTACTGAGGATTTTTATTTTCAACATTTTTTTTTCTTTACAGTTCATGAAACCAAGTCAGACTTGCAATGCTATAGCAAGCACAGTTTTCTATAGTTTTCTAAGAATTTAGTTTCTGCAACTTTGGACAAAATAAATAAATAAATAAATAAATAAATAAATAAATTTGATGAACCCAGAGTGGATACGTATTTATTCCAACTAAAGCCACAGTGAGGGGACAGAATCTGGTTTTCATTTAAACTAAAGTCCTACAAAATAACAATAATAACTTATCCAAGCATTGTGTGCAATGTTTAACAATTCTCTGAGAATCTGCCCCCAACATGCTGGCAAGAAATGTATATTCTTTGGAAGGAGCTGGAAATTCATCCAACACTCTGTTATTAAATTATTGTTTAGTGAGAGGTACAATTTTTATACACCTTGTATCTCTACCATTTCAGCACCCTGGAAACCACAGTCAAGAAAAATCTCACAGTAGGATTCTAGAATGACAGCAACGACCACAAGGATTAGCAGTGTCTCTAACTCTGTTGCCAAAAGCCTATGGCCCAGGAAAGTGAGGTTGGCCTTACAATATCCACAATCACTGTCTCTCTCTCTCTTTTCTTTTTTTAAATTTATTTATTTATTTATTATTTTATTAACATATAATGTATTATTTACTTCAGGGGTGCAGGTCTGTGAATCATCAGTCTTACACAATTCATAGCACTCACTATAGCACATACCCTCCCCAATCCATCACCCAGCCACCCCATCCCTCCCACCCCCCTCCCCTCCAGGAGACAAACCATAAGAGATAATCATTGTCTCTCGACAGAAGTGGTCCAGTTCCTTCTTGACTCTGCATGAGAGGGTAAGGAAGTCTGTTGGGAAAGGCATAAACACTAAAGCCTCTGTTCCACAGCATATTACTCCTGACATTACTTTTTTGGAGAAAAAACATTATTTTATGTATCCCACACATCCCATGTCTCATTATCCTATGATTATAAAAGATGGCAGTAGCCCTTTCTTCATCCTGAGGTTATCATGACCTGGGGTCCCCACTGGCCTGACCAATGGTTGGAAATGTTCCAGGGAAATGCAAATTTAACATATCCCCATATATCCACTACAATGACTAAAATAAATTCTTAATAAAAGAAGGAAGAAGCTGAAAATGCCACATATTGGCAAGGATGTAGAGTAACTGAGATTCTCCTATTTTGCTGATAAGATTGCAAAACAATAAAACCACTTTGGAAAATAGTTTGAGAGTTTTATTCAAAACTTTATATATACTCACTATATGATCTAACAACCCCAAGGAAAATAAAAACGTGTCCACATAGGACTTGTATATGAATACTCATACCAGCTCTAGTCATGTCACAAAAATGGGGACTCACCCAAGCGTTCACCGATGGTTGAACAGATAAATGAATTGCTATATATTCATACAATAAAATACTACCTAGCAGCAAAAAGGAGTAAATTACTAATGTCCACAACAACATGGTCAAATGTCAAAAACATCACATTAAGCAAAAGAAAAAAAGATACAAAACAGTTCATTGTGTATGACTTCAAATATGTGAAATTCTAAGAAAACCCAAACTAATGTATAATAACAAAAGCAGATCGATGATTGCCAGAGTAAAAGTAGAAAGGAGTTTGAACAATGAAGGAATAACAACTTCTCATGGTGATGGTAACTATGGCGAAAGTTGTGCCTTCTTCTAGAGTCCGTGATGTCCCCTATTCATTGGCTTCTAGGTTCTATCCAAACTGGATGAAGACAACCCCCTGCTCTTAGGAAGGTCCTCACACGTCTCTGTGGCTTATAGTCCTACCTAACCCTCCAGCAGCCTGAAAGAGAGGAAATCCCTTCCTTCCTCTCACATCCCCTCTACCACCTTCACCCTCTCTGTGCAAGAGTAGCTTTAAGGTCAACACCCACCGTTGATAAGCCAGAATAGGAAATATCGTCTGTTATATTCAAGAGAAAATGAACCAACATGCTGTTTGCTGTACAAACTGAATTAGAAATCTCAACAGTTTATATCCCAAAGACTAGGTTTTTCAGTATTTACATAGATTACATAGTATCATTCCCAAGTCATGTTTCTTCAGCGTTGTATAAAATAAAAGTAAGACAATCACACCCCTCCAGGAAGCAAATATTTTTTTTAAAGATTTTATTTATTTATTTGACAGACAGAGATCACAAGTAGGCAGAGAGACAGGCAAAGAGTGAGAGCGGGAAGCAGGCTCCCCGCTGAGCAGGGAGCCCGATGTGGGGCTCGATCCCAGGACCCTGAGATCATGACCTGAGCTGAAGGCAGAGGCTTTAACCAACTGAGCCACCCAGGCATCTGAAGCAAATATTTTTTTAATAACACCCATACATTAAATGTGTACTCAAGCATACATGAACACACATACCCACAATATTCTCAAAAATAAATAAATAAATAAGTAAATATTCTCCCAATAAATAAATAAATAAATAAATAAATAAATAAATCCAGGTTTCAGGAAAAGCTATTTTTCTAGCAGTAGTTGACACTTCTACTATAGCCAAATTTATATAGTTAGCAAAACACAGTAAAAGAGGAAACTTGATTCAAGAGGAGGATCTGGAAAAGACACAGAACAAAGATCCTGGGTGAGAAAATGCATTAAAAGTTATAGCTGTGTAATTGGGATAGTCCTTTGGCATCAGTATGATCATGGTTACAAATGCAGGTTACCCTGATGATCCAGGATAAAAAGCTATACAGATGGATATAAATATGTACATATATACATACTTGCAAACAGTTTATAGATGGATACAGATATATACATGTATATATATTTATAGACAGTTGATAGATATAATATCAATATAGAAATAAACAAATTATTGTAAAGAATTCCTGGCTCTCCACACACGCTGTCTCCTGGTCTTCAGGAGTAGATTCCAGTTTGAAGAACATTGTTACAGAGATTCTTTTTAAGCATGAGAAAAGAAGGTCTCTGTCTCAGTTCCATTAAAATGGAGCAATTTGGCATTTCCAACTCTATGGCCTCATCACGACAAAGCTGACATAGTCTAAGTTTAAAAGCTGGACATAATTCAGAATTTTAGAAACAACCAGAGACATATAGTATCTCAGACAGAACATCAGACTTCCTTTTCCCTTGTGGCAAAGTAAAGAAGCCTAGGAATAAAACTGATGTCTGCTGCTCACCTACTAAGTGCCAGGCATTTTGTACACACATTACATGTATTACCATATGCAATTTAATATATGCTATGATTTAGCAACCAAGAGATAGCAACCGGCAACCAAGAGTGGTAATTTGAAATCACCCTACACTATTACAGGAGATACTGATGGAACTTAAAAATCTTCTGTGAAAATTCAATAGAACATTCTTTATATTTCCAGAATGATTTATTTCTGAGGTGATATTTTTATTAATGTTCATTTTTCTCCCTAGACTCTAAGCCTCAATAAGGCACTGGTGAAATCTGGATTGTGCTTATCACTTGGATCCCCAATTACCAGCAGATGGACTTTTGTGCGGTGAAGACTCAACAAATCATTGTTAAATAAATGGACAAAAAAATTGTTGTTGATTTTTCCCATATTGATTATATTCATAGGTGATTTTCTCAGTTTGAAGAAAGATTGCTTAAATTATTCTCTTGGAAACAGAAAGCAAAATATTAACAATAATACCTGAAAACTGAACTATGGAGTTATGAACAGGACCTAAAAATAGTTTCCTCTGATAACAGCTTCATTGGACAAATGTCAGACTCGGTAAAGCCTTCCTCTTAGAGACACAGGGCAAAACAACATGTCCACAGTTGTCGAGTAACACTGTTAACCAATACTAAGTGGCATAAAGCCCGACAGTGAGCCATTGAATCTAAGTCCAGCTTACATAGTACCTTTCAGGAAAGTGAGTGTTTTCCAGATAAACTTGAGTGCCAAAGGTGGAGTGACAAACGTAATTATGGATGATGTTTTTGTTCACCTGCTTAACAGATAGTTAACAACAAGCAATAAGCATTCAGAATGATTCAATTTTTAAAAGAGAAGATGGGAAATGGCTCACAGTATTGACAGAAAACATGAGTACCATTTCTTTTCGCATTTATGCTTTCTTGTGCTCTTTGGTAGTAAAGATCTAATTCAGACTTGAGTCCCAAGGAATATAGGACTCATCGTCTTGCAAGAAGAATAAGGATAGGTCACTCCTGAATCGTTTGGTGAATCCAACAGTACAACTGATCTACCTGGAAAGCAAACTTAATGATAGTAAAAATCATACTATAATAATGATTTTTTTTCAAAAAGTTACTTATTTAATTTAGAGTCAAGCAGACTCTCCCCACTGAATGCAGAGCCTGACATGAGGCTCAATCTCACGACTCATGAGATTAAGACCTGAGCCAAAACTAAGAGTTGGACACTTAACTGACTGAGACACCCAGGAGTCCCTAAAATAATAAATTTTGATTACCATTACTGAATGTTTTGTGGACCAAGCACTCACTGTTCTAGGTGCTAGAGAAAAATCAGTGAACCCCATAAGGAAAAGCAAAACCAGTGTTCTTGGTGCCTGCCTACCAGAAATAGAAAACTTCCTCTTGATCACACACCTGCTCTCCACAGCTCTACTTTGAGGCTTCAGAATGAATGCTAAGAAATGAGGATAGAAAAGCTGTCCTTGGTAATTTCCAAAACAGAAAGCAGGGAACTGGATTTCCAATTGCTTCTGGTTGCCCTGCATCTCAAAGCCATTTAAGCATCTATGGACACTTTTAAGCACATAGTTATTTCTTACACTTTGAACTAGAAATTGGATAAGGAATAAAAAATAGTCTTTTGTTTAAAAAAAGATTGACGTCTACTGCTTGTAATCTGGAAACCAAATACTATTTTTTTAATTTTTTAAACATTTTTAATTTATTTTCAGCATAACAGTATTCATTGTTTTTGTACCACACCCAGTGCTCCGTGCAATCCATGCCCTCTCTAATACCCACCACCTGGTTCCCCCAACCTCCCACCTCCCACCTCTTCAAACCCTTCAGATTGTTTTTCAGAGTCCATAGTCTCTCATTTTTTAATTGTGTGAGTTAAGTTGCTAAATCAAATGGCTTATTCTTAATTCTCACATTTTATTGACCTTAAAGAATCATCTGAAACAGTGGACCACATCCTCTCCGTGATAGAGTCTCCTCACTTGCCTCTCAGGACACTTCGGGCTTTTGTTTTCTTTGTATCCCAAGGATCATTCCTTCTATTGTTCATTCTGTCTTTGGAGGATCCTTCTCTTACCTTGGAACCCTTGAAAATTGCAATGCCTCAAGGCTTGGTCCTAAGTGTTCTTGATTCTGTTCCACCTAATGTGGTTGGAAATCTGCTTCAATCCTGTGGCTCTGAATACCAACCTCAGAGTCTTGACAAAGTAGCTGGTATCAGATTTATGCACCCATGATAAACAATAAAAAATAGTTAAACAAGATGTATCAAACAACTGTGTGTAAGCATTGGACAGTAACTACTACTGGGCTATAGTTCTTGAGAGAGGGGAATTAAATGAGATGAGCCCCATATTGGCTTTTCTTTCCGCATGGAACGTTTTCCAAAAAAATCCTTGCAGAGAAATAGAGCTCAGAGAAGGGCAGTTTGACAATAGAAACAGAGATTAAAGTTTGGATGTAATAATGTATCTGAGATTTAGGAGGTAGGTTAAAAGAAAGAAAAAGCCACAAAGTAACATCCCCAAAAAGGTCCACATAAAATACCCCTCCAGTCTTCAGATAACTTCTGCACTTCATATATGTAGACCAAGTTTCCAGGAGACCTAAATGGGAGCAGCTCTTGGGATGTTGAGTTCTGAAGAGGTATTTCAAGATCACATGGCTTTGGAGAGAAGTGGGGTTGTGACCCAAACAAACCCCAATCTCAGACAAACCTCAAACAACTGATGTATTTAATTGTGACCAGGAGAAGGCAATGTCCCAGCAACAATCTCCACATGCCAGGATTAAGGACACCTTCTAGGACAAAGGGATTCATTCAGATACACCTACTCCAAGATAGACCAAAATGAAGATCAACTCAAAGTAGTTAGGTCAAAATAGTCTGCCACAGCTAACTGCCTGTCAGAAAAAAAATACTCATTTTTTTAGAGGAAAATAACATAATTCAGATCCTTCAACACTTCAAGCAAATGCCTAATATAGAATTGAAAAATTATAGCCATATGAAGAGAATGGAAAAAGTGGCTGATAATCAAAAGATTGTATCATCAGTGCAAGTAAACAAAGAGATGATCTCATTATGGAGTTAGCATACAAGCACTTTAGAAAAAATATGTTAAACAGAATAGAGGGAAAGATAGACAAAAATATTGAAGGATGTAGTATTTTAATAGAGAGTATGAAATTATGAAAAAGAATTAACATTATAGATCTACAAAATGTGATTTCTGAAATTAAGAGCACATTAGGTCAATTTAACAACAGATTGCAGAGGGATGAATAAGACATTAGTAAACTTGAAGACAGGTCAATAGAGAGTGTTTACACTACAGCATACAAGGAAAAAGAAATAGGATAATGGAAAAGAAATATCCCAATATGTGAGACACAGTTGAAATGATTCACATATATATAAACAGAGTTCTAGAATGAAAAGAGAAAGAGAATGGGACCAAAGCAATCAGTATTTGCAAAAATTATGATCAAATGTCTTCTAACTCCTTTGAATGACATCAAACTACATCTGAAGATATATTTGTACATCAGTAGGTTATGTAGGTGATAGATTCATCAATACATAGAGAGACAGAAGTTATCATAGCCAAAGTGTTGAGATCAAAGAGCTGAGCAAGAATAAAATGTACCATAAGCAACCACCATAAGAATTAGAGCTAATTTCATAAAAGAAATATTGACAGTCTGAAGACAATGGAATGAAATCTTTTAAATGAGGAGAGGAGTGGTGAGGGTCTCAACCTATAATTCTACAATGCGCAAAATTAATTTCAAAATCGAAGGCAAAATAAGCACGTTTTCACCACAGTGCCGTATATCTTTTATAGCCTGACTATATCAACATCAGCGTCCTGGTGTGATATTACTCTCTCGTTTTGTTAGACGTGGCCTTGGGGGAAACTGAGGAAACGGTCATGGGATCTCTCTCTGTTATGCCTTAGAGCTGCATGTGAATTTACATTTATTTCAAAATAAAAACTTCAAAGCTTCAGACAGACAAAAGCTGAAATGTTTGATGCCAGCAAACCTGAACAACAAGAAATAGTAAAGGAAGTTTTTAAGATTAAGAAAAATGATTACATCTGGGAGAATGATAATATAAAAAAGAATGTACAAGTTGAGAGAGAGTAAACATATGGATAACTGCAAAAGATGATCAGTTATTTTAAGCAACAGTAATAATGATGTTTTGTGTAACTTACAACATATGTAAAAGAAAATCTTCAGAGAATAACAGCACCAGAACACCAACATAAGGTAAACTGGATGCATTCTGTAATTTAGACAACACTCACAGAAAGAGTTATGCTAACAAGTTATTACGATAAAACTGATAGAAGAGAAAAGTTGACTTTAGTAATTTTTAAAACTTGATAAATCCAAAAGAAAACATAAGAAGAGGAACACAGAAAGAATAGGAATGAGACAAATAGGAAGTAAATAACAAGGTGTTAGATTTAAATTCAAACATATCAGTAGTCATATTTAATATAAATGAATTAAATACTCTAAATAAAGGAAAATATTTAAAGAATTGATTAAAATTCTACTTGCAAAAAGCATGAACTTCCCCCCTGCCCACCAGTTCAACACGATGGAAATTCCACTCTAGGTATGGACAGGAAGATGGCACTCCCTCTTCCCCATGGCTCCAAACCAAAGGATACAGTATCTGTTTAATAGGGGCAGGCCCGTCAGCAACTCTACTCCTCCCGTCTCCACCCAGGTTCATGCTGTTGTGACTAAACTACATGTGAATGGAGCAAGGAGGTTGGGACTCCCTTTCTCCACCCTGCCCCATTGAACAGGGGCTCTACCGCAGGTGCAAAAAGATGTGATCTCAATTACCATTGCTTCAGTTCACTGTAAAGGTTCCACACCTGAAGAGGCAAGTCAGTAGGGCCAGAGCCTACTGCCTCCACCCAGAGACCTGCTCATAAAGCTGGGGTATCATTCCAAGAGAAGCAGCCACTGTCCCAGTCCCCAACTCTGCAGTAGTGGCTTAGAAATTTTGCTCAGGAGTAAGGCAGACCCACATAACAAGACTAGAAGTTCTCCCCGAAGAAATTGTCCTTATTCGGTGTGTGAAGAGATTCAAGCCTAAAGACTTTCTCAAAAACAATGAATATATTGGTGGTAAGTAATTAAGATGTTCATAAGAGCAAAGAGCTAAACTGTAGGCCATCTAGTTTACCAAGGAGAACAAGGCAAGGAGACAGCCAGGGACTGCTCTCCTGATGTCAGAACAAACTTCAAGTGCCAGCTTCAAAAATAGCCCTGCAAAGGGTCCAGGGTTAATCAGATTAGAGTGCAGAAACATTTATGCCCAAGGACATTACTGAAAACAATAAGCAGCCAGAAATTAGTGGCACCAAAGAGCTGGTGTGAGACTAAACGTGGCAGATGGCTCAGCAGAGAGAATCAAGAAAGACACAGTTAATGAGAGCCCTGCAGAAACCACTGTCAGTAAATGACCATCCAAGACAGAGCCCACAGTGGAGGGACATCAAACACTTCACACGATATAGGAAACAGACATCACTAAAGTAGTCTGCAGAAGTAACTGGGCAAATACAGAAACAACATCAAGCCAGGTAGGGTGCGGAGTGGAGGGAACAGGAATCAGTAACAGCATTGTTAAAATACACCGTCTTTAAGATGTCCACTTCTTAATGATAATCTAAAAAATAAGACATACAAAGGGACAATAAAATGTGATCCATATTGTTGCATAAAAGGACGTGCCGTTGGATGGATCATTCAGTCAACACTGAAGTTATCTCTCCTTATAGAAGACCTAGAGCAGAGGGAAAGCCAGGAAGCCTCACATTCACGGGACTCTTGCAATGTTCTAGCATTTTGATCTGCATGCTCAGACTTTGTATTTCTTTCTTCATCTGATTTCTTTCCTTTTATGAATGCAAAGTGTGTGCATGTGTGTGTGCGAGAGAGAGAGAGAAAATTTATCTTACTAGACTTGTCCTCTTCCTTATCATTGGGTATTTTTAACCATGTGCCCCAAATTTTGCATCCTGATTTTAATGTTATTTGATTTTCTAAAGGCCATTATTCATTGCCTTTATCCTGACTTTGTTCTTCCATCCATTTCATTCACTCTACATCCAACACTTTATTAACCTATCATGCATGCCATATTGTTCAAACAGAAAATTGAGATTTATCGCATGACAAGTATGAATTAGGTTAGGAGGATTATAGAGTATTGGAAATGAAGATTATCCTATAAACTCTGAAACATAGATTCGCCACAGGTATTAAAATAATCATAAATTTATCTTTGCTAGACGCTCTTTGTTCACCACATTCACTCTCATAATTAGTTGATAATACGTCATGCCCATTTGCATTCGAGGGCACCAAGGCTCAGCATGTTAAGTGACCTCCCCAAGCTATACATCTTGTTATGATTGAGGTTACTATTCATTTTGTCTGTTTTAAAATCCCTTGCTCTTCTCAAACTGCCAATCTCATAACAAACCTTCGCTTAGAATACCATTTCTGGCTTCTTCGTGATTACTGATCCCTTTCCTTAAAGACATCAGTGTTTGTAGGACAACGGTGCTGGCAGGCTCTGATAAGCCCCTATGCTCAGTTCTCAATCACCGTCTCAGATGCCACATTCATGTGATCCAGATCCTCATTTCCATTCCCTCATCTGCCTCTAATCTGCAATTCCAACAGATTGTAAATCCCAACTATTGTCTTGCTACTGGCATATCTAGCCCCTCCATGGAGCTTAATGAATTATGATAATGGCTAACATATGACAGAGCAACTTAAAAAAAAAGGATTACATTTAAATATTTACCGTATAATGCCAGCATCCTGAGTGTATCAAATACCTCTTAGACATAAGAAAATGTGTTTGGCAGTATCAGTGAACACGGTATTTTAAAAATCTAACAGCTGGGATGAATATGTTTAACATCAGTGTTACAATGAAGAAGGCTATAATACCACATCCATGAGAGACTCTAAGAGGCCAAATAAAGTAGGGGAACTATTACAGAATTTTTTGTTAATGGAAATGAAATTAGGAATTATCTGTTTAATACTTTCTTATTAAAGTTTGGGAAATTATGCTCCAAAGAAGAACATGAAGCTGTCAAATAATTCATTACAAGGGAGAATTGGAAAAAAAATAATTTTTATTTGTGATCTCTCAACCCCTCCCATCCCCCAGTCATTCCATCATCCACACAGTTTATCTGGAATATAAGGAGAACATGGTGCTCCTCACTTGCTTAAAAATCTGTGATAGAAACCTGTTTTTTAGGGAATAATTTCAGAATCCTTAGTGTGATTATTGAAGTCCTACACAGCCTACCTCCATCGACCTTGGAATCACGAACTGATCTCCAACCACAGTTTATGAGAGCCCCAGGTGAGCTGTGATTTCCTAAACACGGGTGCTCCTTCTTTCCCTCTGTCCAAAACGCTACTGTGTGCTGTCAGGCTTCTCATCTAGGTGCCAACTGTCTGAAGTCAAGAATCAAATTGCAAAGATATCATTAATCCCTCCTAAAGTTAGCAGAGCTCCTGGAAGACAGTAGATGTTCAAATAGTAGAAAGTGTAAAAGCAGTTTTCAGATGAAGGAAAGAAACTAGGACAAATAAAATAGTTCTGTCAACCTCCCACATTTCCCAATTTCCCCACACTGCTATCCATTCAGAGTAGGTCCCAGTATTACCAAATGCAAAGGGCTTGCCCTTGTGGTGCATCAGCCAATATATCAGCCCAAGGCCTTTTGGTTTGAGCAAATAATTTTTATTACTTGCAGCAGCAAGTAAGAAAACTTGCTCTCAAAGCACTGTCTCCCTGTGGAATCAGTACTATTTGGTGTATCACAGAGCAGGCAGCTCACATATACATTAAGGAATTTATACCTATTCTATCACTTAGGCCTTTTGGTTCAATAGTGCATGCCTTCCATGTCAACATGCTAGTGCATGCATCGTATGTTGAAAAAATAGGGAAATCCTCAGCCATCCGAAGAAATCTTAGCATTATAATGAGCTAATGATAACTTTAGGACAACTCAGGAATGCTCCTGCATGGGTGTTCAGCCCCAAGCCAGCTCAAACTGGCTCGTGTAAGGAGCTACCAGGCCAAACACCTAAGGAGGGGCTATGAGGTGAAACACCTAGCTGGGTGCCTTCTTGGTGGAAACAGCTGATTCTGCAAAACAAAACATGTCTTTCCCTGCTCTTGTCCCATTCCCTTCCATCCCCCTGCTAATAGCTTTCAGCCCTCTGATGTGAGTAACTTCACCTTCATAGCTCATTGCATCATAGCAAATACCAGGAAAAGGGTCTTTCCTTTACCTCTTTTCCCTTGGTGACTGAACAGGATGGAAGATGGACAGAATTGAGTAAAACCTAACTTGCATACTGAGCCAGGTGGCACCAAGACAGAGAAGCCAAATACTACTGCCAGGCTGGTCCCACAAACTGCCTCTGACCCTGCTGAGAGGTTCCCAACCCTAGACTTTTTCCTAAGGTAATAATAGGTCTGTTGCGTTAGCTTGGAAAACGAATAATACTTAGTGTGCTACTGCCAACAAGGGGTAAAATTCGACTAACGTGCATTCTATTTTATAGTTCACAATTTCTCATGGGTGATCTTATTTAACTTTTATTACAAATGTGGAAACTGAAATATAGTAAGTTTAACATATTCCAAAAATCGGGTAGCTCCTAAGCTAGAGGAATAGCTGTAAAACGTTTCAGAGAGTTCCATTTTGAACACAATAGTGGAGGAGGCCGCCAGGCCCAGTCTCCAGTGAAACTGGTAAGAATTACTTATCAACAATAGCAAAAGTATCTGGAAATGGTTCAAAAGCATACATCAGATGAAGAAATATTTATTAGAAAAATGAACTAAAACTCAAAAAGAACAGCAGTAGTCTGTGGTATTCGAACCAAGACCCTGCTCCATCCCCTCCACCTTCGTAGCTCAGTGGCATGAAAACGTCCCCCTGATTGTTGCAGCCAAGAACCCAGAGCCCTCTCTGACCCCATCAAAGGGCTGTCATCTCAAGAGGGGCAGGATACCAGCATTCATCATCCTGTCTCCACCACAAATGCTGAGACCACCTCCAGGTAAGTGAAGCTAAGAGGTAGGGACTCTATTTCCTTCCAGCCCCCAAAGTGGGACTTAATGCTCTTCCTCAGGTGTGGCCCCACAGAGGACCCTGGGGGCCTGATCACCTATACCTTGGCTCACGGGTGGAGATTACATTACATCCTGGCAGAAACAAGGCAAGAAGACCAGCACCAAGTGCTCAGCTTCCAAAATGGGTCACTGAGAGAGAACCTTGCCACTGTCTCCACCCACAGCTCCAGAGCCCAGGCTCAGAGACCTCATCTTGCGGGAGGAGGGAAGTAGCCGTAAGACAACTCTGAATCCCTCCCAGAATGAACTGAGAGGGTGTGGAAAAGGTCAAGCTTAAGGGTGCTCTCAAAAACAGGGGAGGCGGTAATGAAAGACAATTCAGGGAAGACCAGCAGATTCATCACACAGAAGCTAAACCCCAGAGGCTGGCTAGTCTCCTGGAGAGAAGAGGATAAGAGACGGCTCAGAGGATTACTCCTTGGGTCAGAACAAATGTCAAACACTGATCTTGGAACTATCCCTTAAAAGGATTCCACATCTGACAGAATTGTTCTGTGGAACATATGCCTCAGGGCATTGCTGAAAACAGCAGAACATTCTGCTAGTGATCAGCGAAACTTCATAGCTTCCCTCGGTCAGGAAAAGAGATAGTCAAGGTGACCCCTGCCCACACCACTGTCCTCCCAGCGTGACTGTGGGCATTACCCAAACCTGTACTCCTGAGCAGCATGAACAGAGGTTTCACACTCCAGGAGGGAAATAAATTCCTTTAAAACAATACAGCCAGCCACAAAAAAGAATAAACAAGATAAAAAGGCAAATAACAATAACAAGTTCTGGAAAAGAAGACCAGCACTCAGAGTTGATACAAGATAGTATCTCAAATGTCCAGTTTCCAGAACAATTCATAAGATATGCAAAGGAGAAGAAAAATATTATTTATGCACCAGAAAATTAAAAAGTAAGAAAAACCAGCCACCTGTGAGAGTGGCCAGATCTCTGATTTAACAAAGACTTTAAAGTAGCCATCATAAACACACTCAATAAACTACAATAACGCTAAATGAAAACTGTAATGGTAGGTATGAAGACAGAGCCACATCATAGGGAATATCAAAGTATTTTTTTTTTAAAGAACTAAATGGGAATTATGGAGTTAAAGAGTACAGTAACTGAATTAAAAGAAGAAAAAAAAAATCTTAGCAGGCCCAACAGTAGATTTGAGCTGGCAGAAGAAAGCGTTAGAAAAACTGAAAAAGATCACATGAGATCATATAGTCCAAATAACAGAAACAAAAAGGAAAGAAAAACAAATAGCCTCAGAGAAATGTGGACACCATCGGCTGCACCAAACACACAATGGATTTCTCAGAAGTGGAGGAGTGAAGGAGCAGAAAAATATTCCAAGAAATAATGACTGAAAACTTCCCAAATTTACCAAAAATATTCCCTAATGCCCACAGCAAGCTACACAAGCTCCAAGTGGAATACACATAAAGAGATCCACAACAAGGCAACTCGTACTAAACATTCTGAAAGCCAGAGACAAGGAGAAATTTTCAAAATGACCACAGCCATTACACATGAACCCAAATAAGATAAATGCAGTGCAGGCTAGAATGCGATGGGATAACAAGCATGTCAACCAAGAATCCCATATCCAGTAAAGCTATTTTTTAAAAATGGTGCAATAAATACATCCTGAGATCCATAAAAGCAGGAAATTTGTTCCCAGCAGAGCTTCCTTAAAAGAAATACTAGTGGAAGTTTTTCAGACAGAAAAAAAAAAAAAAGGACCCCTGACAATAATTTGAATCCACCTGATAAAGAGAACTTATAAAGGTAATTATGTGATTATTTTCAGAAAGTACAAATGCATATTTCTTCTGCTTTCTTCTCATACTGATTTAGAAAGCAATTATATAAAACATATGTTTATAATGGACTGTTGGGCCTATAACACAGGAATTTATTTTCCAATAACGACACAAAAGAGATGGATGTGATCTCAGATGGTAACTAGGATCCACAGTACAAAGGAAGGGATCCAGAAACAAATCATGAGATTAATAAAACAAAACTGTAAGTATACACCTACTCACTTTTCTTCTCTCAGGTTATTAAGAAAAACAACAACAATAACAACAACAACAGCAAAAATAAAATAAGATTGTATAAAGTAAAACTTGTAACAATGTAATGTTGAGTTTGCCACATCTATGCATGGGACACATGTATAACAAACAATGTCACTCAGAGAGGGGAAGCAGAATAGAGGCACGTGGGTGTGGTGTTTCTCGAGCTCTTGGAATGAAGGTCATATACATCTGAAGGTGTGTCTGATAAGTGAAGATGCCTGTGGAAAGAACCTGAGCAGCTCCTAGGGAAGCAACTCAAACACAGTGAGAAAAAAAATCGCAGAAATTAAACTGCTACATTTTAAAATACGCACTTGATGCAAAAGAAAGCAGTAAAGGAAAAAGAGAAAGGAGTCATGAGGTATTGTATCGCATGGAGCACTGGGAGTAAACAATGAATCTCGGAACACTGCATCAAAAACTAATGATGTACTGTACAGTGACCAATATAACATAATTAAAAATAAAAAGCCTGAGGTATGGAAAACAAAGTAATTGTTCAGATATAATACAGCTATGTCAATAACATTAAATATGAATAGATTTGATAGTCCATGCAAATGTACAGTTACAATTTTTTTTAAAGCAAGATTCATACATTCATGGTCTATGAAAGATACACTTACAATTCAAAGATACCAAAAGGCATCTATATGCAAAAGGATTGAGAAAGATACGTCAGGCAAACAGCAACCGCAGAAAAGCTAGAACAGCTATATTAATATCAGTGTGTTTTTTTAAAAAACAAAACAAAAATTTGTTTTTAGAAATAAAGGCAAACACTGTGCAATGATAGAAGGGTCAGCATATCAGGACTCTATGACAGTTATAATCATACCATCTAACAACAGAGCACCAAAATGCATGGAGAACAAATGGACAAAAATGAAGGGATAAACAGACCATTCAAAGAGAACAGCTGGAGACATCAGCATCTCACTTTCAATAATGGATAGAACAATGCGAGAGACAGTCCACGAGGTAATAAAAAACCCCAGCAACCCTGTAATTCAGTTCAACTCAAAGATGTCCGTAAATTGCTCACAGAACACCAGCAGAGTACACACTCTCCTCGAGGGCACAGGGAATCCTGTCCAGTATGGACCACATGCTGGGCCCTAAAACAAACCTCATTCAATTAAAAACGGTAGAAATAATTCACATGACACCTGCAGCAAAATCCAGCTGTTGTGAGAGCCCAGAGCTGCCGAGCCCCAGTGCAGGTTCGTTTGCTTCCACAGGACGTGGAGTTTGTCCTGTTCACCGGTTGTCCTGAGGCCCTGTCTTTGACGTCGGAGGCTGGGCTGCCATGAGGAAGGCGGCATGAGCTGGAGGTGGACGGAAAGCCACCCTGGTCTCCACCAGCAGCTCTCACTTGGGACTTCCCTCTCATCCACTTGGACACCCACTCCTGAGGCTACACCAAGTCCAGTCAGTTCATATCTATGAAAAATTGGGCATGACAAAGGCTTGAATTTAGACAAGAAAAATGAAACTAATGATTAGCAAAAGAGACGTATCTATGGTCAATGAAAACAAAAAACCTACTATGAAACTAAAACAAAACTTGGAGATTTTCCTTTCAAAGAGCCACCATGCATCAAGGAACTTAAGAGACAGGCTGTCCAAACCTTTCATAGCCAGGTGAGGTCATTTTCTCACAAATACTCTTAGTTAGAAAAATAAAAATACATACACACACACACATATGTACTTTATTTTACAACCATGGCATTTCTTTTTTTTTTTTTTCCTTTTTCTTTTTTTTAAACTTTTTTACTATTTTCTGCTAAAGATCACTATATATTTATATTTCAATGTGGTTTCATCTTCCATTTAGCATAATATGATATTTGGTCCTTGTGGAGCCCAAGTCACTGGGCACAAAACGTTGGATCAGAAATGCCACAAATTGCATATTCAGGGAGAGTCAGCAGTCGTAAGTAGAAAGTTTGAGGCTTCTTGCCAACCTAGAAATCTAATTTTTAGTTCCTTCTTCAATTAGGAAGTAACTTTCAAACTCCAACTGGGAGGCATGAAGTTTAACCCTTCTTGTAGGCGAGAAACCCCCCAAGTCCCAAATGAAGAAGAGGTTATCCATGGACGCAGATGGCGGTGGTTGAGCTGAGAGAGAAAGGAGCTTACCATAGGACGGTGAGTAACCAGAGGCCGGCATCCCGTAGGCTGGCATTCTGTCAGAAACGTCAATGTATGTGAGCTACAGAGCGCGGCTGTATATGCATGTTATGGTGAAAGATATTCATTTGTATTTATTCTAACTACAGGTGCCTGGTCAGCTCAAACGTGAAGGTTTTGTTGTCATTTATCTTTAAGGTGAAATACACTTCCTTCTGATGGCTTTCTACTATGTGCACATGCTTTCATTTATAGCAACCAACACAAAATACATCCACAAGGGAAGCAGAATTGTTTTTTAAGTGGAATAACCATTTTCATGGGCCAACCCCCACCCCTTTAAGGCAGGCAGACAGAGGAGTTCTCCTCCACCCCCAAGGTCCAGGATTCTGACTCTATAGGAAGGATAGTTCCACACATCCAACTCTCTCTCCCTCTCTCTCTCTCTCCCTTTTTAATAAAATGCCAGAGGGCTTCTGAGGCTAATGGTTAGAAATTGTGGGAGGGTCAAAGAAAATCCTGAGATGAAGAACCTTGAAACCCCAAACCTTTCCTCTAAGTTCAGGAATTATTAGAATATTTCACATAAATGTCTTCAAATAAATTCAACAATAATGAAAGACACCAGAGGCCATGCACCCTAGGGTCAGCAGCTGGGGTCAGGGAGCTGGTTCCAGACCCGGCACAAGGCCGGTGACAGAGCCCACAGCCAGTCCTTTACTCTGAGGTCCAGGGGCAGCGAAGCCTGGGAGAACGGGTATCTGGGGAAGTTCAAAGAGCAGCCCAGTCTGCTCAGACTGACTTTGGTTGGAGGGACATTGTCCTCCCCACAAACGTACCACCAGAGCAATGGGCACCTGACTCCATCTCTCATCCTGCCCTGGCCACAGCTTCCTGCCCACCTGATTCCAAGGGGGTGTGGCCTGGGCTTCAGGACCCCCCCATCCTGCAGGGACCGCCTGTGTGCTCAGTGCACGCCAGGCGTGCAGCCCCAGGGGGGGGAAAGTATCTCCAAACTTCTGACAGGAGGATCAGATTTCAGGGTTCTCAGCTGTCTTTTTGGCTTTTAATTTTCCTTTGAGGTGTTAATGCCTATGCCTGAATTTCTGGATTGAATTAGAACTTTTCCTTTTCCCAAGAAGGAGGGAACTCAGAAGAAAAGTGGGCTCTATGTAAGGAGATTACAGGTGGAGTCATTTCCTGCGAGGCTGAGAGAAGTTACCTGTTTTGTGCCCCAAACCACCAGATTGGAATATACGGTAGCCACTTGGAGCTTGTAATTCTGTAAGGGGAGTTCAGCTTCTCTTATCTTTTTATTGTGTTCCTGAATTTCAGATTTAAAGAACCCACCATTCCACAATGAGAGACAGGTACCCGGATTGCGTGGATCCTGCCCTGTTACTTTCATTCAGATCCCCGTGGCTGTGAATTCACAGACTTCTTTCTTCCATGGAATACGTCATGCTATACTCACATTGGAAAGACTCCACAAAAACAATACCACACCTTAAATGGACTATTCACAAAACAAAAAATAAAGAAAAAGGAAAAAAAATAAGAATGCCAGGACAGCGCTGCTTATTAAACAGAGCCATAAATGAAACTGTTTTTCTGAAGTCTGCATCTTAAGCATAAACAAATCTTCAAAATTCCCCTCTGAGATTCTTTCAACATATTAACACATCCTCTGGAAACTTGAAGTTTGTTCTTTGAAAAATTAGCCCAAAGAATGAGTACATTGTGCCTCAGAAGAATACTGCAAGATGCTTTCTCCTTAGGCAAGAAGTGTTGTTCTTAAGAGGCTAAAATAAAAGACAGTGAAGAGTGTATTAAGCCCCCAAAACATCATTGAATTCAATCATTCATTTTCATAGAGTTTGCATTCATATTTGAGATCTGTTTACGATGGGGAAGAACAAATTCTAAACTAACTAAATAAAACTTGAGGTTTCAAAAACTATCATTGTTATTTTAATTGTTTTTATTTTGAATTTTACACATCTTTCGACAAATGAGATTACATGATTTTCAACATCCTACCTGAAACACTCATGCCTTGTGTGTAGCAGAGAGACCATAAAGCAGGTCCTCTCCCTGCTTACTCCACACCCTAAGAAATCAGCTCTCTGGACAGATTTGAAGCCTAATTCAGATTGATAAGCCTGCACAGAGAGTCTACGAGGTACCAGAGGCTGTGAGGGTAACTAAAATTTCATTCCTGAAGCCCAGTTGCTCATCACTATATGGACAAGACAAAATAGATGTACAAATAAGGCTTGATGAAGTGACCAAAATGTAAGCAGTATTTGTTGGATGGAGAAGCAAGAAAAATTCATTTGGGCAGTGGTGGGAGCCGTGGGCAGGGACCATAGGGAGTAATTGAGAGTAGCAGGAGTCAGGCGTAAAAACAACCATCCTCAAAATCAGTGTGAGTTCTGCTCCGTGTGTAGGGAAAGAAGGGGAGCGGTGAATAAAAGGGGAACCAGCGGCCAAAGCACAGAAGTACGAGTGTTAAGAAAAGAGCCTGACATCAGGGGCCCCAGGAAGCTGGAAATCATAAGAATCTCCCATTTCTATTTTCAAATTCCAGCAACCCATCTGATTTCCACAATAGAGCCAACCATAATGACCCTGAGACTTTAAAGGAATTAAATGTCTGGCTGAACCAGTTCACATATTTCATGAGTAATAGGACTGAACCTAAAACAGTGCTGTTTTCCTATCCTGCACTGCAAAGAAAGAAAGAAAGAAGGAAGAGTGAGCATTTATTAAGAATATTAATGTAGGAGCAAGAAATTAATTTGCCAGTTGATTTCATTTTCCTGAACTTCATAATAATTGAGAACTGCACAAAGTTATTGCTTGTAAACTGTGCCTGTTTGGTGGATTGGCCAACTTGTTAATTCTCTGGGGAGTTTAGTTCCTCCCTAGGCAAGATGATGGCCACCTTGATCTGAGGTCTGGAGGCCGGAAGAGGCTCTTCAGTGAGGCAGAGATCCTCAGACTCTCCTAAATGGAGGAACATTGGGTGGGATGGTTTTCTCTACCATTCCAACTCTCACTGCCCCCTTTCAGGCCATAAATCAACCATTATTTTGGCATTTTTTTTTTTGGTGCTGCTACAGATAGCTTCATAGCTTACGTACTTTGGCTGGATCTCTCTTATATTTCCTGACAAAACAATACTCCCACAGGTTCTAACATCTAAGTTGCATTTTGTTATACTTTCACAATGACTGAGAGTGAAGGAAATGATTTTGTTTCATCAAATGCCTTCTGAAAATGTTTATAAACTGGTAGAGTGTAGGTGTTGGAACCTCCTGCAGGCTTAATTAAAAAGTTTCTCCTTCCCTCCTACTACCCACCTCTGCTGGGGAGGATTCCCATCAGATTTTTAAGGCTCCCAGGTGATTCTGATGATCAACAAAGCATGAGAAATACCAAATTAGAGTTCCCTACCCATAGAAGCATGTGATTTAGATGCATTAGCATAATTACTTCAAGGATAATTCATGCTTTCATGATCATTCAATAAAAGGACAACACGGGACCATCTTCTACATGGTGTTTCCAGGTTCCCACCCTAGAGGAACTATATCACACCTGGGCATCGCTGTCTTGAAACCAATAGCTATCTCTGTCTTACACTATTTATGTTAAGGAAGAGAAGGCTTTCCTCCCACTTGAATGGCTGAGCCAGTGAGTACTTCCTTCCAGAAATTTGAAAATGGAGTTCAATGTGTTGCCCTTTAGTGTCCACGTTTGGGGTCAAGCATCGCATTGGGCCCACACATTGGCAGGGAGTGGATTTCTGGCTCTGACACCTGTGTGTGAACCGGCCAGCTCCTAGGTCTCCTCTTGAACCCAAGGCTTCAGGAGCATTGAAGGTATGACAGGTTGCCTCTAATGACCCTGACCACCCTTCCATTATCTTAACTAATCTGAAGTCTCTTTCACTTCACCTGGGATGAAAAATTGTTTCATAATTTTTTAACAGATAGAAGATTAAAGATAATGCATATTATCATGTCTCTAATCTTAAGTCATTAATGATTTCTTTTAAGTTAGAGGGAAAAAAGAAGTATTTCATTTACAGCCAAATTTGTTCAGTCTTATGATTGCCCATATATATGATACTTTAAAAGTAAAAATTTATCATAATAGAATTTTACTGTCTTGAGTCTTATAAAATCCAAGGTCAGATGATATGTTCAGTCCCATAAAGCAAAACGTTCAATGTGTCCACTCTAATTTCTCAAATGCAGGTAAGTTTGTGAGAGCACACAGCTCAGGCGGCCTAGAGCAATGGACATCACGGAAGGACCATAAGACTCTGATCTCTGTAGTTTTCTCTTAGTAGGTTCCTGTTAAAAGATTATTAATTCTGAGAAACAGTCTTCCATTTGTTTTTAAAGGTTTTCATAGTATTATCGGCTGTGTGGCCCAAGTGTACCCATCTCCACATTAGATAATAAAGAACCCAAGAGATGCTCAAAACTGTCATTCATTTTAAAATATCACAACCTTATCATATCTACTTATGCTCATCAATGAGCTGTAATTTACAGAGTATATTTATGTATATCACCATATTCAAGCTTCCTAACATCCTTTGGGTCATTATACATTTTAATTTGCAGATAAGGACATTGAAATAATCTTAATATTTCACATGAACATATTTATTTGGAGGTCACTTTTCCTTGAATTAGTGCTCTCAGATCGCCGAGGATTCTAAATCTCCTCCAGTTCCAGCACTGAGTCAGGAGCACCCAGTAAGCAGGTGCTTCAGCCAAAGCATAACTACCCAGGGATCTCACAGTTCACATAGGAGATAGGATTTTTTAATTAAAACGTTTACATAGCAAAATGCAGCATGCCTAGTAACACAGGAAGTGATTCAGATAAGGAATCCTGGAAAAGAGAAAGAACTCCGAGGTAGCAAATGGAGCTCTGACCTTCAGCACACCACTTACCGGTGTGGATGGGCTCTGGAGGGGCAGGCGTGCCCCAGGAGGGTTGGCCCAGAACATCACAACGCACCTCCCCTCTCATCCCCATCTATAATCCAGTGCTTGGGGTGAGCAACCACCACGTTTTGAGGAAGGACCGAGCTGGCCACTGTGATGTAGAGGACTGGGCACTGAAATGAGCCAGGAGGAGACCCTTGGGAACCATGTTTTTGTGACTCTCGGTGCAGCGGAAATCTCAACACTGAACTCCTCCACATCCCGTGTCTCTGAGTTACAGGACCCCTCTCCAGCTATCGGAGCCTGAAGTCAAGGCACTGCAGGCATTAACCCAGAGTGCTCTTGGTTCAAAGTGGGCTTGTGCTCTGCGTGAATTGGCTCACCGCTGTTTGCCGGCACGGCAGAACTCACCACATGCAGTCTGGACCCCTGTGAGTCCATCTGAAGGCAGAACCAAGCTTTCCCGGATAGAGACGGTTTCACTGACCTGTTTCCATTGTTGTTGCTGTTGTTGAATTCTGCTTTGCAGTCTGCTCTGGATGAAATTCAGGGCCTCGTGTCTCAGAGAAGTAAATAAATGCTTGCTGGCCTGAATCCTTTGCTAAATGGAAGAAGGGTGAGGCAACACCCACTTTTGTTTCCTCCTTCTCAGGGCTGGGAGCAAACTTGGAATCCCATAATAGGCAAGGGGCTATTGTAGGCTCTTCCCTTAGACGGGGGCTGCAAAGTGACTACTTAAAGATCAATTTTGACCAAAGCAGTACAGGTTTGACCAGCACAGGTCAGGACTGTGTAGTTAGCCACAGGCCTCACCCACCCCTAGTGCACCTTGCTGCAGCACCATATTTAGGTTACCAGCTCTGCCCAGAAATCAGGTGAGTTTGTAACACCAGGTCCAGAAAGCAATCAGACCCAAGAAGAGATTAGACACATCTGTCTGCTAACAGTTTGGACTGACAAACAATTCCATTATATGGAGGCTCTAAAAGTACATTTAATTAATACACTGTGATTCTAAAATAAATGTCAGGTGACTTCTCTGCAAATCTCACTCTGTGTAATTGCCAAGATATGAAAGTCTGGTTACAGAGGACAAGAAATCATTCGAGACTCTGTATGGACTCCTGGAGAACATTTGTGAAAATACATGGTTTCTCTGTTATGTGTTCTTCAATTTTAGGCCTTCTTCTCTTGGAGTAAGACATATCCTTAAAATAAGCTTTGGCAGAGATGTGATAACTTTCCTCCAGATTAGTTATCTAGAAATATAGTTATACAAAAATGTGCATAGTTATACAAAAATGTGCATAATGCAGACTCCTTCCAGCCCCTCTTTGTAAAGAGCCACCCCTTACACTGAGACCCCAGAGAAGTTCTTGAATTTGGGCATCTCTGTGTTTATCTGCTGAGTAGGCAAATATGTGCCTAATTGGGTTATTTTGAGAATCCAAGAACTAATGTTTTTGTTTTTGTTTTTGTTTTGTTTTTAAGATTTTATTTATTTGAGAGAGAGAGAGTAAGCGTACATGGGCGGAGGGGCAAAAACAGGAAGTCATCAAGCAGATTCCTGCTGGATGCGCAGCCTAACACGGGGCTCCATCCCACAACCCTGGGATCAGGACTTGAGCGGAAGTCAGAGGCTTAACAGACTGAGCCACAGAGAGGCCCCAGGAACTGATGGTTATTGAGTGTCACTATGTGAGTGTTACACATGCACTGGTTCGTTTAAATCCACACTAACCCAAGAACGGACCTACTGAGTTTATGACATAGAGACTCAGGTGAAAGGAACATAAGCAACCTGCCCCAGGCCCTGCCTTGTGAGTGGGAGAGCCAGGGCTCCTCATAACGTGGTCTAAGCCCAAGATGCACACTCTCAACCCCCCGCCCTCCACCCACTGCCCTCACCGGCGGAGGGTTCAATAGCAACGTGCCCCCTTATCTACAACCTCATTCTGACATTTTCATCCGCTATTTCATCAGAAATTGGGTGAGAGACTCTGCAATTCTAGGAAAATATAAAAATATCATCTGTAATTTTTCACAAAGCCAATGTATCCAAAAATATTGAAGAGTCAATCCTTAATTATATTTCAAATGTTGGGCCCAGATACAATTACTTCTGTACCTTCTTACCAAAGATCAGATTTTCACTAATTACATCATCAATGGGTCAAGATGTGTGGGTCAAGAGAATTCATCTACCTTATTAGTAGTCTGCCTCATTTATTCAGTATTTTCAAATACAGAAATACTCTGATAACATAAATTTCCAAATAATCAATGTCTCTTTAAATGTACTAACTTATTCTTACAATTCAAACACTTTCTGCAGAAAACTTTGTAACATGTTTATGCTCCTTCTGTAAATTAGAATATCATTGCTAACAGTTTAACCTTTTCACAATAGAAGAAGGTAATTCTGCATGTTGAGCAATACTGCAGCTCGGCTAGAAAGCCCCCACAAAGATGTGCACAACCACTTTCCCCTGAAATGGACTTGCATCTCTGCAACCTTCTGTCATTTGATCAGGAGAGTTTGTATCTTCTCTCTTAAAAACCACATTATAAACTATGTATCCTAGTTTTGTTAATGCATTTGTTTCTATCAAACCCTTACCTCCCTTCCATCTCTTATTATGATAGCTAAACTAGGAAAGTAATGAACAACTTCATTAGAAGTCAGTGTTTAATGTAAGAGTAAATAGGTAAAAAGCATCAGCCCGATGGATTCCTTTATGGGTAAATTTTATAAGCACTAGAGTGTGGGTTCAGATAGTTTGTGTCCTCACAAGGTAATGCAGCTTGTTTCAAGTTCTCCCCAGTGTTCCAGACGGTTAAGACAGCCAGGTGAGTGACTGCCAGATGAAAGAGCATTTGCTGTATTTGTCTTTGACGACTAATGTCCTCAAAAGTGGATAATCATTTCGCAGCAGGACCATTTACTTGTCTATACAAGCTAAATGCTCTATTGTAATTATCCTTCAAAACAAGTGCCTACATCTGATGACTGGTCTAGACAAGTGACATTGACGAGGTATAATTCTCATTCCTTTGATGCACCTGTCAGCGACAATCATCTTTCTGAGAATGATGGATAATGTGAACAGTGGACTCCCAAAGGTCTCCTGAACTTTCTGTGGTTCTCATACCCTCACTGAAAGCTCCTAGTAATAGGAGGTTCTTTGCTTGGAAAGGGAATTGGCTCAGTGTTGGAAACATGCTAAAAATGGCTGGGATCTAACAGGTGATTTTAGTGAGTTATAATGAAAAGCCACCAGAGTCTAAGTGTCTCTGGACATCAGGATGATGACAAGATGTCAACCAGTGAAGCGAGGAGCACGTCTCAACCATACGAAGAGCTTCAATAAAAACCTCTTATCAAATTAAAAGGATTACAGAGGATCCAGTGAGTTCCCAGAAGTATGCTAGACATATTAATCATGGGGACCACCAAGGCCTGCCCCCTGCACCAAGGAGCTCTTGGAATGTAGTCACCATTGTTCTTTAGGCGCTGAATCCTGGGAGTAGTTTTAAAGATGAGACAGCATTTTCACTGCCCCATTACGGAAAGTGAACCTGAGGATATCGAGGCTTTGCCAACGAATACTCCCTTGTAACACTTTTTAGAGAGTACATGAGAATTGGCTTTGTGGAATTGTTGTTAGAAAATCTGATCTTTTTTATTGTTTGTCAAAACCGCACCTATCATATGCTACCTGGTTACCTTCTCTGTCCTCCAGGAGGGAAGGTGCGCAGCAGTTCAGACATTTTTCCTGGCAATGACATTTAATGTGCAGGCCGTTTGTCATCTCCTAGAATTTCGTCCTTCATTCCACCCATTTTTCTTTTCAGCTTTTCAAAGAGGCAAGACCAGAATGTTAAAAGAAGTCCAAGATGGAAAAGATTCTGCATCAGTGGTTTGGTCGCAGGCAGATGGAAGTCCTTGAAAAGGGTGAGTCAAGTAGCATGTGTACCTAATAATAGTATGCCTATAACCGGGGATGGAAATCCCGCCCGCCATGCTGTGGATGCCTGTAGCATATTGCTCAATGATTAAGTTTTCAGGAAAAAAACAACAACAACAACAACAAAAAAAAAAAAAACAAAAAAACACTATCAGGTTGAAAAGCTTACATATGTGGCATACTTTCCAAAAGGCAGATGGCTATAAGATATTTCTATAACTAAGAGAAGCCTGGAACAGGACAGTGGTCCATGTGTTTCTCAGCCTAGAGTTACACACCAGCTGAGTGTGTTGGTGTGCTGATGCTGTATGAATTTTAATTATATTTGATACAGAGTTTATTTATTCATTTTTCCTTTTATTCAGCATTCATGGAGCACCGAACGGGTACCAAGGGTGTGGTAGACAGTGAAGAATAACAAGTAAGCCTTTTCTCCCAGTCTCCAGAAATTCACGATCCGAATGGTGACAGATGCAGAGACTAACTATTCTACATAGAACTCAGGAAAAGCGACCCTATAGAGTCTAACACTATAGAAGAGGAAGTCACTAACTCTGCCTTGTGAGGGTCCAAGAAGACTCTTCATGCTGGGTTCTCAAATAAGACCCAGTGTTCTCCAGGCTGGTAGGATGCTGTGTATTCACTGGATGTATAGACAAAAGTAACAGGACATCTATCCAGAAAAGTAAGCAGTGACCAGATTATGGATGAGTTTGCCAAATTACAAAGTGTGAAATCTCACTTAGTTTGATGTTTCAAAGCACTATGAGGAAGCATTCAGGTTTTGACTGTCTACATTGGTGTGGCCTCGGAGGAAAGCCTGGGTGGGGAAGGGCGGGGCTCTGAAGCAAGCAGTCCCAATCACCAGCCATTGGTGATGATGAAGATGTGGTGGAGACATTGCCAGTGGACTGAAAGAGTCGAAGAATTCTAGGTGGAAAGTAATGTAAATACATGGTTTTTGAGTAAGTATGAGTAAGTAGACGCATGCGAGCAGGGAAAGAGACACCTAGGAGGTCTGATGGGCTTCGGCATAAATGAAGACACTAACCGACATCAGAATAGAGGGGAGTAAAGAGATTGCAAACAATTCACCCTGGCTGGGTGCTCACAGTGTCCGGGGTTGTACTAACTCCTTTCCATGGATTGTCTTATCTTGTCCACACAATAACAACACTGTGCATACAATATGACACTGTTAGTATTTGCATTTTACAGATGAGAACAGCAAGGCTTAGGTAAGTTAAGCCATTATCCCCCTCAACAAATCTTAGATGGAAAAGGCAGGAAGAGCAAAAAGATCCCCCTCTTTCTTGGTCCTAGAGGTGCATGACAGTGCAACAAGTGGGCCCACATCATTCCTTCCCTTTGCCTCTCTCCTCCCTGGAATGAAAACCTCTTAAGGAAAAGATCTGTATCCAATGCGGTCCACTCTCCCTCTAGTAAGTGCCCAGCACACAGCAAGTATGAAAATTTTGTGGCTTGGAACATGACTGAAGCTTGGGCATAGAGCTTCAACCACTGCCCTAGACTGTAACATCTTTGCTTATTGGTAACTTGCCCTTAAAATCCATATTTGCTCAGGATTACTGTGACATAGAACAAAGCGTGACCAAACACTAACAGTAATGGCCAGTGATGTTCCAGGGGCCTCAAAAGAGCACAAGTTGGTTCTTAAGCCATTGTCTCTATGGTCCAAACTCACCCTATACCTTGATGTCCTGGTTGCTTTGCCAGCTGCTCCCTGGAGGCTCTGCAAACAAGGGCAGGAGAGGAAGGTGGGAAGAAGAGGAGGGACTCACTCCACATCCCCTCAACCATGGTTCTCCATCCTGGCAGTGAAAGTTGGTTCCACGTCTTACTTTTCCCAGCTCCTCATTAAGAGCTTAAATTCACCACAGTGCTGGCCAGGGGCTCTTGGTGGTGGGGGTGTGCCTCCAGCAGCGTTCCCTCTATACCCCTCTTCTGCCACAAGGGCCCCTTTTATATTTCAGTCTTCCCATACGTGGTCAACCAGTCCCCTCTATTAAAATTCTGTCCATGGAAGGTACAAGCATCAGTTCCATCTTCCTGACTAGTCAATGAGACAGAGAGTATCAGATGTTTATTACCCCCTTTTAGCTGGGCAGAACTCTCAGATCCTCCAGCAGAAAATTCTCACCAGCTGGGAGGCAGCCTCTAGGTCCTGACAACAGAGCTCCCCAGCCACCCGTTAAGGTGCATGCGAGTAAAGCCCATGAAAGGCCATGCACAGTAGGGCCGTAGATGGCAAGAGCAGAGGACACCATCCTTCAGGCCATAAGGCAATAGCTCTATGGCTGCTCAGACGTCACTGACCTCATGTGCCAAACACCAGAGAAGAAAAATAAAGGAATAACCAAATTTTCTAACTTCTTTTTTTTTTTCTTAAAATGGCAAATTTCCACAGTCCATTACTTTATGGACTAGCTGTTCAACCCTAAATGATCACTTCTAAATAATCTAATAGAATCTATGCCTTGAAATTATTTCTGAGTCAAGCATTCCTGCTGTAGAGGGGTTGTATAAGTGCAGATATTTTTATTGATTGTCTTAAATATAATCGTTTGCTAGGATCTTCAGTATCTCCCCCTAAAAGACAGTAAACCTCCCTGGCCCAAAACTTCAGAGAGTATCCTTACCGTGCTTAATGATCATCTGTTTTGTTCACCTAATCGGTCATTTGCACTGTTTGGCACCAGCTGAACAATGGCAAGCCAGAATAAACTACTGTTTAAATGCCAGCAGAGCCCTCTAAAGGGCAGTTAGCTTAAAAGGAAAGAAAGAAAGACAGACAGAAGGAAAGGAAAGGAAAGGAAAGGAAAGGAAAGGAAAGGAAAGGAAAAGAAAAGAAAAGAAAAGAAAAGAAAAGAAAAGAAAAAAAAAGAAAAGAAAAGAAAAGAAAAGAAAAAAAGAAAATTACCTTTGGTCCTGCTCCATGAAATTGGGCATTCGAGTTGTGTCAGTACATCTGTAGGCTTCACCCCGAGGTTCTGAACAAAGAGCAGGTGCAAAGGAGGGAAGGAGCTGGCCACACTGGCACATAGAGGAGTGGGCAGGGTCCCGGCATTTGCACCAGAGTCTCAAGATGAGTAAGCCAGGCTACATCCGGGACTGTGTGTGTGTCAGAGAGCACTCCATCTGTCCTCTCGTTCTCTACAAGTGGGAACTGACTCAGAGAGATGAACTGATTTTCCCAATGTTGAAGAACTTGGTGGAAGCAGGGCTGAACCAAGAATTCAGGTCCACAGACAACCAAAACAAGGACAGCTTCTACTCACTTCAAAACATCACTGGTACTAACTAGGTTTTTGTGTTTGGACCAAGAGGCAGCAAGCTTTTTTATGTAAAGGGCCACATTGTATATATCTTGGGCTTTGCAGCCATCCGGTCCTCATCATGGCCTCTCACCTGGGCCCCTGGGGCCGGGGAGTAGCCATGGAGAGCCAGTGAGCTGGCTGTGCTCCAGCAAAATTCTTCTTACACAGACAGGGCTGGGCCAGATTTGGCCCATAGACGGTGGTTTGCTGACCCCCTGAGTTAACTCACCGGAGCAAAGACACCTAAATACCTCAACTACAGGGTGTTGAAGTCTACTTCTCCCACACTTAGAGTCCCGGAAGACACTGAGAGACCAGTGTGGAGGTGATGTTGGGACCCAGGGAAATTTATGCTTCCCCCCACCTCACTTGCTGAAAGCCTTACCATAAAGCTCCCAGCCCTCTTCCCCAGATATCTGTTCCCACTCCAAGTATCAGCTTTGAATTCGAGCTGGTGAGGATGACCAGGAGGATATGGGGACACAGCCGTGTCCTCTCAGAGCTAACTCTGAGGTTGCGCACATCACTCTGACTGTCCTTTCATTGGTCCCCCCTCGGTTGCACAGCCTCCTCTGGCGGTCACAGAAGTTGGGCAGGTGGCTGAGATTCTAGCACTCAAGTGGGTTCTGTCACCAAAGACAAGCAGTTGGTAGACATTGTGGATAACCAGCCCTGTGCCTAGGCAGAGACGTGAGGAATTTTTTAGGGTGTGTAAGAAATAAAGCTGCTTTGTTCAGTCTTCTAGAGACCCATTTGCTAATACTTCCTTCAGAAATAGCTGCTTCAAGACTACCCTCCTTATTCGAAAAGTTGCTCTCTAATAGAATGAACAACACAGGTCTGCTTTGACTCCCTGTTCAGTAGTCGTGGGGTCTCACTCTCTGTATCCCCATCCGTAAAATAGAGCTTAAGTAGATCTTAAGTAGATTGAAAGAGAAGGCTTGTGTCAAGGTCAAGATCGATAACAGGACATCAAAAGACCAAAAATATTAGTTCTTCTTCTTCATTATAAAACAGGAAATTAAAAACTCATGTTTGTTAAATAAATTTTTCAACACAAGCAAGCTAAATATGATTTAACTCTCAGGCTATGCCTCTTTCTTTTTGCCCTCCCCTTAGCTTTATTGAGGTATAATTGACAAATAACATTGAACATATTTAGAGTGCAACCAGATCCTTTGATATGTGCATATATTGTGAAAAGATTATCACCATCAAGTTAATTAACACATCCATCACCTCACATAGGCCACCTTATTTTTGCAGGATAAAAATGCTTAAGATCTACTCTCTTAGCAAATTTCAAGTATATAACACAGTATTGTTAACTATTTTAAATCTTCAGGCCTTATGCCCACAACTGAAAGTTTGTTCCCTTTGACTAATATCTGCTCATGTCCCACACCCTCCCCTAACCCCTGGCAGCCACCTTTCTACTGTTTTTATGAGTTCATTTTTTTTTAATTCCACAAATCTGTGATGCCCATACAATACTTGTCTTTGTCTCGCTCATTTCATTTAGTATAATGTCCTCCAGTTTCATTCATGTTGTCTCAAAGAGCACGAGGTCTTTCTTTTTTCTTGGCTGAATAATATTCTAGTGCATCAGAATGGATGATGACAACATAGCAAATATATTACAGGGACGGTGCTAGAATGCTTCTGTGAAGGACTGAGAGTGAACACAGATAGGACATAATATATGTTTATTGTCGGGACCATGGCCCTCAGCTTCCTTTGTCCAATAGCCACATTTTGAAAGTATTGAACTCTTGATTCAAATGGTGAAGGCCCCTTCCTCTGGTTCTCAGGCATCAACCCCGCCATCTCTTGAAATGCTTCAGAATGCAAGGAAATTGCAGACAGGGTATTTGAGACATTTCCTTTAGCAAATGATTGTTTCCAGAGCACGCAGCCCAGTGAAAGCTTGTTCTAAGATAATGATTTTCATATGCACACAAATTGGTAGCAGCTCCCTTCCCTCCCACATTCACCACAATGTCATTTGAGACCCTCGGTTGGGCAGTGTGGTGAATCTAGCTGGCAGTGTGCAGATACCAGCAGGGTCTGGGCGCCCCCGGAGCACAAGTTCATTTCTCTCATAAATAAGGACTGAGGCAGGTTGATGTCTGGCTTTCATCCATCCACACACTGAATAGATATCTATCTATAGAGATAGATATGGCACCGAGGGGTAAAAACACTCAGTGTTCAGGGCCCAGTGTGGTTTAGTGCACTCAGGCTTGCCCAGGACAGTGAATCCCCACCCTCCAGAAGGTATTGAGACCTAGTTCTGAAGGACTCCACTAGCATTTTCCTTGAGTCTCCGTCTCCTGCTTTGAATCCACCTGACAAATGGCCTTCAGGTCTTTGAGCTCACCTTGTTTGTTGCACTAGCCTGACAAGGTAAGCCAGGCACTTGTTTGTTGAGTTGCTCTTTTCTGGGAAGCCACCACAAATTGGCCACATGCACAGCCCTTTTTGGAAAAGCTGTGCACACAAAATGCTGCATCATGTGACCCTCCAGCAGAACCTCAACCATGAGAAGAGTCTAGGTGCATGACCCAGAGGCCATCAGTCCAGAGAACCAGCGACAGCCTATAGTCTAACAACACTGACAGTCCTCTAAGCATCACACAAATATACCCTCATGGACTGAATGAGGGGATTGCCCACAATCAGCAGTCCATGACCATGGCAAATGGGGCCACTGAGAAAGCTTTAAGCAGGAGCCCTGAGAGGTGGGTCAGTATGCTAAGCACCAGATCAGGGAAGAGTTCGTCCCTGCTGTGGATGCAGACAACCAGAGCAGTCGGCCCTCTGGTTTATGTCCCAGGTGTATAGCCAATTTTGTCTTTCCTGTTCCCCATATTTTTACAGCAAAATAAAGTTTCTCACATTGCCTAAGAAATTGTGAGTTGCTCTGTTTCTTGCCACATTCAGTTCACGACCTTGGCTCTCTGGATCTCCCTTCTCACTGCCCCTGATTGACACATTCACTGTCTCCTAGGATGAGAAAGAGCCAGCCTTCCTCTCCCACCAAGCTCTTCTCCTTTAGAGTGTTCTTAGCCTCTTGAATAGGACTTTGTACCTGATCCACCACCAGGAACCGCTTACCCTAGGCTCTCCTGCATCACAAGCAGTACTGGGGTTTGAAGCTCTCTACAGTTCTGATTACTTACCTCCAAATATCTGTAACATCTGGGGTCCCTGCCTGGTTCAGTATGAAGCCACCTACCCAATGGCACACGGGGGAGTAGAAGACCCTCAGGATTATCATGCACATTCATCTTCTGTGATGTCTAGGGTTTCCTTGGAAACTGATGGTCCCCAGCTGTGAGCTTGGTACAGCTAGACTAGAGTCAGGAAAAAATGGGTTCTAGAAAATGCATCCCCCCTGCCCCCCACGCAGCAAACCTCAGAATCTTGCACCTACATTGGGAACATAGTTTTCCTTCCTTAGACCACTTACAGGAGAGCAATAACAGCCAGACTCAAGCTCACATCATTTGTTACATGTGGTGGATATAACTGCAACATCATCAAAACCTTCCCTAAAGCTCATGATGGTTTTCTGGAGCCTATGCTATTAAGGTGTTAACATGATTTTCACAGGTAGATATATATGTTACAAAAATGTAGGAATGTTATATTAAAACTACCTGTTTTTTAAACCTCACTGTCTGCATTTGAGGAGTGACAACATAATTTACATCAGTGGGACGACGGTTCCTTCATTTGGAAAAATACTTTAATGGTCTTTGGTTATATAAAGATCTCAAGTAACTGAGCCAATTGTAGAAGGAAATTAAAGAAAAAGGAGAGAGAAAGGGACCCCCTGAGCAATTATTCTACAAAGCACTCTCTCCTGAGGGGCAGAAGCAGGGAGACACATCACTGCATAGATTTTATTTTGGTCTTAAGCGATATTTCTTTCCTTCCCTGATAGATCTAAAAGAGGAGTACAAGGGACCTGGAATTAGGGAAAGAGCAAGTTAGGGTGGGATCTCTATTCTGAAGATTAAGGAATCCAAACAATAAGCCAGATGGCCAAAGAGGATGTCAGCCACTGGGGACCTCCAATGAAAGAACACTATCAACAGGTTTTAAGGGTTTTCTAAAAATTCGATTACACCAGCTACTGAGTACAGCTTTGTTCACTATTGTAGCTTCTTAGCTTTGTTGTGCATGAGAGGATAGTCATTACTAAAATCTTTAGATGAGATGAGAGGGTAGGTCAGCACCCATGCTTGAGATGGGGCAGTGAGAAGGGCCATCTTCCCTTCCTGCCAGGCATCCCTGAGTCTTTGGAGACACCAACAGCCCTATTCTGCTGTGCTGGGAAATGAGTTGGGTTAGGAAATGGGAGCAAAGCCTGGGACTTATGTAACAAAACAAAATATGAAAAGATGGGTCTGAGGGAGGTGAGACCCAGAGACTCTCCAAACTTCAGTTAGTTTTTAGAAAATCAAGGAAAGGGATCCCAGTAAAAGCAGGGAATGTCTGCAGCCATGCACAGACGAAAGGTTTCACTGAATGTGAATACATCAGAGATACTGGATATGTGGCCATCCTGGAGCTACTTTGCATATCCACGGAGGAAGAAGTCCCATCCTGCAGATGAGGCAACGGCATGCAATGAAGAACAAAGTTGGCTTTGAGCCTGTGTGGTGTTGGGTAAATTGCTTAAATTCTGGGACTCAGTATCACCAACTAACTACATGTGCTTGGAAGGTTGCGATGAAAGCAGAGAGAATTCTGCCCGGTGCTCAGATGTCATTAAGAAAATGGTAGCAGTTGTTAGGCGTACGCACAGACAGGCATACCCCATGCCAACTCAACCCACAGCAAAAATTGAGTTTCTTCTGAAACACCCTTATGCTTGAAACACGGGCTTTTGGGGGGTAAAGACCACCACACCTGGATATGCGGAGGGCCTTAGACACCATAAGCATTCAATATTGAACAGCAAAGCTCTTTCCACACTACCTAGCAATTTATTTCTGGGTTAATATGAGGTGATTCTTTCAACCTATAAATCCCATTAAGTTTGAATCCCAGTTACTTCAAGATAATGCATAAGAAATGAGGTTGTCATGGCAATTTAGATCTGAGACTCACGCCCGATCATAGACCCTAGCTCTGAGGCTTAAGAGACAGTACATTTTCCATGCTTCATTTTTCATTCTGGAACTCCTTCTGCTTCCAGCATCCGAAGACTCAATTGATGGAGTCTCTGTAGGGTAGAGATTGTCTTTTTAGATTGGTCAAATAGTGCTCTGAGGTGGTAATTAGAAACCTCAGATATATATATTTTCTTATACTGGGAAATTTCACGTAGAAAAACATCTATGTATCTAAAGCTTTTAGTAATGACTATTTTTTTAACCTAACAAATAGTTTGAGGTCGACACAGGGATAATTTTCAAGTGTATTTCCCTTGACAAATGTGTGCTATCAGCTCGGCACTGTTCTAAATAAGAGCCTGTCATTATCTACCGTAAGGCTGCATGATCAGCATTCAGCAAATAAAACATACCTCTTACCCTTGAGGACTCTCTCACCGAATTTAGAGACATTTTTCAGATTTCTCTGTGTGACATGATTTCTTAAATTATTGTAAGGTAAGCCTGGGTCCCAAACTATGTGAATCGTGACCTCTATACAAGTAGGAATATCACTTTACCATGAGACCTTCCAGAGAGGCTAGAGGTTCTAAATTGTTTACCCTGTTGGCTCAGAATATGATAGCAAAAGAATTATGTGCTTTTATATGCAATTCTGGCTATTTGCGGAACCCTTTTTGACCATTTTGCTTCTTCTTCTACATTTATTGTTTTCAAAGAGACAAGTTTTTAAATGCAGGAACAGAGCTCCCAGCAGACCCGATTCACCTACTGACATGCGGCCAAGCCACCTAATTCTGGTTGGCCCTGACACTTTCTTGATCTTTCTGCTTTCAAGCACCATTTACCACTTTATCTAAGAAAATGCGTCTTCATGAAGAATATATTATTAATATTTCCAAGGGTACAAAATGACCTTCAGCCCTATTGTAATGTTCTCACGTATATTGTCTGGAAATCCACTTAAAGCGAAAATCATTAGGCTCTATCAGTCTTTTTATAAAGATCAAACCCAGCTGAGAAAGAAAACCATGAAAAATGCTATTACACAATTATAAGCAAAATTCAGAAAGTATTCTTAAGAAGAAGAATTAACTTAATATTCAAAACAATAAAATGCAACGGTCTTTCTATTCTCTCTGAGCACACTGGGTTTCAAGAATGTTGTGAGCATTTCCAAATTCACAGAGCCAGTACATGGTTTGCTCAGGATGGGATATTCTTTGGTTGTATTAATTTATTCATTAAACTTTACTGAGAAGCTAATATATGCCAGAAATGCCAGTCTCTTTGCCAAGGGACAAGATCCACTGCCTTACTCTGTAAGATTGTAATGTCCTAGGCAGACAAATACATCAGCCAATGAAGTGCCATACTGTGTGATAAATGCTACAAAAGAAGAGATTAATTCTCTCCAGGAGGCCAGGGAAGATTCCAGGACAGTATACTCTCTGTCTGATCTGGGTCTGCAAGGATGGCATGGCCTCGGGACTAGCGGGAGAAGCACATTTAAAAACGGAAAACAGCAAGAGCCATGGGAGCCGGAAGCAGCCTCCATGCCTGGGAAGGGATCATGGAACACGACAGGGAGATGGGACCATGGAAACACGAGATGCCAGGGTCTGAGAGGCAGGAGCTGAAGCTGGGAAAGGAGGGGCTGGAGAATATGTGAAGGCTTTTGGTGTTTCTGCCTTTTCTTCATCCATGGTTTCCTTCTTCAGAGTACTTCCTGAGGTTCTGCTCACACTTGGTAAACATAAGATGGTTTTGTCTCCTTTTTCTTCTTAAATCAACTGTTCTGAGACCCAAAAGACTTTACACAACTACTCACTACAAACTAAAAAGGCTTCTATCCTCTGGGACGCCTGGGTGGCTCAGCCAGTTCAGCTTCTGACTCTTGGTTTCAGCTCAGGTCATGATCTCTTGGGTCATGACATAGAACCCCAGACCAGCACTCAGTGGGGAATCTGCTTGAGGATTCTCTCCCTCTGCTCCTCTCCCGCCATGGCTGCTTTCCAAAATAAATAGTCTTTTCTTTAAAGTCTCATATTTTCAACAAATATATAAAACCTAACTTCTTCAAGGGTTTGTTTGTTTTTTTTCCAAGTCACTCCCCAAGACATTTGGAGAATAGCAGTTTGAGCACAACATATAAATTTGGGTCGTAGTAGCCAGAAGTATCTTCATCTGACCGACCTTCATCCCCTGGCGGGGGGTGGGGGGTGTTCATTTCCAGTGTGGCCAAAGCCCAATTTCCCAAGGGGAAAATGAAGGAAGAAACTGGCTGAGCTCAAATTACAAGTTGTGTCCTGGGGCACCTGCGTGGCTCAGTGGGTTAAAGCCTCTGCCTTCAGCTCAGGTCATGGTCTCAGGGTCCTGGGATCGAGCCCTGCATCAGGCTCTCTGCTCAGTGGGGAGCCTGCTTCCCCCTCTCTCTCTCTGCCTGCCTCTCTGCCTACTTGTGATCTCTCTTTGTCAAATAAATAAATCTTAAAAAAAAAAAAAAAGTTACGAGTTGTGTCCTGAAATGATGTGACCCTAGAAAACATTGAGCCCGGCGTCCTACTGGGGTGTAGACATGGCACTTCTGCAATCCCCAAAAGAAGCAGCAATGCTGTGGCAAATCAGTGAGATGAGGGTTTGAAGAATAATCCACTGCACCTGCTTTAAACAATACTAACACCTCACCACTCGGCCTCCACAGTCACACCACCAGCTCTTTGGCCTCCCTACTAAAGCCAGCACTTACAAATAGTTTTTATCAAAACTATAGGTGACACAACTCTCAAAAGAGGAGAAAGAAGAGACGGGTAAGAGAGACCATTACCGGTAACGATCTGCTTTTCTACCTGAACACGCCTCATGAGAGCGTATATATCCTTTCACTCATTTGCAGGAGGAGGAAGCCCAGCTGGCTTATTTCCCCCAAATTCTTTTCTCTCCCCCTGCACTCATGTCAGAGTGGTCCTCTAAAGTATGGGGAAGCACACCCTTCTGGAAAAGTCTGCAATTGCCCCATCTGCTCTCAAATAAACTACAGACTCTCTGTGCACCAGACCCTTTCACAGTCTCCCATGCATCCAGAGTTTCTGGGGATTAGTATCCCAAAATCCATGTCCCCTTTTCAATCCTTTCCGTGACTCTCCTTTTGTCTGAATTACTAGCTCCTTCCTCACTGCTTCTACATTATAGAGTTGGTGTCTCTGTGTAATAGGTTTTCCCACACAGCCTTGTATTTCACTCAAATTGTTTTCATGTCTGGCTTTCCCTGTAACAGCAGAAGCGTCTCGTGTTCAAGGAGCATAGCCTGTCTTATCTTTGAGTTCTAGCTCAAACGGTGTGTACTAACAATGAGAGTTGATTGAATTAAATTAAACATGTAATGTTGAACTATTTGAACTCAGATTCAGACCTGTCTGTATCGGTACCAATACAATTGTTGTTGTTGTTGAGGAAACAAATACAGTTCTAAAAAGTTAATATATAAAGTGATAGAAGTGGGAAAATGCTAAGCATTCCATAAGTGAAAGGAACCAAGTGGTGGTAATTGAATTTATGTTCTTCCATTTTTTGTGCATATTATTCTTTTGACAGTGATCAATTCCTAAGCGTTTTTCCTCTTTCTTCGCATACTAGCTCAGTAAAAGCATTCTGTCATTTTGTTTTTATGTTAATATTTTCATTAATTAATTCCTATGCCACCATATTTCATTCTGAAAGCACGGGAGATCATTGGACTGAACCAGAGAATTGGCAATTTCTACAGACCTGATCTCTTCCCTCACTTTTCAAATGAGAGAAATCAATTTTATATGCTTTTTAAAAATCATTTCTTCTTTAATGTTTACATATTTACTTCTTTCTCATACACATTGACTACAGTCATCATTATCTTTTAACAACTATTTTTAGAGCAGTTTCGGGTTTACAACAATATTGAGAGGAAAGTATAGATATTTCCTGTGCGCCCCTTACCCCTGCACATGCACGGCCTCCCCTCTGCCAACATCACTCTCCCGAGCAATACGTTGTCGACCGAGGATAGATCTCCACTGTCCATTCATCATCACCCAAAGTCAGCTGTTTCCCTGGGGGTTCACTCTCGGTGGTGTACACTTTATAGATCTTCACAGACATAGAGTGGCATGTATCCACCAGTATAATGTCAAAGAGTGTGTTCACTTCCCTAAAAATCCTCTGTACTCACCTATTTATCCCTCCAAACACCCTTCAACAAACCCTGGCCCTTTTATATCTCTATCTTTTTTGCCTCTCCCAGGATGTGATAGAGTTGGAATCATACAGTGTATAAATATGACCCACTCAGACTGGTTTCTTTCACTTAGTAACATGCAGTTAAGGATTCTCCATGTCTTTTCATGCCTTGATAGCTCATTTCTTTTGCTGTTAAATAATATCCCACTGTCTGGATGGAATTGATTTCTCTGTTCACCTATGGAAGGACATCTTGGTTCCTTCCAAGTTTGGGCAATTATGAGTAAAGCTGCTCTGCACATCCATGTGCAGGTTTTTGTCTGGACGTAAGTTTTCAGCTACTTTGGTAAATACCAAGGAGCATGAGTGCTGGGTCATAAGGCAAGTGTATGTCTGCTTTTGTAAGAAACCACCCACACCGCCTTCCAGAGTGGCTGCGCCATTCTGCATTCCCACCCGTGACGTACAAGGCTCCTGTTGCTCCACATCCTCGCCAACACCCTGATGTCAGCGTTCCAGGCCTTGACCATGCTGTTAGGAGCCTAGAGGTATCTCGCTCTTCAAATGACTTTCTGTCTTCAGAATGGAAATGTCGTAAACACTTCTCAGTTTCTCTCCCCCTGTAGGCAGGGCATGATGGCGAGCAGGGACTGGAGCTGGATGTTTCCCTTGCCAGGTCAGTCGGGCTCTGAAAACACCCCAGCAAGTTAGACGGCAGCTCACTCATTTCCCCTGGAAGCTGGACTCGTTAGGGACACCCAAGTGCTCAGACAGATTTCAGAAGAGTAGCTCCTCCCCTTTTCCTGCTGGAAGACAGAGACATTTTTCTCTAGTATTGAGTGTGGAAATCTGGTCAAGTTCCTAGAGGTAAGTCTCACATATGGCGCCCCCCATGCTCATGCCACTGGGTCCCCCCAGAGTTTTTAACTCTCAGAGTTGTTCACACTGTTTGTCAGTCACAGCTCAGGTTTTCCTACCTTGCCCTGGTGGCCACCATGGAGTCTACGTCCATGTGTCTGCTCCAATAAACCACAGTTCCCCACAGTCATCTGCCTGTCTCTCCAGGGCTGGAGGTAGCACTTAGCCCCTGTGTGCTCCCGTTTCCTTACAGACCCAAGTGTTGTTGATTTTTCAATCTGTTCAACCTTTTACTTGGTTTTGGGACAAGGGAATAAATGTGGAACAGGAAACTGGAAGTTTCTGAACATCATTTTTAATAAATGTTTTAAATGCATGGACAATAATGAACTATTTTTCATAAAGGTGGTGTATGTGGGGCATGTAGATATTTTTTCATCTTTCCACATTATTATTGTAAATTTTAAAATTTATGATTTTTAAATTTTTAAATTTTAAAATTTATGATTAATTTCAGCTGACAATCACATACCAAAATCTCTCAATCCATTGACCAAAGTCTCAAGAAATAATATAATTGTTACGGAGGATTCCCTTTAAGAGTCTAGCTCCAGATTTATATAGGACATTGCACAGTGTGACATCCTAAATAATTTCTCTAGAATGTTCTCTGTTTGTTCAGAATCCACACTTGCAGAGCTGCTGGAACTCCATCTGCTGCACCGTGGTTGTCTCCATCCCCATACTGCTCTTCCCAACTCTGCACCATCTTGCCTCCCTCATCGTTCCCTTCCAAAGGAATGCACTCCTGAAACTATTTTCTCAAGACTGGCTGCTCCACTAGAATGCTAGGGAACCTTCCATTATAGTAAATAAATAATATTGCTGCTAATGTCTTTGTTCCTAAAGCTTTATTTACATTTCATATTGATCCATAAAGTGAATTTCCAGAAGTAAAGCTTGTCTGGTCAAAAGTTAAGAATACATTTAAAACTTCAAATACCTGTTGTCATTAGCTTCATTGTGCCCCATTTGTTGATATGTTAAAGCCCTAATCCCCAGCGTAAAATGAGGTCTTTAGGGTAGGCCCTAATCTAATCTGACTGGTGCCCTTAGTAAGAAGAGTTTAGGACACACAGAGAGGCAAGACCACATGAGGACACAGCAGGCAGGCAGCCATCTGCCGGCCAAGGAGATAGACAGAGGAAACCGCTCCTGCCCACCCCAGACCTTGGACTTCCGGTCTCCAGAGCTGTGAGGAAACACATTTTTATTGTTTAAGGCACTTAGTCTGTGGTATTTTATTATGGCAGGTTTAGCAAAGTAATACAGCTACTTCCATCATTTCAAAAGCTTTAGACCAAACTATGCCTCCACCAGCAGAATTGGGGAATGACACTAAGCTCCAAGGGAAAGAGCCTGTGTTATAATCAACTCAAAGTGAGTGAGCTGAAGTGCAGTGACTGTGCTGGGACAGCTGGGCTAGGAATGACACAGAGTGGCTGCATGAGCTCCGTGGGGCAGAAGCCATTGCATGTGTGGGCTCAGCCTCAGTGGCCACAGAAACAACATCCTACCGGGAGGGCTGGATGCATGCTCCACAAAGGGCCTTACCAGAAAGGGTACAGTGGGTGCCCAGAGCAAAGTCAGTCACCTTCGCACCCCAAGCTATTTGTGGCCTAGTGTAGCTTTTTATACGGCTACCTCAAACTTCAAATAAGTCATGACTGCTCTTGCCTCCATCACCATGCTCTTGGCCAGGCCTCTGGAGACTCTTGAGAATGACCTCCACGAGGCCACCCAGCAAAGGGGAAGGAAGATGTACTCAGGCTTGTGTGAGCTGCTGGAGGGATAACTTCTGAAGGTGCCATGTGGCCCCCAAAGGCCACCCCGGTTTTATTTTTAGTGCTTATATACTTACCTCTCTGAAATGTTACAGCAGGGCTGACTGGCTACAGGTCAAGTCCTTCCCAGGAAATTATGAGAACCCATTCCCTCCCCTCTGAAGGCTTCCTGGTGTGTCTCCCTGCCTCTGCCCTTGCTCCCCCAGACTGTTTCCTCTGGACACCTGCAGAGTGACCGTTCCACACCTGGGCTTGTTATGGCATCCTTGCTCCTGAACTCCATCTTTTACAATAGCGTTTTTAAAATTTGTTGTCACCATGATAAAAAATATCTATTTTTTAGCACATATACCCAATATGTGCATATTTTTTAATAAATTAGATGTGTACTGCTATATACATATAACGCATACTATAAAAGCCATAGAGGAAAAGAAAAAAAAAAAGGAATTAAAGGAAAAGAAATGAAAAGGCTAAAATCCAAATCCTTTCCCTCTGAGTGAACGATGGCCACAAACAACTCTGTTTTCAGAGGATGGCATTCCTCTCTGCATCCCCTGTGATGACTCCTTCACCACGGCCTCCTGCCATTGTTCGCAAGGTCATGCTTCTATGTCACCTCTTTACCTCTGTAGACATTCTTCCCTCTGCCTTGATGGTCTACTGGTCCAAACTTCTCATCTTTGAATATCCAGGCTAATGATGACCAATGCAGACAATGTCCCCAGGAAGCAGGAGGAAACACTGTGCCGTTCCAGAGCTCAAGCAAATAGTACTGTGTTACTCTTTAGAATTACTTAAAGACATAAATACACAGATTAAGGACTTATGAATGGAAAAGTAAAATGATGAGTATTTCTAGAAGCACTGAAAATAGTTAAACATACACCTCAGAGTTTGGAATCTAGTCATAAAAATAACTGCAGTTGTCTAGAATTTATTCTTGTAAAAAATATGGAAACAGGGGTTAATAGTATTCACATGAGTTCAAAACACAAGACTGTATTTGTACAACTTACAAGTGGAAGGAGGCAGCTAGAGGGCACCCAGTTCCCTGTCTCATCATTAGGGAATCCAAGAGAAATTTTTATGTTGAACTTCACTAATAACAGGAATACAGCTTTAAAATATTTCTGAGAAAGTTAAGCATAACTACCAGTAGCATATCAAATGATAAAGACATCTTCTCAATTATAAAATAAGGTAAAGCAATCAAATTTGCTTAGTTTATGAAGAAAAGATAGAATAGAAGAAATAATTGGAATGCATAAAAGTCAGTATAAAATAAGATGACAGGTGTAAAAGCAGGTAATAGTATAAAGTTATTAATTATTCTTAAATTTTTTTAATGATTTTGGGGAGGTATTTGCTGGAAATATTAAGTTCAAAAAACACAAATATTTCTAGAATAAAGTAAACACAGAACACATATGCACTTACACACATGCACATGCATATACAGGTATGAATAATGTAACTATGTATCCACATGCACCTGTGTGCATATTTAGAACTACTTCTAGAACTGTATGTCATAAGCAATATACGCATATACATATATGTATATATTTATACACAGACATACATTTTTTAATCCAAAATCTTACTATCCTAACAGTACAAATAAAATCACATTTTTTAAGTTATTATTTATTTATTTGAGAGAGCAGGCAAGCAGGGGAAGGGGCAGAGGGAGAGGGAGAAAGAGAATCCCAAGCTGACTCCTCGCTGAGCCCAGAGCCTGCCGCAGAGCTCAATCTCACCACCATGAGATCATAACCTGAGCGAAAATCAAGAATCGGACACTTAACTGACTGAGCCAGCCATGAGCCCCCAAATCATGTTTGATAATTAGCCAGAGTTCATGCTGCTGCCCCTCCAGGCACTCATAAGCCGTCTGCTTTCTACAGTTTTCTCTAAGGCTGTTTGGATTTTGTGGGGTCCTATAGAAGTGTGCAAAATCAAAACTTCAGAATCAGGAGACTTTAAAATGTAAAGAGGAAGCTTACAAAAAGAAATTGTAATAGCTGACTCCTTGAACAAACATGACTCTCCCACGGCATATTTCCCTTCGTTCTTCTGAACAAATATTATGAGTTCCCTTGTTTTCACATGGATGTTTAATCTATTTATATTTGTATCATCTTTTTTTTTCCTTTCAAAGTGCCTTTTTGAAGTTTGCTTAGTTCTTTCCCTGAGGATCATGAAGCAGTTACTGGTAGGTGGGGATGGGGTGCCCTTACGTAGCCCTCACAGGGGAAGGGGTTCAGTGGGTCCAGAAAGGAGCCCTCGTTTCCCCCAGCTTCTGCCTGGTGGCACCTTCCACATATTTCCTGCCTCACATTTTTGAGAACGCGGCCGTAGTTACAATGCAATGTTTAGAGGCCACAGTCTTGGCACACATTGCCTCACATCTGCCCGCCATGTTACTTCCTTCACCTCAGAGTCCCTTGAGTTGATGTCGGGGGCTCCCCGAGCTCCTTGAAGAAAACATACTCTTCCCACAGCTGCCTTGAGTAGTGCCTGTGGCCTACATCCCACGAGAAAGGTGGCATCTCCTGGTGCTCCAGAATGGCCGTCCCCCAAGCTCAAGATAGACACTAGGGAATGTCACTCCCATGTGGAAATGGGGGAAGGTCCTCTGGGAAGCGTCCACCTCTCACACATGGGCCACGCCCTTCCCCCACAATTCAGAACCTCATTGTGTCCCACAGAGACGTGCTCCTCCAATTACCTCCAAGCAGTTTATTCCAAGTGGAAGTCAGCCTGGCAAAGCCAAAAAGTTCTCCGAGATGAGACAAGCCATGGTTTCTCAAGATGGCTCCAGCACTGACCTCCCTGTGGTTTGGGCAAATAGTTTCACCACTGCTAAGGCTTCATTTTCTTAATCTGAAAAGACAGGGTCGTAGGCTATGTCCCACATCTTAAGAATGAACACGGATGCACTCTGCCTGGGACGTGCAGGGCCAGCAAAGGGACCTGCCATGTAGACCACTCCCACAGCCGCCCTTGACCTCTCTGTGTGAAACATTTGTAGGATATTCCCCCGTCTCCCAGACATGGCCTCTTAGACATAGTCTGTGTATCTGTGATCACTGCCTAATGCATTAGGTAATTGGGACATGTGATTTGTACCCATAGGTTTTCTATATGGTCACCTGCACTAGTGATCCCTACCGCGAACGATTTCTCAAGTGAAGATAACAGATATTCTTCCCCTCAACTCTTTCATTCTGTTCTTGTATAGTTCCAGGCACAGCGTGGCCTTCAATTCAGTGTTTTCTCATTATAGGAAAGATTTCTTTTCCTGAGTTCTAGCCCAACTCGAATCCTAAATGACACCAGAGCAGAGACACCAGCAAAACCCTGATTAATGGACGCACACATCACTCCCCATCCCAGCATCTGGAGGCTAGTGGCAATATGCATAATGACACGCCACATGCTTCAAGAATTATCAGGATGTCCTGGAAAGATTATGTATTGCCTACGGGAGGAATTCATCAGTGGGAAAGGCCGACATCCTGTCGGTGAGCCGGCTTCCCCATTCCCTGGGAAACGATCCTATGGGTACAGAGTCGAAAGATGCATTTTTCCCTTCTGGCTGGCTGCTTATCTTTTGTTACACATCTGTCATTTGGGTTATTACTCGCACAGTAACCCAAACTCAATCAAACTTCCTGGCTTCGGTCATGGGTATGATCTTGTTAAGGACTTTCCCTAAACGCATAGCACAAGAGGGAAATGCAGTCAGAGGGAAGGAGGGAAGCAAAGGGCATGAGGGGCGTCAGGGATGCTGTGAGCTACATGGGCTCACACCCCTTTGGGGACCTGGGGCAAGGCTATGTCTCAGTTTCCTCCTCTGCACAAAGAGAAATGATCTCATAGGGTTACCCTGAGTATTACTGATGGCAAGGACATGGCCGCAACTGAGGCACAGGTTGGAGCTCAAGTCCCCATGTTTGCTCCTGGATTCTTGGGAAATGGATCATTCCATTTCACAGGATTGTGGGAAGTCAAGGGCAATATTTCCTGCAAATGTTACTTCAGTTTGTAAATTCCATCTTAAAACAAGATGCGTCCAGGCAGAAGAGTTTTTCGTTTTTTTGGGTTTTTTGTTTTTAAGTTACTTCAGTTTTGTAAAATATTTTGAGTGTCTTCCATTCAGGTACTATGGCAGGTTCTGGAAATTCCAAAATATCTGGAATTCAGCCTGGCCCGAGAAGACCTCATGGTGCACCCCAGCGTGCAAATGTAACAATAAATAATTCACTTATAAGAGGGCAACTGTTACATTAATAAATAGATGAGCTGCTATGGAAACTCAGACAAGGGGCTGTCTGCCCAACCTGGCTTCAGGCTTCCTGGAGGAGAACACAGCTAATTTGAGTCTCAAAGGAGGAAACAGACTCTGAAGATTAACACAGTCAGGGGGAAGTGGTGGGGAATCCAGATAAAGGGAACAACATGCAAGATACAGGACCATGAAATTCACATGCGTGTTCATGTGCGTGTGCATGTGTGCATGTGTGCGTGTGTGTGTGCATGTGTTCATGTGCGTGTGCGTGCATGTGCTAGAAACCACAGTTTAATATTCACTCAAGTAGTAAGCTTGTTGTAGGCCACTGTAGGGAATAGCAACAAGCCAGAGATGATGCTGAGGGCAAGAGGGAGCCACTTCATGCTTCTAAGCCAAGGTGGATTTTAGAAAGATCACCCTGGATACAGTGCAGGGAATTCATGTAAGGGGCAAGAAGAAAGGCAAGAAAACCATTCATGGTCTTTCAGACGGTTCGAGAAGATCTGTGGTCTGATCCAAGAGAGAAGAGAATGTTAGACAATGGCCGATTGGCAGCCGGGCTGCAGAACCCTGAACGCTGTGGTGAAGGACAGAGGGCAGGGCAGGCTTGGGGCGAGCCCAGGGGCTGCTGGTATGGGACTACCCTTGTATTGAAGCATCTGTGGGACTTCCAGGCTCTGCAGTTAGGGGCAGACCAGGCTGCAACATTGACAGCCCCGTGGACACTCTGGACAAGGCCAGATAACAAACAGCCAGCAGCACTTTTTCCAGAGCTCAAAGGGCCACATCAGCTCATTTGCAAAATGAGGAAGCTTATGATGAGATCTGCTGTAGAGGGAGAATAACACCACCACAGCACGTGCTCGGGGTGTCTTCCTTATCAGCTTTTGGGCTCCAAGTGACATCTCCCATGCAAAGTTCCAACAGCCACTCCAGGGAAATAAGGGTTAGTACATGCTTAGGAAGTACAGACTCACAACTAGTCCCTTTTAGACCTAGGAAAGAATGGGGGGAACCTGGCATGGATCCAGCATAGGGGAAGAGGGGCGGAGGCTGGTGTTCAGGGCAGTGTTGTGCAAATAGTGAAGAAGTTTCTGGAGCAGGACCTCGCAGAAGGTATGGGGCATGGGGCTCAGAAACAAGGGAAGGACGCATGCAGGAGAAAGTACTCAGCCTTCCAGGAGCTTACACTACGCGCAGGAGCACATAATTGACTGAGTCTTTGGCACCTGCTTCTCTGTAAATCCAGTCTCCTCTCTTTCCTGGGGTCGAGGGATCTTCAAACTTCCAGGCAATCCCACATCAATGACCATTCTCTCCCGCCCACTAACATCAGCACATTCCTTTTTAAATATAGCACTTGTCAGTTCAGAAAGTGTGCAGTGAGGGGCGGCTGGATGGCTCAGATGGTTAGGCAGATGATCTCCAGGTCCTGGAATTGCACCTGTTGGGCTCCCAGCTCAGCAGGGAGTCTGCTTCTCCCTCCCCCTCTCCTTCTCCCTTTCCCCTTGCTTGTGTGTGTTCCCTCTCGCTCTCTCAAATGAATTAAAAAAAAAAAATTGTGGTGTAGAAGGGAGTCTGGCCATGGAAACTTTCCACCATCTTTACCCACTCTCCTACTTAATTCAATGGACCCTAGGTTCTGATGTGTTGCTTTGTCTATGACGTCCTGGAGACAGTGTATTAACATGGAGGATATTAATGGTGGTGATTGCCCATGTGTGCAGGTAGTTTGACACGAGGGACCTGTGTTGCCCTCCCAAAATTTCACTCCCTGCTGACATCAGCATTAAGGTTTTCAGAAGGTGTCATATGAGCCATTCATGCCACACACAAGCATGAGAGTGAAACACCTACGCATTTCTCTCTTCTCTTTTGTGCTCGTGTTTTATTTTAGTTCTACAACTTGTCTGGTGTGAAGACTTTGGAAGTGAGTTGACGTGTGCAAAAGGGTTACCATTTTTTTTTAATGTCCGTGTGCTCATCTTTGAGTGTGTTGTTAGCCATTGATTTATCTCATAATAGGCACCCACAGCAAAGATGTTCTTCCTCTGAGGAATAGGATGGGAGGCCCCCGACTTGCTTTGTGTCAGTTCCTACAGGTCCTGCTCAAACGTGCTCGCCTGACTGAGAATCATCTGTTTACCCACCGTTAGCCTCCGGTTTTCTACTGTTTCTTCCGATTCCAAGCTTCAGACGATTCTCCGGCTTTCCTTCCACTCTGCTCGGATTGGCATATCACCCACTTCAACCCTCCTCCTAAGTGTTAGCACATGTCCAACCCTGCTGGTCTTTCTCTAGTCAAGTTTGGTGGACACATTTCAGGGAATCCTGTGTGAAACTGAAAACTGGAAAATGAAGAAAGGCAGGAAAGACGGGAGGGAGGGAGGGAGGGAGGGAGGAGGAAGGGGAGGAGGGAGGGAGAAAAGGATAAGATGGAGGAAGGAAAGGAGAAGAAAACCTCTGTGTTTTCAAGCCAGACTTGCAGGAAGAAGTGTAAGGAGAGAAAGGGATCCAGCAGGTATGCCCTACCACGAGCCAGGTGCTAAGCTAGTGCTCTGTCTGTGCGCAGCTACCTACCTAGCTCTCCAGTCCCTTAATCCTCAGAGCCCTGCCTATTTTGCAGATAAGGAAAATGAGGTTTAAAGAGATTAACTAACTTGCCGAAGGTCACACAGCTAGAAAATGAGGAGCCAAGGTTTGACCTCACAGATATTTCTGGCTTCAAGTCCAATGACATTTCTGGAAGAATTTGGAGTCCATTTAGCAGACATATTTAAGCTTTCAGTGGTGTGCAATGTTTAGAAATGTCTCCATCCAGCACACAGACCCAGACGGGAGGGCCTTCTGCAAGCCAGCAATTATGACTTCAAATCCACGCTGCTCCCACTACAGTAGCTAATTAGATCAAGACAGGAATCCTGACACAAACCATAGTTCAAACCAGCTAATTAGATTAAGATCGATATAAAATCTTCTTCAGACAAAGGAGCAATTGGACATTTCTGGCAGGTATATCTGCAGGTTGAGTCAATAAGATAAGGACAAAAAACACATGTTAAAGAGTGTTAGTATGCCAAAATCCTTTCTCTGCTCTCTCTAATGAAATGAGCTATACCAGCTCCCCGGGAGATGGGGGCCAGTTAAGGAACAGGGAGAGCTGAGCACTGCTGCAACAGTCAGAAGGTGGGGGCCTGATCCACAGCCTTGTGCCCCCAGTTTTCTTGTCTCTAAATGGGTTTTGAAAACCACCAAATGTTCCCTCAATCTTGCCTCAAGACACAGAAGCTCAGTGGTCAGTTTTCCCACACAGCATACGCTTTGATCCTCAGAACAACATTGTAAGGGGGAGTTGTCATTCTTATGTGAGCCTGGGGCTTCCGTGAGTCTGCCCAATGCCCCCCCACCCACTAAACCAAAGAGGCAGTGGGAAGACAGATCTAGGAGAGCCCACATCCTGGGGTTTACAGCATGTAGACACCTACTTTGATGCTAACTCATCATTGGACCTTAAGGCTTCTGAGTTCCAGAGCCCTCATCTGCAAGGCACATTTCACATCAGGGGTTATTAAACCTCGAAGGTCATGGTTGGCTCTGAAATTCCAGTGAAAGCTATGATATTGATCCTTGGGGTGGGGGTGGGGGTTCACATTCCCACAATAGGTGACTTCAGAGCGTTCTAGGCTCCCCCTGTGCTCTTTGTCTGAGCAGGTCCCCACTGTGGAGCTGGGCTCCTTGAACCTGGTTAACTCCCAGGTCACCCACAGACCATCTTAAGCAGTGTATTTCTTACTAAGTGGAGATTTCTATCCTACTTGGCTCTTCACTCTTAAGAAAACTATTAGATAAAAAGAAGCAATGCAAAAATGGAGTACTTAAATCATGTGCAAAAAAAAAAAAAAAGCAAAGCATAATCAATGTTTCCAGGTGCATTATTAATTTAAAGTCACAATTTTGTTGAGGTTTTCTCCTCACTCTGTAATGCCCAATCTAGCCAAAGAAAATAATAGATAAGTTATTGTGAACAAATTTATAAACAGAGATGGAAATTGCATGCGTTCGTGATACTATGAGTTTATTTTCCTTTCTATCTTCCTGAGTGGCTTTCTTGATGGAAATTCCTCATTGAGGAATGAAAACCTCAAAGGCAAGCATAGCTGGTAAGGTTGTGTGAACTTGGCTTGTGAATCGCATTTCCTGAAAGCCAATGTCGACGGTGGGGGCGAATGTTTGAATTAAGGGATGACGTAGTAGAGGACAGGTGACATCCATTCACGTTTCACCTGCTCCGTATGTCCTTCCCACCATCTGCCACTCTTTGGGGGATGAAGGAGGCCCGTGTTGGGAACTGGAAGACTAGGGGCCCCATTAATTAATCCAAGGATGAAGCTGGAACCAGGTGGTCAAGCTGAGTTTCAGACTCTGGAAAGATGAGGTGACAGGTAATGGTCAGAGCAGGAGCGGCGGGGGCCAGCATCCTGAAGCAGGAAAGGACAGCAGAGGAGAGAAAGCAGGACAGGTTCAAGAGCGAGAGCAACAGTGCCCTCCGTGGACAGCCCCAGGAAGGGATCTAAAGCCTGCGTCCAAAGAGCGGGATGCCGGCCGAGGACAAGAGTGGCTGTGTCAAACATATTGAGCCATCAAGGGTATATGGTGGGGGTGTGGCAATCAGACTTGCTCCTTCAGGATCATCCCAACACAATATGCTGGATGTCAGGGAATCTTCCTCAGTGGCCCCAGTTGGATGTCTTGCACACTTTTTGCAAGATCATATTTTTTAAAGATTTTATTTATTTGACAGAGAGAGACCACAACTAGGCAGAGAGGCAGGCAGGGAGAGAGATGGGGGGAAAGCAGGCTCCTTGCTGAGCAGAGAGCCAAATGCGGGGCTCGATTCCAGGACCCTGGGATCATGACCTGAGCCGAAGGCAGAGGATTAACCCATTGAGCCACCGAGGTGCCCCGCAAGATCGTATTTTTAACCGAGTTAGGCACAAACCAGATGGCTTGTCCCCAAGTCCTCACTAAATGCAAGCCAACGAGCTCTCGCATTTCCAGGTAAACCACAGGCTGCGTGAGACTCTGAGCGTAACGTTAATGCAAATTCTACATCAGCTTCCAAGACTGGTTCTCACGCAGAAACCTTCTACGACCATCCGCCATATAAGCAGAATGAAATTATTAAAATAATAGGTACGGTTTACCTTCTAACTTCTGATGCACCTCCCCTTCTGAAGCTTACCCTCAGACGCACGTCCTGCCCTCTGCTTGTTCTGTACTCATCTCTGCCGTCCAGATCGTAGTGGGTGCCCCGGCCGTCAAACTCCCACTGGCCCTCATCCCAACCAAAGACAGAAAGAAGTTCTGGATTATGAAGAACATAAGGTTAAAATAAACTTTATAGTTAAAGATGAAAAAGAAATAATCAGAGGGAATATTTCCCAAGGTATTTTCCTCCTTCAAACACGGATCCCCGGCATGGAATCACCATCATGCCGCTCAGATGCCTCCGAGCATAGGCAGGTCCTACAGTTGGCACAAGTCGCAGAGGAGATGCTGTGCCACCTGAGGGACCCCCGCGCCTTTGGTTTCAAACAAGGAGCTCCCAGCCTCGAGGGATGGGTCCAGATTTCCACAGCAACAATATTTCATCACGGATTTCAGCCCCTCTAATTCCCAACTGAGAGTCTAATTCTCTCTGAGGCCCACTTGGGCTGCCCCTCCGGCTGAGCTCAGGGATACCCCTCAGATGACATGTCTGGGACCACGTCTGGAGCCACATTTAGGACTACGTGAAGGCAAGATGCGGACAACACTCGGGTGGGTTTGGGCTTCCCTTAGGCCTGGCCATTTCCTTTGCTGTGCATTCACGTTTCCTTCCCAGTCTTCTGCAACTCCAAGAGCCTTTTGCGGCTGCGTGGTCATGGAAGAGATCCAGGAGATCGGGCGCCATTACCCAGCTGGCTTTATGCAGCTGTCTCAGGAATTGTTCCCATCCAGCTCTCAGACACCCGTCAGCAGGTATCGGCCCCCATTTTGTTAATTAGGAGACCAAGGCTTGAAAGAGCGAGCTAGCACTTTTGGGTAAAGGTAGAGCTGGGATTAGGACACAGTCAGACCTAACACCAAAGGCCCGGGGTCTTTCCCATCCACGCACGGTGTCCCTTAGCTCCCAGCGCCTGCACGCCCGTGGGCCTTCACTCTGTCAACTTGGCAGCCTGACCCATTTGCTGCATGCGTGGTTTTATGTCTAAATTCACTTAATGGTTTGTGGTACTCTAATAAACACCAAATGCATAAAATTGGGGGGAGGGTTTCCCAATGTATGACGTTGAGAAATTTTCAACATTTACACCAGAGAGTGTTGCTGACCATGAAAGCTTACGCAGCTTAATCTGAATGGGAAGAAAAATGCAGGCCATGCGGAGAGTCCTTTCCTGAGATAGGACTGCGCACACTCCAGGTTCCAGGCTGGTAAATCCAATCGCTTCATTGTCGAAAATTCTAGCTTTCCCGTAATAGACGCTCAGTATACTTCCATATGCTGGACAGATGACTGGCAAATTTATTTATTTTAGAAATATATTTATTGTATTTAAGCTCCTCAAATTCTATCGCATACGCATCCCAATTTCACAGACAGAGAAGTCAAGGCTCAAGGACATTGAATAAGCACACCAAGGTCACACAGCCAAGACAGGACAAAGCCAAGAGCCCCGCCTGCTGCACCCAGCTTCTGCAACAGAGCTGATTCTATAAAGAGATTTTTTAAAAAGCAGTCTGAGGCAACTGTTTTCCCTTCATCTTTTCTACCCCCCTCCTCTATATCTTACTATTAATTTGCAGTATTCTACAGTCACAAATAAACTGTTTTATGCTGAAGTCACCAATTAACTTTGATTGTTTTATGGGTGCCAGGGAGAGAAAGGTTCTCATCTGCCCCATCTGTCATAAAACTCTTGCTTAAAAATGGCTTGGTGGAGACATCCTCCTCCAACACAGAGATAAAAGGGAGATTTAAAATGCATGATGTGAATCTGTCCTAGAGGCTAATCGCATGCAGTGAGGAGGGAGAGGAGCCGGGTTCTGTCGGTGTTATCAGCCCTGCATTATCTCTCTCATCTACTTATCGTCAGGGCTATCATTAGGAAGATTAAAAACCAGTGTCTACAAATAGTCCTGAAATTTTTGTCTTTCATTAGTGACTTATTATTATTATTATTATTCAAGACCTCCTTTTTTCCAGCAAAGACAATGATTTCTTAGTCGGCATCAGGATGCAATCCACAGAGAATTCATCAGGGCTGGGGAAATATTAAATGCTATTTCCACCAACTGCATCCTATTGTCAGGGGCCATCTTTGATAATAATGGCCTTAATTTATAGAAATATAAATAATACAACAGTGACACCAAGAATCTATGATCGCATAAATCTGTCACAGATCAGTACAAATGAACATAGTTAAATGAAACGGAATTATAAATATATCCAGGCATTAGCTGGTGATGGAAAAAAGTTTACCAGGAAAAAAAGAACAAGAACCACCATTGCAGCGAAAATGAAGGCATCTTTAGTCCACAGAGGACTTTCACCTTGAAATATAACCCAGTTTTGCATTTTATTCTTTTGAAATCTTAAGATCCATCGAATGTGTTCTTTTAAAAAGGAAACAGATGTCACGCAGTGTAGGGTCTCAGACAACCCTCACGCCGGCTCCTGCGTGCACCCTTTCATAACGTGAGCTGAAGAACACCTTGTATTGTGTTTCGTGATGCTCATTGGAATAACGAGATTTATGGTCTCATGAATAACCCCATGCTGTTGTGTTGTTGGCTTAGGTGGGTAATGCTATTTTTTTTTCTTAAAAAAAAAAAATACATGTATATGCTGTTTGAAATTAATGAGATCCACTTCCAGGAATTTCTCTTTATATAAGGAAAGTCATCTGCCTACAGCAGTTGAACAAAGACGTCTTTGTAATTCTTTCCTCTTTTTTTAAAATTCCGTTTTATTGATCACTCCAGGAAAATGCTTAAATTGCCTTATGCACTAGAAGGGAGAGCACATATATAGAACTTTAATGCAGAAGATAAGCTAGATGGATCCTTTCGAATATTCATATCAAACACAGCTTATTAGAAATAGTTTCAATCTAAACAAACCAGCTCAAGAGCACAATAAAATATGCAGAAAGATCACTGCTGCTGCAGGGGCATGACACTTCCTTTTCATTATGGGATAGTCACTCATACGTTCAAGAGCTGGGAGAGGAGAGCACCTGCACCCAGCGTGCTGCCTGGCAGATACGTGACGATGAAATTTTTTACTTGACATCCACAGCAAAAGTACAAGATTTTAAAAAATTAAAAATTGAGTTTCAATTTTACTGAAATGTAAGTTAAGTTCCAGGAGCTGAAGGTCAAGGTACACAGACCCATCGCAGCAGGTGCTGTCACGGTGAATTATGACATTATGGAAAATTATTCAGAGATTTTCACTTAAAACCCATCTTTAATTAGTAGTCGGGATATCATTATATTAACATTGTGTATGGTTTGGAGGAGGTTTTGGGGAAGATTTAAATCTGTTTAAAGAAACGTTAGAATATGTTAGAATCCCACATCATCATGAGCAGTTTCTAAGTGGCTACCCGTTGAATTTCTGTGTGCTCCGTGCCCCCACACAGGTGTCACTCAGGATCTAAGGCAAGGCTGCACCTAGGGCCTGTTTTAGGGAAAGGAAGTCCTTCTTCAGGGCCAACCCACCCACCATCCTTTGTCCTTTGTCCTGAACACCAGGACTCAGAGCAACAAAGCGCATTGTCCAATGCCTAGAGTAGCGGCTGCCTCCAAAGCTGTGAGACCAATTTCCTTTCTCAACATCTTTTTTTTGGCCTTGGTAGCAGCCACGGCATTGGGAGGATGAGCATTCCACTTGCCCTTTGCCTCTCTTTGTCACCACCTACTTTTCGAATATTGCCTTTCCACCGGAAGTGATCTCTCTCACACATTAACTATTTCTTCATTCCGCACCCCTGTTATTGGCTGTCAGTCGGCATCTTCCTATTTGCCACAGGGGGAATGGCCCTTCCCACCACCTCTCAGCGTCCTTCTCTATGTTATGGTAGTTGGCTAAGGAGACACATGTCATGGTTGATGAGATCTGTCATAGTAAAGAAAGCTCTGGAATCCAATGCCTGGGTTCTGACCCAGCTTCCAAACTAACAGGTTATTGAGCCTGGGCACAGACTCAAATTTCCTGTCTCTCCCTTTTCTCGTCTCTAAGTTATGTGTGTCCATGTCTCCTGTCTGTTCCTCTGTGTCCCCTCATGTGTCCACTCTGCCGCACTGCCCAGGCCATCCCGCCCCTGGCTCCTGGTAGGATTTGGCAGGTCAGAGAAAGAGAGGAAGGTGATCTCTGTGTATGTGGTGTATGTTTAGGTCAGTTTTTTCCCTTCAAACTACTGGTGTGACGCCCATGTAGGTTATCATCTAGATGCCTCCCTCCACAAACAGCCCCTGGAAGACTATTGGCACCCAGCGTCATGACTTTCTCTCCTCACGATGTCTGACAGTCTGTCCCTAGTCTCTCCCTAGTCTCACCCTTCCGGGTGGTGGCAGCTAAGCAGCTTCTAGACGCACAAACTTATATCCAACAGCAGAGGGGTGATTAGTACCTTCACAAACAAACACTCCTAATTTAAGCCTTTGTTTCTCCTGGGATCCTGATACCAACTGCTCCATCATTTGTTTTTTGTTTTTGTTTTTGTTTTTGTTTTTGTTTTTGTTTTGGAGGGGAGTGTTTGTTTGTTTGTTTGTTTTTTAAAAGATTTTATTTATTTATTTGAGAGCAAGAACATGAGCACAAGCAGGGGCAGCAGCACAGGGAGAGAGAGAAGCAGACTCCCTGCTGAGGGACTCGATCCCAGGACCCCGAGATCATGACCTGAGCCAAAGGCAGATGCTCAACCAACTAAGCCACTCAGGTGCCTTGAAACATTAATATTTCTAAGTGGGAACCACAGTAAGTGGAGAACATTGGATTTTAGCCATGATACATGTGCCTCACATCCTGTGTTTCCATGCAGGTATCTGGCTCAGAAGAATTTTACCCCTTGGGATTTTACAGAATGACCACCAGGGGGTTGGCAATAGGAATGTTGTTTTTTATTATTATTATTATTATTTTATTTTATGTTTTCAGTGATCCAAGATGCATTGTTTATGCACCACACCCAGTGCTCCATGCAATATGTGCCCTCCATAATACCACCACTAGCTCACCTAACCCACCATCATTTGTTTTATGTGTGTGTTTTGTTTGCTTTTGTTTTTGGGCTGTGCGTGTGTATGTGTGTATGTGTGTGTATGTGATAATGTAATATGATAAGTGCAAAATTCTGAGCACCCCAGCTAGCATAGAGTACAAATATGTACTCAATATGGGTTTAAAAGTGAATCCAGGGGCACATGGGTGGCTCAGTGGGTTAAGCCGCTGCCTTCAGCTCAGGTCATGATCTCAGGGTCATGGGATTGAGCTCCACATCAGGCTTTTTGCTCGGTGGGGAGCCTGCTTCCCCCTCTCTCTCGGCCTGCCTCTCTGCCTACTTGTGACCTCTTTCAAATAAATAAGTAAAATCTTAAAAAAAAAAAAAAAAAGTGAATCCAGTCACTGGGGGAGTCCCAGCGCTCCAAACCACAACTGTGAAGCTCAGGAAGGATGTCCTTCTGCCTCAACGCCACCCCCAGCACCTCCACAGACTCCCTTAGTCAATGTGGTCAACAGAATAATGCCCCCCCCCACCAGCAAAGATGCCCATGTCCCAATCTCCAGAACTTGTGAACGTGTTATGTGATGTGGTGAAGCCGAGTGATGAGGAAATCTGTAGTAGAAGCAGGAGAAGCTACCATCCCCACTTCATCCCCGGAAAACTTAGTAATCTGAAATTGAGATCGCCTATGCTGAATTTGAGGTTCCTGCAAATTTGAGTTTGAGCCGGATGATTGATAAGGAACTCAAGTAAACATAAAGCGTGATGACATTTTTCCAGAATGTTCTTCTCCTCTTTCAAAGGCTTTCAGAGTATTGACCTCATTAGGAAGTGCTGGAAGTAGCAAACCCTAATTCCCATCTTTTCTGTCGGTAGCTTTTTCTGTCCCTCAATAAAAGGACCACCATGACAGTCCTGGGTAGCCAGTTCCTCTGGTCTAACAGCCAAGGCTCCATTCAGCCTCTGTCTCCTAATTACAAATATGTGCACAGAGCTAAATAATTAATCTCTGTCCCGCCTCTGTACATGTTCCAGATTTTATACAGTATTTCCTGTCCGCCTTGTGCAGGGCTCTATGTTTAATTCAGCTCATAAATCAATCTCTGTGGCCGCCTTATCCCATCTTCTTCTTTAAGCATCCTCCAGTCTGCCCGCAGACATCAGGGCACTGAGGCATCCCTATCTGGACCTGTCATACCAGCGGTGTGACAGGAAAAACCGCACTAAAGGCACAGCTCCTCTCTTTAATGAAGAAAGGGCAGCTCTGTGCATGCCCATGTGTCACAAGCACTGTGTAGGCTTTCAGAGACCACCCAACTCTACGATCCTACTTCATTCATTGACCAGTACATTCATTCATTCACCTTTTAGAGCCAGCCTTGTGCCTGGTGGGGTCCACAACAGTGAGTGAGTCAGACACAGATTCTGTGTTGACAGGTTTTGCATTTTTATGGGAAAACAGATAATTAACTAATACAAACATAAGTCAAGAAAATAATCTCTTCTGTTGACAAATGAAATAAATGAAAGCGTAACAAGTGGGGGTAGGAACCGGCTACACTAAGAAGGGTCAACAGAGCTTTCCATACATACTTGAGGTCTGAGAACCGAAAGGAAAAAGTAGATACAGAGCTTGGGGTCCAGGTGAGCCTTTCCTCTAAAGGCCTGGAAACTGACAAACGTACCCTGCAGAGCATCCCAGAGGCTGTGCTGCAGGCCAGGAGGAAGTAGAAGGTGGCCAAGAAGGCAGAAGGTAGGGTCCCCACACCATGAAGAAGTATTTAGCTTTTACTCTGATTGCAATGGGAAGCCAATAGAGGGTTGGAGAGAAGTGGTATCACACACTTCCCTGGATCTGAAAACAGGTGATTTCATCTCATATGCTCCTGAAGGGAGGGTCCAGAGTATTGGAAGTGAGGAAGAGTGGGCGCAGTGAGAACAGGAACACCAGTTACTATGCTACTGCAGTCATCAGACCAGAGGTGATAACAGCTTGACTAGGGCGCCAGCAGTAGAGACAGGGATATGTTTTTAACATGGGACTCATTTTGATGGTGGAACAGCAGAACTTGATTTTGGACTACAGATAATGGTGGGGAAAATAAGAGAGAGAGAGAGAGAAATTCTAAGGGTATCTGTCAAGTCTGGATCTGGGAAATTGGCTGCATGGTGACCTTGGAGACTCAAGAGGGGTTGGAGGTAGAAGGCTGGAGTTCACACGCACCACTGGAGACATAAATGTGGGAGCCAGCAATGCGCGGCTCCCTTCATCCCAGTTAAGGTTGCAAACATGCATGAGGTCATCAGAAAGAAAGGATCGAGAGGAAGCTATAGGGACAAGCAGAATGACTTCGTCTTTTAGGAAAGGGGGAAGGAGGAGAAGAGCCAGAGAAGGAAAAGGACAGTGAGGACAGCCCAACCACCAAAAACGTTAGAGCCCAGAAATTAAGAAAACCATCACAGTGAGATAGCTATGTTTTGAGAGTTCCAGGGCTCTCGGTCTCAGCTTTGGACGTGTGTCCACTGCGCCACTGACAGCATCCCGAGCTGGGGTCTTTCTTACCTCCAAGTCTTTTTAGAACCCCCTTTCAAAAGGATTTTATTCTGAATCATTAACAGCATCCAATTCTTTCCGTGTCTGCGGATGTCTTTCAAGGTCTTCTTTATCACTAAGGAAGAAAAATAAGTTCCCATTCTACATCCTGGCCACCCGCTAGCATCACTGGATCCAGAAGGCAGGGCAGCTCTAGGAGGCCAGGGCCAGTCTGCCGGCAGAGACCCTTACCTGGTGTTGCTGAAGAGCAGCTGGGAAGCCGGCGTGTGAAGACCACCCGCTGCTCAAGGGTGGGTGTATTTGTTCAGACGGGACATTAGTCATGTGCAAGTCTTCCTCCCCCTGTGGGACACTTCCTACAATTCCCCCTGTCTCAGAACCCTCCGCACCATCTTTATCAGGATCAGGAGGGATGTAGCAACCTGACCCTCATTTAGGAGAATTAGCTTCTCCGAAGTCCTCTCCATATTCTGCTTGTGAGCGTCCACGTTCCTGTATCTTCACATCCCCCCATAAGCACAGAGGCTCTTTGCTTTCTCAGACATCGGAGGTATTGAGGGCACGGCCAGGATCCTTTCCTAGACTCCCAGCAGCGTTGCCTGGATAGAACAGCCTCATAACATGTGCAAAGAATGCAAATAACCACCAGGTCTCATGCAATTCTCTCTCTCTCTCTCTCCCCCACTCTATCTATCTTTGTGTGTGTGTGTGTGTGTGTGTGTCTGTCTGTCTGTCTGTCTCACAGTGTAAGTTCTATACAATCAAGGCAAGACACAAAGTGTAATTTCATCAATTTAACAAACATACAACCTCATAAGCATTATGAACACCTTTGAGAATGCAACAAATGTAAACATAAAGGAAATGCATTATATTTAAACAGACAAGCAGTTGAGGTGACACTTTCAAAGGCCTATATTTTACAGTATTTATGGTAAAAACGCTAAATTCTAAAGAGCACAGCAACAAACTCTGAACAGCAAATATTCCATTTTTGGGCTACAAAAATTTGTGTTTTTTAAACAAATGAAAGGAAGATAAAATTTTCCACAATGTCCAGCTCAGTTTTCTCTGTTCTGTACTAAAGTTTGGTTCCAGAGAACTAGCTAAGAATAAAGGGTTACGTTGCCCTCCTCAACTCCCTTGTGTAGAAAGTTCTCTCCAGGAATTTGTGGGTGGGCATGGTGCCCTCAGGGTTCTGGGAGCAACTTGATGTAAGGACAATTAATAAATCAAAGCTCTCACACTAACTTTGCTCTTATTTTACGTAGGCTCCAAGCCCAGTGTGGAGCCCAGTGTGGAGCCCAGTGCAGAGCCTGAACCTACGACCCTGAGATCAAAACCTGAACTGAAAATCAAGAGTCGGCTGCTTAACCGACTGAGCCACTCAGGCCCCCCTTTCAGACTAACTTCTTACTGTGTGCATTTTACAGTTTCAGTTTGATGAAGTAACGAGCTGTGTTTTGTTTCATGATGCTGATGAAGTCTGTCTCTTTGCCGTCTTCAAATACCTGAAGTTCGAAAGAGCACGTGTATTTCTGAGAAGATGGATTTGAATTAGTGAGTCCAGGTGATATTTGTGGTGTTTAAAACACACACATACACACACACACACTCTCCAACCAAGTAAATCTGAAGACATAATTGGCTTTATTGAGCAATTCCTGAGTCAGGTACCACCCCATCCAGCAGGTGGGAGCCACCCCAGTGGCCGTACACAGGGAAAGTGTTTGCAGGAGGGACGGTGGGCAAGAACCCAGCAGCAGGAGAAAAGAAGGGCTTGTGTCAGGCCAGGACATCTTCTTTTCAGGGAAGAAGGAGCAGCAGGGAATTTATCCTGCAGATGGCCTCGCCAGAGCAGATCAGGACCTTTCAGAAGGATGTCTGACATCTGACTTGTGAGCATGCACCTTCGTTTTGCACATGACGAAGGAGCAATTGAAAAATGGGTGGTGTTGAGAAGGGCAAGAAAGAGACCCTGTTCAGCACTGGGCTCTGTGCCACGCTGTTGAACAGAGAGTCAGGGCAAACACAAGACCTGCCAAATCTCCGTGGTCCGTTCAGGCGAAAGTCAGGCCAGGCCCCTGCACCTGCACAGGGGAGAGGGGACACTGGTGGAGAATTGGGCAACCCCAAGAAGAGCCTCCTTGGAACAAAAGTGAGCAGTAAGAAGACCTGGGGAAAGGCAGGCATGATGACATCTCCAAAAAGCAAGTAAGGAGTCACCGTTGGCCATTGCCTCAGTTATTACAAAACAAAATGTCTGTGAGGATTTTTGATGTGTGCCATATTTAAATTGATCTCCTACACCAGAATTCAGACCTTGAGTGGCTGATCGAACATTTCTTTAAGACAGTCCTGATTTAGATAAGATTGCCTTGTGGCTAAATGCATGTGACCGAGGTTCTGAACTTGATAGGAGTTCTGGTTTAGCAAGTGCTGTCTCTGTTTCCCCTTTAAAGATACATTTGGAATCGGTCCGTAATGTTCCACTTTTCCTGCAGATGGTTGATGCCATCTCTCAACCTGTAGGAACTTGTTTATGTTGAGATCTACATCACTGGTCATACTAACATGTTTAAATACTGAGGAACTCCCTTCACTGTCTCACAGAACAGCAAGACTCAGCTGTGTTTCAAGTTGACCCTTAACCTGTTAAGGACAAAGGTTGAGGGAAAGTTGGCAAAGTCCACTTTATCTTTTCGGTCTTAACTATGCCTTTTTTTTTTAAGATTTTATTTATTTATTATTTATTTATTTATTTATTTATTTATCTGAAGAAGAGAGAGAGGGAGAGCACATAGGGAAAGAGAGAGAGAAACAGATTCCCCACTGGGCAGAGAGCCCTACCTGGGGCTTGATCCCAGGACCCTGAGATTATGACCTGAGCTGAAGGCAGGTGCTTAATCAACTGAGCCACCCAGGCGCCCCTCAACTGTGCCAATTTAGGTAAAATTCCCTGCACTTAAAATGTTGCCTCTTGCTTGATGAAAGGCATATAGATAATAGTAAATAAAGAATATTTAACATTTCTCACATTTTATAGATGATCTTTAAGGTCAGATGCTTTTATTTTTTTAAGATTTTATTTATTTATTTGACAGACAGAGATCACAAGTAGACAGAGAAGCAGGCAGAAAGAGGAGGAAGCAGGCTCCCTGCTGAGCAGGGAGCCCAATGTGGGGCTTGATCCCAGGACCCTGGGATCATGACCTGAGCCAAAGGCAGAGGCCTTAACCCACTGAGCCACCCAGGCACCCAAGGTCAGATGCTTTTAAAATTCAGTATGACAACATATAGTGGCCAACTTGGCTGGTGAATTGTTTACTAAGTCAGCCTAAGTTATAATTCAGGATTGTCCTCTAACCAGCTGTCCAAAAATACAACCGCAGAATCACTGTATATGTATGATTGGTAACGGTGCTTTTGCCAGCTCGTTGGCAGCATTAAAGTAGAGGAAATGTATCATCAGCGTGAATTTATAAATTATGTGATAAGGTTTAAGATAATTGGAAACAAGGGCTACCTGGGTGGCTCAGTCAGTTGAGCAGGGTGTCAGGGGATAGTGACATCTGACCTTAGAAAGATGCAGGTTTTGATCATCTCATGAGTCTGCAAGAGAAAAACCATCTTTCTCCTGAGTCTACAGATGAGAGTCACAGGATGGTGTCCCTGGGCTCTGCTGTCCCCTGTGTCCCGATCAGGAGAAAAGAGCACAAGGAGCAGACAGTGGCCAGTCCTGGATTTCCACGGAGCAGAGGAGGGGCTGCTGCTCCAGGAAGAAGGTGCTGTTTCCAGGAAAAGACGGGAAGGGATGCTGGACAGAGGAAGACACCAGATGTCCACTAGCAGACAGCTAGTGAATATGTTATCCCGTCAACAAATGTGTGTCCAATTAAAGGACAATTCCACTTTCTCACTTGGTACCAAATAAATCGTAATAGTGACAATTATCCCAGCAAAAAATAGATGATCATCTCCGCATGCATTCATATGAGAAGACAGTGTCCAGGGAAAGCTGCTGCTTGCGTTAATTTGGTTACGTTAGGTGGAGGCGGAGGGACAGAGATTTGAAAAAGAATCAGCACTATTATATATATATATATATTTTTTTTTACCCCAGGCTCCTACTGTTGTAATAGTTTAGATATTTTCCTTCAAAACTGATAAATAAAATTTAAGACATTACACCAGTGACCTCATGGGCAATTTTGTTAATTAGTTCACATCACTATCCAAACGGTGGACCATTATTATGGTTATTACCACATAAAATGCACTGTAAAATGAAGCGTTCCAGAATTCTCATATCATCATCTGTTTTAAAAAATACAGACAGACACACATAGGTAACAAGAGAGCAAAGGAAACTCCAGATTCACAAATGTATCCATCTGTTCTTATTTGTTCTAGAAGCTGGGACAGGAGCAAAGTCACCCAATAGCCCCCTGCCTGGCGTTGGCAGAGTCTGGGAGGGACCTGCCGGCTCCATGCTGATTCACAGGCCAACAGTATGGAGAGAAATCAGCCCAAAGACACAGTTCTTGTCACCCCCGAACACACGTTCAAAATGTACTGCCTGAAAGAGGTATGCGCAAACCCAGCTCCCCAATAGCGATAGCGGGCAACAGACTTCATAAGTCTATTCACATGCAAACAGTATGTTGAAGCTATTTATCTTCTTTGTTTTTTTTTAAGATTTAAAAAAATTTATTTCAGAGAGAATGAGCTAGAGAGAGAGAGAGCGAGCGAGCGTGAGCAGAGGGAGAAGCAGGCTCCCCACTGAGCAGGGAGCCCAACGCAGGGCTCCATCGCAGGACCCCGAGATCATGACCCGAGCCAAAGGCAGACGCTGAACCTACTGAGCCCCCCAGGCGCCCCTATTTATCTTCTTTTAAATGAAATCACCGCCTTAAAGCTTTGCAGTCTGTAGTCAAGAGCCTCTGATTTCTGCTCGAAGAGGTCCCTCCACGGATCAGGGGCAGAACTGTTCAAGCCCATAGGCACACATGGAGACAACGTCCCAGGCCACCTTCTTTCCACCAAACGCTCAAGTATCCTGGGTTGTTTACTTCTCAGAGCAGACACTTGAAGATCTGTGTTTCAAGGTTCACATATTAGACCAAGGATGATGGCAAATTCAGCCCCATGAAGGGCGCAGGAAGTCTTTAGGAGGTTGGGCAGAGGATGCCTGGACCAAACACTGCCCAGGGCTATGGGGCACCAATGCAGCCCTAAACTCTCCAACAAAGGTCGTCAGGAAAATGACCTCAGCCCATGGAGGGTGCCTTTCTTTCCCTGTGTTAGTACCACGATAATCTAAAGGCAGCGTCTTGCTGACCCGTGTGGCCTCAGAGTTCCTGTGATAAAGTTACAAATCCTACTTTTTCACTGGAGTTGGTTTTTGAAACATCCATTAATACTGGACAGGCTACCAGAGAACCAATCCTAAGGAAACCATTTTTAAAACCCCCTTCCAGACAAATATTTACACAGCAGTAAGATCAGGAGAATTTAAATACTGTTTAAATGTGCAGATCTTACATAATGTTGATTATTGCCTTCATTTAGAGAACACTGACATGGCACCTAGGTACTGAGAGTGAAAAATGAAAATATATGGGGTCCTGAGGCCCCTGAAACACAGCCAGGGTCCTTGTCTTTCTACTCTCGCTGTATCTCCTTGAACTTTTGACTGTCTTCTTGTAAAAGTTTAGCAAAGGGAAACAAAACAAAACGTGACGTGCTGTCAATTGAGCTGTGAGAGGAATTATATTTAAAAGTAGGTCTGGGGTGGGCCCATAATCTGCATGTCCCCCAGGTTGTCAGGCGGTGCTGCTGGGCCAGGGTCCCCACTGTAGGATCACTGTAGTGTGTGCCTCTCATTCTAACATGAGTTTTAAATCATTAGGAGTTGCTCTGATGGTCTTCTAATTTTTTCCCCTTTTTTGAAATAAAACTGAAAGCTAGCTGAGGTTTCTGGAGTTGGGCACTCATTTTTAGCAATCAGGATATTCTGTCATTAACAGATACTCTTTTTAAAAGCAGAGCAGGCATGTGAACAGGTGCAGTCACGATAGTGTGACTCACCCCATCCCCAAGTCAGCTCAGGCTGCGGAAAGGCAACAAGAACCTTGGGGAACATCTCTCATGTGCTTCCTCCCCAGGGCTGCTGCTTTGGGGAGCAACCACGGGCTAGAGGGTTTCCCCAAAGCCCTCGTCTGTGACAAAGGTGCAGGGGAACGCCTTGATCTTCTTCCTTAGAAAAGACCATAAGTATGAGGTCTCAGAAGCCCTCAGGTTTCCCACAGGAGCAGGAATCCCCTGTGTGCACAGCTTCCCTCGGCCAGGAGTGGGCGCCTGCCTGTCACGCCCACGTGAGGACCAGGTCCCTGTTGCCGTCGCCGGGGACCCCTCATTCCAGGCTTCTTGGTAGCCGTGCTCGTGTGTTCCAGGATCAGAAATAAGGTCACAACGTACCGACAGCTGCGTGTTTTTTGCATCAACACTGAGAAGCATGCTTCTAGATGTCCCTTACAGATTCCTGCTCCTTTTCCGCAACTGAAGAATCAAGTTCAGAGAAGCCAGAGATGAGGCGAAGCAGCACGGGCGGGAGAGACGATGGCTATGAAGATAGCAGACGCCCCATGAAACTCCTCACGTAGGCCCTAGGATCGCCTGCCTCCCTGCTGGTGAGGAGGAGCTCCGGGTCGGGATCTGATTCCGAGGTTCGGCAGAGGCGAGCTGGCCAGCCTGTCACCATCAGGCGGGAGAACCACTAGACCCCACAGACCCACCCCTGCAGCGGCCACCGCACGGCGGCTCCTCCGTGTGGTGTCACGCTGCCTTTTGATACTGATTTATCTACAGAGTCCGAATACTTCTTCAACCGACAAGAGGACTGAGGCCAAAAACTTAGATGGCTTTCCAGATGTCGGGAAAGAAAACTGCAGCGAGAAGGAGACGAGATCCCAGGCCACCGTATTCCAGGCTGCCCTGCGGAGAAGGGGATCCACACTGTCTTATTGCGTTGTTTCCGTCGAAGTGAGTAGGTACACTCCTTTCTTCTTACTATGAAGTTGTGTTATCGTGACGTGATTAAGAGGGTTCCTGAGTCTCAGCACTGTCAACATTTTGGGACAGAAAACTCTCTGATGCGCGTGTGTGCTGTGTGCAGTGTGTATGTACGTGTGCTGTGTGTGGTGAGTATGTGTGTGTGGTTGCATGTCCGTCTGTCTGTCTGTAAGTGGTGAAATGAAACTCCAGGAGATTCTCTTGGGTTAGAAGGAAAAGCTGAAGCTGTCGGTTCCTGGGGGACTGCGATGACTGGATTGGCCTCTCCGCCTGAAACCACTGAGACACCAGGCCCTCAGGCGGGGTGCAGGCCCTGGAGAGGGGAGCCCCTGCCTGCTGCCTGAGAGGGTCCAGGAAGGCGACTGCCGCACCTTGCACAGTGAGGAGACACGGGCTCCTAATCCAGCATCTCAGAACAGCCTTTCATACATCCTGTAGAAGCATGAGGGGCCCAAGATGGCCCCACCCGCCTACCACACAGCCCGGCATGCCCAGCGTGATGGCCACAGCCCAAGACGCCCCCCGGGGACCAGCAGAAAGAAAGCCCTAACCCCTTGCTGCAAACTGCCGTGCACAAGCCTGGCAGTCACGGCGCCTCTGAAAGTCACAATGACTTCCTGTTTCCTGAGGAAAGACTTCCCTTCTAGAGGGACTGTTCTCTTTTTATACACGATCCCCATGGACTTTGGGAAAAAGTCCTTGTGTTCCTGTTAACAAACATATTTTTTTATTACTGACAAGAGTGGCTATTTCCATCTGGCTATAGTCACTCATATTCATATTTTTTTCAGTCTTTGCCTTGAACAAGCACCCCCCGCAAAAATCTCCCATCCCTACACCCTCGAGGGAAAGGAAAAGTTCCCAGCCCCACTGAGACAGAAGGGAATGGATTGTGCTAACGATTTGCCAGACCTCAATTTTCCTATCTTTTAAAAAGAGATAATATGGCAATAATCATACTAATAATGAAAATATCTTGCCCCAAGTTTGCAGGGAGGGGTAAGTGAGTTTATGAATGTATAATGCCACAGCCGAGGCGGCACGTTAGAAACACTGAGTAAATGTCAGCTAGCATCAGTGTTCTGGCTCAGAATGGGGACATGGAAAAGTGTGAAACATGGGGGGGAATCCCGGCTCCGTCTACTAGCCATTGGATCATCTGGTCGATGACCACCTCTTGCCCTGTTTTCCTGCAAGCACGTGAAGATAATCACGAAATCCTTCTCAAAGCTCAGCAAAGTCAAGATCCAAACCCACGGCTCTTCGGCTCCCAAACCCTCAATGCTTCGTATCCCATAAAGCCCAATTACTGGCAAATCTAAACGTAAAAGCCACATTTTGGCACACAGGGACATGGCCCCAGGGCGGCCGTCTCTGAGTATCAGATCACTGGGTCTTAGAGCCCTAGATGTTCACATAGAAAACAGTTTGGGATAAAAATGAATTTGTATCTGTTCTCATCTCTTTCCAGACAGCCGCTACCACTCCCAGAAAGCCTCTTCCGAGCAGTTGCACGGCTCCCCGTCTGCAGATTTGCCATTTACCTAGACAACCTTCCTGTTGCAGGGAGTGCAGGAGCGGGCAGACATGACTCAGAGTTCCAATTAAAAAAAGGAAATTTGCATTAGGCGAGCTAACTGCCTGTTTCAATTAGGAACAGCAGCTCTCTCCTCCTTCCTTCCGAAGGAGAGAGGAACATCAGGGGTGTGCGTTTGGATTTCTGCAGCAGGGGGATGGCGTGACTGTCCTGATTCAAAGCGCTTATGGGGGCGGGGGGCTCAGAGATACGGCAACGTACGAAGGTTGGAGACCTGCCCATGAAGGAGACGGATGCCTCCCTCCCACCGGCTCTCTCTGTCTCTTTAACTCGCCGTCTGTTTTCTCCGAGACCCTGGCAGCCCTCACAGCTGTGACCTCTCTAAACTGTCAGCCTCAGATTAACTGATACTTCATCAATTTCGCCTGAACTACATTTGCAACCCAGTCTCAGGAGGACAGCCAAGTGCATCAAACACCATGCATTAGCCTCCCAGAGCCAGATTTTCTTCAAAACGATGGGGGCATTTTCCAATATCCTTGCAGGGGCCCGTGCAACAAGCCTGGGGGCGGGGGGGGGGGGTTGCCCACAGGGGGAAGAGCGGGAGCCTCTGATTATTCCTTGTAAATTTTTCATGAGGACATCTGCCCACGCTCCCCTCCTCGCGAGCTGCCCTCTTTCTCCGAGCTCAGGCCTCCTGACGAGGCATGAAAAACGAGAATGATTAGGCTCAGTCCCCATTAGCCAGGAAGTGGCTGCTGGAAGCTGTGGGATTTCAGGCTGGGAGAGGGGCTGGGTCTGCTGGGGAAGGTCTTTGAAACAAAAGACCAGCCGGAGGTGGATGGCTCTTAGGTGAGTCTACAGATGGAGGCCACCCATGGGGAGGTGGCCCCAGCAGCACAGATGGCCATGGCTGATGAAGCCGGCCTGTCCTGGAGACGGCTGCCGGTTCTGCAGGACACCCCCCTCCCCCGCCCATCGGGACCTGGGGAACCTGGTGCCTGGCCCCACACCCCAGCCCACCCTCTTTCCCCTTTCATTCCACGGGCGGCCTCCAGTGTGGAGCAGGGCACACAGCCAAGTCAAAGCCAGGACATCGAAGTGCAGAGATGGGGGAGGGGAGCCCTTCTTTTCTTTTTTTTTTTTTTTTAATCATAAAATCGAACCATTCCTTTGGAACTACTAGCCGCTTGCGAGCTCTAAAATCTTCTCTCTTCCCATACAGTTCCAGTCAAGAGCCAGCGGCTCTTTCTCATTAATGCATCAAATCATGCCGATGTCCTTTTTGTGCTCCCTTTGAAGTGACATGTGCTTCAATTTATTTTTAATCTTCTAAGTGATGTCGTAAGGACGGCCGCCCCTGCGACATATGACGTTGCGTTCTGGGGGGCTGTCGAGCCGGGGAAGGCGCGCTCGCCCCGCGCTGCCCCCGCGCGCTCGGCCCAGAGCCGGCCGTCAGAAAGCAGCCTCCGACGAGGGGGCACGTCTCAGAGGGAGAATTCCAGCGAGGAGGGGAACCCATCAAGAAACTCTCGGTGCACACCTTGGCAACGCCACCTTTTGTGCCGCGCGGCCCGTCCGCGGGGCGCCCCGGGCGGCCTCCATGGAGCCACAGCGCCACCCAGCGGCCGCGCCTGGGACGCCGGCTCCGCTCCCCGCCCGGCCTGGGGGAGATGACAGGACGGCCAGCCGGCGGGCAGGAGCCACGCGCCCTGAACATCACATCTTTAAACTGTTATCCACATGAAAGAAGGCCTGGTCCTGATTCAAAGCCACCTTGATGGCGAAACCCGAGAATGTCCGTAAAAGGCAGTGCGCACGGAGCTGAGGATTGGTTTCTGCCCCCCCCCCCCCCCCATAGCTGTGCTGGTGATTACACAGTCTGCGGGAAAATAAAACTAAATACATTGACTTCATGGCTTAATTAATTTGTGGGTGTGTAACACAGTCCAACTCAAACATCGACACAACTGAAACTGCTTTGTGTCGTGGAGGGGCCAGGGGACGTCCCCCTCCCCAACAGGAAGAAGTGGCTGAAATCCCTCTCGGGCTACCCACCGTCTGGGGTCTGGGTTGTGTCTCCTCCTATCTCCCTTGCAGAGTGGCCCCTAGCTCCTTAGCCGCACAATGGATGCGTCACAATCCTTGTTGGGGAACAGGTTGGTCCTCAAATCCGGAAGGCCTTCCCCTTGCAGAAACAATGACAAATCTTTGCCTCCACACGCGAACTTCCTCTGTGGCCGTACCTCTCCAAATCTGTGTGAGCAGTCACAACGTCTGTGAATGGGTTCTTTTTTTTTTTTTTTCCATCTGTAAGAAAAGAGATTGCGCTGGCAAGAGAAATTTATAGTACCATTTTCCCCCCAAGAAGTTTTCAATGAATTACTTACCGGAACCTTTAAAAATCTCCTCTAAGTGAGTTATTTCAGGAAAGGTTATGTAGTGAGCACTGGAAATTATTAAATTAAACCATCTGAAATTGCTATTTTATGGGCTAAAAATCATCAAATATGATTAATTTCATAAGATATAACCTAAAATACCTTTTCTTGGAGAATTTGATCATACTAATTGAGTGTCTACTATGTAGGGCCTTTTAGTCCTAAAGCAATTGAGGGAAGAGCATTGCTACAGTCCCCATGCTCTTGGAGTACCAGGATCTATGAGGACTAAAAGCCGTAGTCCAACAGTAAAGTGATGCTTCCATCATCCTACCATCCTGTCGTAAAGAATTTTCCAGAGTCTGACAGAGAACACAGATGTGCGAGAGAACAGAGGAGTGTGAATCAGTGGTTTGCTATAACCATAACTTATCCAGGAATAGCTACATTTATTGAGCACAGATGATATGCCAGGCACAGAGAACATCAATTTAATTTTAAAATGAATTGAGAACAAAAAAGTAAAAATAATAAGGAAAGTCTTACAAATGCTGACAGTCAGAATCTGAGGTGGGGGTAAGTATTATTTTCTCCTCCAAACATACACAAGAATGGTTTCCTGGAGGTGCATCTAGCAGGCGGCTCTCACATCATAATCATTCTACAGGTGTTCGCACATTCTAAAAACTGTGGTAAGATTGTCTGGTGCCCAGAGGTGTTCTCCCCTCTTCTGTGGTCTTTCGGTCTCTCAGTGCACCTCTGCTCTGTCGGGCTGTGGTAGCAGTTCACATGTCTGGTGCAGAATGACCTTGTCTGATTCTGTGTTCTCTGATCATGTACCCACTTAGTAAAACAATCTGTGAAAATAAAAATAGCTATTCACATTCATGTATCCGTTCATTATAGACTCACATCTACTAAAGATGTGTACATGAAAAACCAGAGACAAAAATGAACACCTTGGAAGATGACATAGGAGAAAGGAATAATGTTTAAAATTAATTTGTATTTATAAAAAAATTCTGTCACAAGAAATATTTTAATTATTGTATTTTAAGGAAAGAACTCTAATGTTTGTTCTTTTTGTTTGGTTTGACAGTTGGAGACACAATAAAGTTACATGTTTCAGCTTATTTTTGATATTAAATTGTCAGAGTTGAAAAATCTACTTCACCCAAGTATATAGATCCAAACTGAAATGAACCGTTAGTTGCATTTTCTAAGTTTGGTTCCGACCCCATTCAGTGATGGTCTGAAGAGTTTTAGTTTAGCAATCCTTTTAAGTACTTTGCAATGTGATAAACAACAAACATGTCTGTTCTACAAAATATTTTCATATTTATTTCCCATGTCTTTAAAAAGTATCGCAACATCGTGCGGCACCTGGACGGTGCAGTCGGTTGAGCGTCTGACTCTTGGTTTCGTCTCAGATCATGATCTCAGGGTTGTGAGATCAAGCCCCGTATCGGGCTCAGTGCTCAGCGTGGAGTCTGCTTGAAAGTCTCCCTCCCTCTCCCTCTGCCCTTCCTGCTCATGCTCTCTTTCTGTCTCTCTCTCTCTCTCTCTCTCTCAAATAAAGAAATCTTGGAAAAAAAAAAAAAAGAGTATTGCCACATTGAAAAGGCTGCCTTACTGAGAAGATGTTGTGAATGAATGATACGTGCCAGAATCCTTTTTTGTGGTGTTGTTAGTAATTAGGCAAAGCATCACTGGTACCCTTACATATTCTTTTCATTAATTATTGCTTTGCTAACGGAATAATTTGCTCTCAGAATACAGCTCTAGTACGTCTTTCATTAGTAGATCACAAAGAAGTTGTTCTTGGTGTGTCCCATTATTGAAACTGAGTTCAGCAAACACCAACCGATTGAACATGCTAGAAACATCTGTACTTGTCCCCAACTGTAGAGCCAACCTCTAAGACTGAGTAACTTATTCACAAACTGGTTTCTTCCCATTTTCCATAGTATTTATAGGCATCTTCCAAAAAGGTGTGAAGACAAAGAGTGCCATTTTGTATGTTGCTTTTGACCATTTTACCAAAGTGGGATGAAGAATATTTTGTTAGTAGGTGTGGCTTTCTCTCTCTCTCTCTCTCTCTCAGTCTCTCTCTCTTTTACTGAGAAAGAAAACTGAAAAGAGGCTTCTACAGAACTATCATTGAGTTTATTGGCATTTTGCGAAGTATATGATTAAACAACACAAAAATTATAATTTTGCCAAAAGAGGTATAAATGCTCGTGTTCCTATTGGGATTCTTAGTTTTCAATGTCTTGCTAATTATGATGGATTTGCACTTCCATTTTTTAATACCCCAAGGTATTTACTCTGTGCACACAGAAGGTGAGGTTCACGGTTAACAAGAGCAGATGTAAATCTATATTTATAATAATTTCTCATAACTTTGAAATCAGTGTTTGTTATTGTCAGATTTTGTCCAGCTGCCACCATCTTCATCTGGTTATGATGGATGAACCCACATCATGAACAGAACATTCGGCATGTCTGTGACTTTCTCTTAGCTCACCTGTGCTTGCAATAGTAGTTTTAACCTCAATCTGTGTTTTTTGCAGAAATACTTTTAAGGTATTTATCTACTTTGGAGCACTAGCAAAGTAAAACTAGGGTCCAATTATCTGTCAGTGCTCTTGACCAGAGACGAGTGTCACTCGTGGCACTGAGAACATGGGACGGCAGGCGGCACCGCCATCGAGGCTCCCCTCGCCCCAGGGACCTCCCGCTCCTCCTGGGGGGGGAACAGTATGATGCCTGGAGGAGTGACAGCACCAGGGCCCCGGTTCACATTGGTGCAGTCAGCTCTGCTTCGACACTGTTTTGACACACGCATCTGTGCCAACACGGTTCCTGCATTAGGGAACAGTTTGAGAATCACGTAAATGCTGTGTGTGCAGGTGCGGGGCTCTTCGCGGAAACACTGGGTGAGCCCAAGTGACTGCACCCAGCGGATCGAAACCTGGGAACACACACACACCTCCATCCCCCCACCCCAGGTGCCACAGAGGGCCACGCGTGTCACAGGCCACACCCCTCACGTCTGCTGTTAGAGCTTGCCCTCACCCTCCACAGCCGCCCCCTTCCTTCACTCCCCGCAGCTCAGGGGCTGACCTCTAGGTGTCCAGTCCTCAAGAAAACCTCACGCTATCTCAGGTTCAATGAGATACTACCGTATTTACTGTAGTATCAATGCAGCCTTCATCATGTGTACAACCGTATGACTCTTTATATGAGGTTCTTGGGCTTCTTTATCTCACTGATAACCATGCCCAGGACTGGGCCCCTAGCTCCATGTACCCCATAGTTGGTTCATTGGCCAATTTTGCATAATTTGGCAACTTTGGGGATACTCGCCTGCTATTGCAGATCTGACCTCAACGTGTTCTTTTCTGCCTCTTCCAACACCTGCAACCAAAAGCGTCCCTGACTTACTCATGCACCTGGACTGGTCACGAGGACCTGGAAAGCCCGTTGCAGAGAGCGGCATCCATGCTTAGAGTGGAGGCTGGGAAGGAAGAGGTCTCAGGCTAAGGAAACAGAAACTCCACTGATGTCATATCAGGAGTTTTCTATGCATAATTTCAGTTTTATCCTCAGGAAAGTCCTGGGGGTAGACAGCATCCTCATGTCAGACACGGGAAATGGAGGCCCTGAGTTATCAGGACTTATTGAAGGTCATGTAGGTTTTGCAGCTAGTGGACACCACTACCCAGTGCCCTTCCATCACGCTTGACTGGTATGGTTCCTGCCAGGGTGTCCTGGTCCCAATCCCGATCCACCATTTGGTGGATCCTAATAGAAATCCTGTGTCCTCGCTCCTCAGAAAGACATACGTTGAAAGGCCACTGAGCTGTCCCCTCCTCTAGAGATAGACACCCATCACCAAAGCTGAACAAGAAGACATGCAAGCCACTGAGTCTACACGGCCCGGTCTCTTCTGTGCTGTGACCAACAGTGGCTCTAAGGAGCACATCTTCCCCCAAAGTTCATAAGAGGGGCAGCCAGGGGTGGAGTTAGCGTTCATGACAGCAGCTTCTGGTACTAGTTTTTCTGCTGCAAATGCCTGGTGGCCTCCATCGAGGGCTGCTTCCATCAGAAGCAATGCCACGAGGGAACTCGCTCCCCCGGAGGCAACAACGCCTGGAAACAGCTGCTCCAGGACCTGGCCCTGAGGGGGATTCTCCCCGCACCCCACTCTTCCCCTCTGTGGAAACAGATGTCTGTCTTTGGCTGCTGGCCAGACTGGCGTCATCTTCCCACATGATAGCAGGCGCTGGCTGTGTAGCTGGAGGAAGTCACTTCGACTTTCTTCGTTTCAGTTTCCTCTTACAAAACTAGAATAAATGCCTCCCGACGTTGCTACAAAAATTCACTGGGATAAGATACGGCCCAGGGGCATGGCCACAAAAGGCACTCAATCCCTATTAGCTCCCTTCTTGTCTCCTGTACGTGTGTGGTGTGGGTGCATGGTGTGGTGTGTGTATGTGTACGTGTGGTATGATGTGTGTGCGGTGTAGTCTGTGTGTGTGTGACAATGTGTGGGTGTATGGTATGTGTGGTGTAGCCTGTGTGTGTGGTATGTGTATATGCGAGTGATGTAGCGTATATGTGTGAGTGGGAGTGGATTTACAGTGTGTGTGTGGTATGACATTTGTACTATGTGAGGCATCTATGTGATATAATGCATGTGCAGTACAGTGTGTGTGTGGTATGTGTGTGGTGTGGCATTGGTGTGGTGTGTGTGTGGTGTGTCACGTGCGTGATACAGTGTGTGGTATGTGATGTGGCATTTGTGTGATCTGGTATTGGGTGTGTGGTATGGCACACGTGCTGTGTGGTGACTGTGCTGTGGTGTGTGTGGTATGGTGTGTGTGCGTGTGTGCTCTGCGCGGTATGGCGTGGTGACTGGTGTTTGTGTGTGGTGTGGTGACGGGTGTGAGTGGTGTAAGAGCGTGTGCGGTGTGGCCTGTGTACGCCCGCGACGCGTGTGTCCGAGCGCCGCGGCCTCCGCTCCGAGCCCGGTTCGAGGGAAGCTCTGGCTGCGCTACTCTGCTCCGGGGCCGCTCGCGCGGGAAGAGCCGCTTGTCCCGAGCAACCGTCCCAGGCTGATGGAGAAGGGATGTCAGAAGAGAGGACGCAGAGGCCGGAGAGGACCGTGCACTGTCCGTCCGCCCACTAGCCCGCTGTCCTAGCACGACGGCGGGCTGAGGCCTGTGCACCCTGAGTCTGGACCCTGCCTGCGTCGTCCGCCAGCCGGGCGGCACCAGACGAGAGCCAGCCGGGCCTCAGCGTCCTCGCCGCCGTGCGGAGAGCCTGGCTCCGGGCCCAGGAGCAGCCCCGTGGGCCGCAGCTCCGGCAGGGGCAGAGCAGCAAGGCAGAGAGCCCCCTGCTGCAGACTGGGCTCCTTCCGCCCCTGGGAATGCCCCCCAATGCTGCGTGCCCCTCCGCCTCCCCAAGTCTCTGCCCCAGGGAGTTCTCTCCTTCCCTGGAAAAATGGAGAGTAGCAGAGAAAGCGGAAAAGGGTCTTTCCTCCTGGGAGATCGTGAAATCATGACCCAGTGAAAGATACATAGAAGGGGCATGTCTCGTCCACAGGAGGGTTCACAGGCTGAACTCTGAACGGTCATAAAGAACCAACTGAAATGGTGGCATAAACCACAAGAGGAACAATACGCCTTTTGAAAAGAGATTTAAGGCAGTTGGGTTCAAAGGTTCCTCTGGATATCACCCCTTTTATCAGAAAAGCTGACACAACCATTGGTTGAGGCAATCGGGGAAGAGTGATGGTGACCATGAAGAAGACCCCAGACAGAGCATTTGAAGAACGTGGCAAAGGCAAAGACACGAGGCACCTGCTCATGCTTGTTCTTAGGGTTCAGTCAGGCTGAAAAGTTCATCTTCAGCAGAAAAGTGAACTCGGTGAGAAAGTTGAGGCCCCAGGCCACCAGAGAGGCGGGAGGGAGGGCCCATGGCATGGGGCCTCCATGGGGGTCTCTGTTAGTTGGCGCTCGCCCAGCTCATGTGGACATCCCATCCCAGAGGGTGCTTTCTTCCACAGCGACACACTAGCTCTGCATGAGAGCTCAGGGAGCCACAGACAGGGACTCTGCAACCGGGACATTGTCCAGCCTGACCTTCCAGAAGAGAACTCAAGGACCAGCAGGTCACACCACACATACTGGTGTCCCTTTTCCCTCTATCCCCATCCCAATAAACCCTCACCTCCTTCTCCAGAAAAAGTTTAAAGACCTGGGGACCCTGGGGGGCTCAGTCGGTTAAGCATCTGACTCTTCATCTCAGCTCAGGTCTTGATCTAATGGTCATGAGTTCAAGCCCCATGTTGGGCTCTACACTGGGTGTGGAGACAAATTAAAAAAAAAAAAAAAATCCTGAGGACCTAATGGAAAAGTTCTGTTTTCAGGAGATAAGGAGGTGAGGCAAAGGGAAACAGGACCTGCCCACACAATACCCCCTTTGCACCTGAACCAGACCAAGTTACAGCCAGTTCTCTGCAACAATCTGTGGCCCATCTGGGCTCCGCTCATGAGCGCCCCCCAGGGTTGTGACCCTGACCCCATCACCCTATTCTCCTAGATCCTAAGGACGCCTCAAGGCCCCACTCGAACATTGCCTCCACTTGAAAGTTACCAGCCTCTCCCCAAGAACGAGAAGGGCTCTGATGCTGTGGGGGAATTTCTGAACTCTGCTCCTGCTTTGTAAAGTGAGGGTAGCAATGGGACCCCGCCTCTGGGCCCATGGCACCAAGGACTGAGTGCCACATGGTACAGAGAGACCTCGGTCTGTGTCAGACATGTGCACCCTCTGTGGAGGTCACCTTCACTCTTCCCTAGGCGAAGGGCCAGCAGCTCCTGCCCAGCCTGCGTCCCCATCACACACCACCATGCTGGAAACCCTACAGCTCATGCCACCTTCGAGGGGTGGGGAGACTCAGCTAATCACATGTCATTCTCCTCCTCTAGATCAAGTCTGGTTTATTCTGGGGTGAGAGGTGTTTATACCACCTCAAAAATCTGGTGAAAGCTGGAGACTGTCTCTCCAGAAAAAAAATGGACCCTGTGATTACCAACTTCTACAGCATCTTATTAACTCACTTAGTTATGTGAACAACACCTGGAGAAAATATTTGCATTCTAATTGTGAGGATGCAGGACCTGAGCCAGGGAAATTAAGTGACTTGACCCAATCTCCTGTGTACCAGCCTCACACTTGGAGTTTCAAGGGATTTTTGGATCCCAGTCTAAGAAATGTCAGTGTGGGTCATGAGACCTAAGGGGCTCCCAGAATTTATGGTGTTTTGTGAGAATTATACGAAATCATGCATGGGAAAATACGTTGCAAGTTAGAAGATTTAAGCCATGACTGTCCTTGAGCGTTCTTTTTCCTCACTGCTGGCCTTCGTGTGGCTCCTTACACCGATGTGCTCCCAGGTGGGGCGCAGGGCTCATTCACCGTCCTTAGCCCTGGTCCTGCTTCAGCTCGGACTGGACTTCACAGGGAGCTTGAGCTGATGTCCTGGCTCCTCTAGACAATGGTACCAGTTCCGTCGTCTGCCACCTCAGGGCACTCCCGGGGGGCCCCCTTGTGGTCCTCTTAGCCTTACAGGAGACGCTCACAGGTCCACTGCTGCTGAGTCTAGAGTCTCACATGAAGTAGTCACTTAGTACTCGTCGGAGAGGAGTGTGGCATGGAGTGTGAATGCCTAGCTCGCGATTCCTGATCACTATGAAAAATCTTGGCAAATGACCTGTATTGAAAATAATACTGTGTCATTGTGATTTGGGAATGTCCGTCTCCACTGAACGCACTTGACACCAGGAGGCTCCCTGGCATCGCATTCACTCTAGGCAGGGCTGTGGATGGGCATTCTAATGCATTAAGAAGAGCGGGTGGAACCTAGCGTCGCCTCCGCTTCTCCGCTCCCCGTGCTCCCTAGAGGGACCCCACTGACAGCAGCATCCTGCAAGAAAGCCTCCCAGGCAAACCCATCAAACCATCCTGCACGTTAGCTGGAGCCTGGAATCCCGTGTTGAATTTCTGATGACATTAGCAAAGCACTCAGGCATCTCTCCATGGAATTACAACCCTATTATGTACAATTGAGTATACATTACTCCTTATTTTCATGTCATTAGCTTGGATAAGGCTATTCCTAAAGCACTGAAGTATGTTAAGAGTTACTTAGGGGCAGAAAAAGCTGAACCAGGAAAGTAAGATGCAAAATATGATTGACTAGAGCTGTATTTGTAATGACACATTTGTACGCCAACTCAGGTAATTATACAAATATGAAATGAGACAAATCGGTTTATTTATTTCTATTTTCACTATGGTCCATCCACTTTGGACCTGGATCTACCTGTACCAAACACACGTTACACGGTTCCTACTCATGCTGTCAGTTTGCGTCTGCCTCCTATGATGCATGTCTGCACACAGGTTCCTGCCAATGAGAACAAGCCCAAGCGGGAAGCAGGTGGAGACTTTCCAGATACCTGGAATGGTATGTTTTGTTTTGTTTTTAAACGGCCACAGCTGCCAGTTACTAAGCAATTTTGGCATAACGTTTAAAAACTGGACCATGGAGATGCATGTGCAGCTAAACTATAATCATGAAGGTTTGGATCCTGGCTCTGCCGCCCATCATTTCTTCTCTCTTGACTGTACTTTCTTCGGCAAAATGGCCTAAAACTATGTCTGTTGCATGGGGTGTTTTAAGAATTAAATGAAATAGTGCACATGAAGAGCTTAGCTCCGTGAATGGTGCATGATAGGCACCTGCTTAACACTTGTCATTGTTCATTACTATTGAATTGCCAATTTAGGCAACTCATAACCTTATTGAGCCTCAACTTTCTTAGCCACAAAATGGGAATAATATCTATGTTAGGGTGCCTGGGTGGCTTAGTTGGCTAAGCATCCAACTCTTGATTTCAGCTCAGGTCTCGGTCTCAGGGTCGTGAGATGAAGCCCCATGTCAGGGTCCCGACTGGGCACAGAGTCTGCTTGGAATTCTCTCTCCTTCTCTCTCTCTCTTTCTGCCCCTTCCTCTCTCTCTCTCTCTCTCTCTCTCACTCTCACTTTCAAGTAAATAAATAAGTAAATCACTTGGAATAATAATAATGTCTACGTCACAGTATTAGAAGGAGCAAGAGCTGGTAATGGTGGCTGTTGCTATTGGTAAGCACTGTAGATTGAGGGGTAAAGTGAGCTTCTGAATGATGGAAGAACACAGCCTCATCTTGAAGACTGAGTAGGACGATGGGACTCATCAAAAAGGAGAGCTATGCATCAAGAGAACACTTCAGATGTATCTGCTGTGATACCATCACTCCAGGGCAGAAGGGAGTGGAGGACCCCAAGTGACAACACGAATGCGACGTCAGTGGCATCATCAGAGCAGCATGGTAGGGTCAAGAAGATTCGAGCAGGTGACAGGAGACTTGGTCAACCTGACCCGGGAGGCAGCCATGGTGCACAAGGGTCACGTGCTCAGGTTTGAGGAGAAGGCAGAAGGCAGGCGCTTGGCAGAAGTGAAGTGATCGGTGAGCTTTACTTGAAGTCTTGCAAAACAGAGCAGGATAAGATGAGGACCACTGTTTTTGTGATTGTCACAGTTCCATGGCTTCTCATTTGGTGATATGGGTGGCCATTCGTCGGTGACAAGTCTTGCCCATGGAATCACCGGTCCATAGGTTGTCCATGTCCTCTGTCCTCCAGCTAGCATGAACTGTGTCACGTGGCTGCTGAGGTGGCAGACCAAGGCCATCATGTTGGAGAGAGCTGGCCAGCAGCTGCAGGGGGGCCCACATGTGTGGGCCCGGAGCACTGCATTAGGCTGAGGTGGGGGAGCCGGGAGTGGTGTGGATGGAGGTGGGGTGCCATGGTCTCCAGGGTGGAATGAAGTTTTGTCCTTTTGTTTCCTAGCCATCTGAAATCAACAACCAGCCCACCAGGAAGAACCTCTCAGTTGGGGCCGAAATAAAAGACAAGGAATAAAGTCACCGTTGGTTTCCATCCTGAGTCAGGCCTTCTGAAAGTTTAGCTACCGCACTGGATGGTGGGTGGCCATGAGCATGACTGGTGACATCTCTGGAAGCCCAGGGCACACTTCCCTGTGGCTCTACTGTCACTCCCCACACAGGGGAACTGCAGATTTGGGCTGTGTGAGCCCCATCACCAACGTGTTGAGAAATGCCACTCCCTACAAATGAGAAAATTGTGTCCTCAGAAAATACCTTTGCAAGGGAACTTTTCTGTTCTCCTCACTGTCCTGCTAGCAGATAGACAGCCTTAAAAATTACTTTAAAAAAAAAAAAGGAAGAAGAAGGAACTATGGAGAAGAGATCATATTATGTTGATACAAGTTTCCACTAAAAATTACCTGGTAATTTACTCTGACAGTTAAGGAACAGTGTCTGTTGACGACTGTCCTATCAAAATGTCCCCTGAGGTTTGTCAGAAAGATTTCAGAGATGAAAACAAGGCTCTCTGTTGGAGTTCCCCGTCGGCTCTCAGTTGGATGCCGTAAAACACCCACTTTTACATCCTGTAATTAAATCAGTGAGCCTTTCAGACTATCTCTGTTTCTAAATGACATGGAATGAGGATCCATCCAATCTCTGCTCACACGCGATTTGTGCTGTCACTGTCTGACTTGAGGGATGGTAAGGAAGAAGAAGTACGGTCCACCTGGGGATTTCATTCAACCAGAGAATGCCAACAGATAGGGGAGGTGGGGAGCACAGCCAATGTTCTAAATGGGGTCCTCTGCTGTCACAAATCTTGCAAGAAGTCAAAGGTTTGGGATTGACTCTTTGGAGCTCATATTTTTAAAGAATGCACTCCTACCCCGTTTCCATGTGGCAAAAGCATTATCCTCAGTAACAGACTGAGAATTTTGCATGAATTATTAAGGATCCAGGCCAGAAAACTCGGAGGTAATTGCTTCAGCTTGTCAATAGCGATGCAACTTATGACCAGACCAAGAAGATTGGAGATAAAAATCAAAGAAAAGCAGTGAGGGCCATAGACGGAGCTCAGGAAGTATGTCCAAGAGGAGTTATCAAAATAGCACACTGCAGAAGCCCCCCAAGAGCTGGGATGCAGAACCAAGGGCTCTGTAAATCAGGACCCAGAGCAGGAACTGTGGGTCAGAATGTGAGGACAGGGGTCAGGGGGCCAGCACTGGCTGGGTTCTGTGGGCTTCTATGCTTTTGCAGACAGGAAATGCCCTTTGAACAGTACCAGGCACCAGAAAGAAGAGTCACAAACACACTACTTAGGAGGGGGCTGTTTTGAACTGTCAGCTGCCCTCATAAGAAGAATGAGAAGCTTCGGGGTATCAGCTGTTGGTTACGGAACACCAACGCAAGGCCCACACGGCGTGACCGCTTCACACTGACCTCCCTTACTGCTCACAACTGCCATGTGCAGAGCGTGTGAAACAAGAGATCAGCCAAAGTGAGCATGCCCCGGCGTGCACACACAATACTCCTGCACATGTGTGTGCATACACACACAGAGAAACATACAATCGTTCACCACAGTCCAGTTCTTTCACACCCAGCTTTGTCTTGCACCTCTGACCTCACCTGGACTTTGTACATCCACCTTTGCAGAACAGATCTCACCATTAAACTTTTTTTTTTTTTCCTTTTTCTTTCCAAAACCCATTCCCCAGAGAATGCTTGTCCAGCCCCGGTCAAGAGAACATGCGGGAGATATGCTGACTGTTTCTGTTAGATAAACACACTAGAATGTTCTGTGGATGCTGAAGCAAATCAGTACAGTCCCAAAACAAGCGGGCTCCATCAGGACAGAGCCGTGCCAGAGAGCAAGGGCTAAGTGCAACCTTGTTGCCAGAAGGACATGATGGTGCCTTTTGCATGCAACTAATCAGTAGAACCTATCTGAACAAGTGACAAATAGAAAGCAAATTGAGAGTGTTCAAAATCATGGAAAATCATGCACATCAATTTTTTAAGCGATTAATCAAGGAATGTTCTTGAAATTTAACATTAGCAGTGCAGAGGACTGGAGATAGAGTGGGCTCAGACTCACGAAAGTGAGGTGGTGTTCCCGTTGCCTCCCTCCCTCTTCAAAGATGTGGGTTGGTGGTACTTGCACTTATGTTGTTCAGTTTGAGGCAGGATAATGAGAGATATTTTTCAGTATCAGTGCTGAAAGGATGATGACTACGACTGTCCCATTAGCTCACGTCTCTCTCCCACGAGTACTGATGATGAGCCGTAGTCCGCGGGCACCATGGTGGAGGCTGGTGTGGCCCATGACAGGCTCAGACTCTGCCCAGATCCTCACAAGTAGGTCCTTCCAGAGACGCCAGGTGGACTGAAGCAGAGGACCGCATGTCAGCAGAGGACACGTCCAATCTGGCCAGGGGCAGCACTTGTTAAAGGACATGAAGCGTGCCTTCCATGAAAATAATAACCTCTTTGGGGAACAGAGAGAATTTTGACAAGTCTGTAGACGAAGGTGCCAGAGGAGAGAAGTGGCGATCAGAAATGAGCAGATTAAAGCAAGGGGTGTGTGTGTGTGTGCGTGTGTGTGTGTGCATGTGTGTGTGCGTGTGCATGTGTGTGTGCGTGTGCATGCACACATGCATGTGAGTGTGTGTGCATGTGTGTGCATGCACACATGCATGTGAGTGTGTGTGCGTGTGCATGCGCACATGCATGTGAGTGTGTGCGTGTGTGTGCGTGTGCATGTGCACATGCATGTGAGTGTGTGGGGGGGTAAGTCTCACATAAGTCACTAAGACCTTTGGGCTTCATTCTGGATACAATGGAGTTTAAGCAATAGGGGCGATAGTCTCCTTTGAGGAACAGATAAAGCACTCCAATCTTTCCCCCAGGATAAAAAAACAGCATACAGACATTCTTGCCAAAATTTATATATAATTTCAAGTGGTTTACAGTCCCTCTGAGGCCCAGGCATGGATGTTCCAGTTTATAAAAATGTGCAATAGATAACATGAGGTCAAAAAAGAGGGCAGGAGAGTGACCTGTCTAGCGATGAATGTATTTACTTGTAGCTGTGTATAAAGTTCCATTGTTGACACACACTTGTTAATAAATATGATATTTATGTTGTTTCAACATAAAACGAGATTCAAGAAGGATCCTCTTCCTAATCATCTGAAGGCAAGATCAAAAAGCTCAATTTTTACTCATCTTCGTGTGTGCCACAATTACAACTACACAGATACCATATTCCCTAAAATTACAAATTTCCTGTGAATATAAAACAATGAAAACCCTGTACTGTTCTTAAATAACAGTCTATCAGCCACTTACAAACTGGTTTCAGACTACCTCTACCTACTCATCTAAGGTCCTCTGATCCAGCATACGCCAAGGTGAACACAAAAGGCCATAACGTGCCTCACTCTTGGCAGGCCATTAGTCGCCACCATATTGATTTTACTATACCAATTATCAGAAGGGGTGTATGGAAGCAGGTACTCCCTAGGCAAATATGTCTGTCTCTCTTACAGCTGGGAATTTCAAGAGGAGAACCTCCAAGCACATTTGACGAACAGCTTCGTGCACTGATGTAAATCAAGAGGGCTGGTGGTTCTTTCAATCCAAGAGCAACTTTATTGGCATCTTCTGAAATAGCTGCACTTCTCTGCTTCTACTAGGCAAATTACAAAAGCTGGAATTCAGCTCCTAAGGGGTCAGATTTGATGTGAGCCATTCATAACATCACAGGGTATGCTGGGGCAGTAAGCCCACAAGGGCAGGGTAAGGTCATCACACAGCTTCTGACTAGGATACACAGGGGTCAGGCAACAGATAAAGATAGAAACCACAAGCCCAGATGTCTCAGGCTCTTTTCCATTTCCATTTCCATTTCCATTTCCAAAGACCTTCTGATCACCACCTGGGAATGCACTTATGTGCCCAACCTCCTCTCATCTCACTCCATAAGAGGTGCATGGCCCCGGTGCCTCCCAGCTTGGCTCTGGCTGCTCTGGGTCTCTCCTCTCGGTGCCTCTTGAAAGAATCCCATCTCGCACCCACCTGCCTCCTGAGACCACAGGATCCTCCACTGAAGATCGTGCAGGAGGGGCTGGAGGTCAGGATGTCCTGTGACAGCCAAGGCCCAGCACCCAGAGCTGGGTCAGGAGGAGCCAGAGGCCTCAGGGCAAACCCAGAGCTTTCATGCCGGGTGACTGTAGAGCATCAGATCAGGGAAGGGAAATGTGTCCTCGGGAAAAAGAGTTGGAGGAAGGGATAAGGCTCAAACCCAAAGATGAGAATCCGGAAATAAGATTCAGGATGAGATCTGATGTCACGAGAAAAGGAAGAGGAATTAATAATTGTGTTCTGAGAAGACCTGAAATATCTGAGTCTTGCTCTTCCTGGAGACAGGCTGCGGGTTCCTTGGGAGCCATGACCTGGACCGGGAAAGGGATCGGGATGACGGGACGTGTTCCCAGCACGTGACTGTGTGACACAAGCCACAGCTTCATAATCTGCCTGAATTGCGTTAAACTTGTGTTGACAACGGACACCCTTTACAGTCTCTGTGTGTTTGGACGAATCACCTCTTGGAGATGCATCGTTACCAGCTCCACAAGAAGATAACCGTACCTGTGCTGTGGCTTTCAGGGATCGCTGTGGACGCATACGGAGCCCCCTCCTGTAGTATCTGGTGACTTGTGGTGTCGTCGATGTTGTCTGAAAGCTTCCAGGACCAGACTTAGCCCATTCTCCAAATGCCCCTTCACCCAGTTCCCTCCCAGGGGCAGAGTTCTCAGCTATACCTCAACCCAATACCCAGGACTTCTTGGTAGACGACCGATCACGAGTAGCCCCGTTGCTCCATAAGTAAACTCGTCCTCCCAGGCTTTCTGATGGTTCAGAAAACAATTTTTTTCCTATTCAAGGAACTCAGAGGACTCTCCATTTTTTGACTTTGTACACTAGAGTTCTCCGTAGGCACAGCCCTCCCCCACCCTCCACCCCCCAACATGCTGCCAGTATAGACAATGCAACACCACTGGATGCAAAGGGGAGTTTTGTCTAGTAACGGGGAAAAGAGGGAGGAGTTTTGGTGGGTCTGGGGTCTGGGATAAGAGAAGGTGGTCTAGAGGGTTGCTCAGTTCCCCGTTGCAGTCAGAGTTAGAGCCAGTGACCATCATTACTAGGAACTCTGTGAGTCTGGACACAGAAGTGCCTGCAGCAGAAGTGACACTGGGTTGGGGAAGTGCTTGCGCTTTTGCCTTTGCCTGGATTCCAGCAGCTGGCTGGCTTGTGGGGCGCAAACACTGGACTTCTTCTGATGGGTACTGGATCCTGAGGCAGCAGACCCCTCCTTCCAACAGCTCAGTGGACAGATATGGACTGTGTGAGGCAGGCAGGTGACCCTTCCTGGGTGGCTCTTTCTTCACACCTTCCATCTCATTCCGTCCACTAGCTCCTCTGATGCTCTCTAGCAGCTGGAGCCACTTGCTTTAGCAATAGGTGGACACGCTGGGGAGCTGCGGTTGCAGGCACGTGCCGATGTTGCCGAAAAGTCCTGGAACACTTGTGAGGAGGAGGAGGAAGAAGAGAACATGATGTTGCCTTGACAGGAAAGAGTGCCCGAGTCCACCCGTCATTCATGGGTTCAGAAAAACGTAGGCATGGCTGGTTCTCAGACTAAACCCGAACCAGTATTCACATTGTGTTATTGCTCAAAGGAGGCCTCGGGCCATCCAGTATAGGACTGTCCATCCGCATCCCCATAGACCTATGCACCTCTGAGGGAAACTGAGGCACGAGTGCAGAGATGGGTGCCTGATGACACGATTCAGCTGCAGTCCCTGTCCCACCATCTCCAGGAGGCCACGGGGGCCTCCAACAGTGCCCATTCAATCAGTGTCTGTCAGAAACCTTAACAGATTTCTTCGTCTACTTGCAGAGCACATTATGTCTAGGCTGTGGAAAAGCATGAGGAATTTACTTTTAAATATGCAATATTCTTGGGTGCCTGGGGGGCTTAGTCATTAAGCGTCGGCCTTCAGCTCAGGTCATGATCTCAGCGTCCGGGGATCAAGGCCCCACATCAGGCTCCTTGTTCGTAGGGAAGCCCACTTCTCCCTCTCCCACTCCCCCTGCTTGTGCTCCCTCTCTCGCTGTCTCTCTGTTAAATAAATAAATAAATAATATATTTTTAAAAAATAATAAATAAATAAATATACAATATTCTTCAACAACAACAACAAAAATCCTGCTTCCTTCGAGCTAAAATGTCAGTCTGCTTCCACCTTTCTAAGTCCACCGCGCCATGCAGTACCTGGTAAGGATCTAGAGGAAAGCCCGTCCGTCTCTGCCCTGGAAGGGACGGTGAGAAGTGGTTCTGCGGCAGAAGAGGAGGCCTGTGGGGAGAGCTACTCACCCACGGCAAGGAAACAGTCCACCACAAATCTAATTTTGAGTTAAGCATTGGGAAGAGGATGCAGGGGAAATTGATAAAATGATCAATCGGCTTAGGGGTTAAAATCAGATAAAGAAAGATGAGCCTGGACACAAATTTTCTCTGCACAATAGTTTTTCCTTCTCTCTGGGCTCAGGGGAACTCAGGAGCCTTCCTTCCCACCCAGCCGAAGCCCACCACCCCGCCCACCTGCGGCTGAGCTGGTGACCCCACCCTGACCATCATGCCGGCTTTGCTCCGGCTCTTTCTTCATAGCTCCTCTCACGCTCTCTCCAAAGCAATGTCCTTACCCCACATACTTATTGAAATGTCCCCGATCCAGTCATTAATTAAAAAAGAAGAAGAAGAAAAAGAAGAAAGCCCAGCCTCCTTTGATTTTGACTTAGTCATCCTCTGCTTCCTTCCTTCCAATTCTAGAAAGACAGTCCGAAAAAGGGAAACCCACGAGCACCAAGGGGCGTGAGGCCCGCGTGGAGAGCTGGCGGCCAGCAGAGGAGGCCCTGGGGCTGGTGTGCCCAGAGGGCGGGCTGCCCTGCCTCATGGGCCTTCGTCCTGGTGATGGCAGTTTGGGTGTCCGAGACCCACCTGGCCGCTCACTGGAGCTCGACCCTCAGGGGCAGAGCAGCCTCATGGGGGAGGTGGCCGCGGGCCGAGCGCCGGGATGCCCTCCCTGGGGCCTGAAGGGCATGGACGGTGGCAGGAGAGGGAGCTTGAGATGGGGGACAGGAAGCCCAGCTGGAGGCGGGGAAGGCCCCACCTTGGGCTCCCTCTCACGTTCTTTATTGCACCCACCACACTCTCTGGGTGGCCCTGGCTGGGCCGGGCCAGGCCACTCTTCCATGACCACCTCATCTTCTCGAAGCCCCGGTCCAGCTGCATGCTGTATCTAGTTAACCGTTAGACTGGTCAGGATTCAAAGGGAAAAGAAAGAAACTGGTTTAAGAGCAAGACCTGAGAACCGCCCGGATGGGTCTAGAAGGCAGGGCGGCAGGCGAGATCAAATTAACGTTACCAAGACAGCTGAGAGGGCAGACCACCAGGCCACCAGCCGCCTGTCATTTGTCCCCACACGCGGGAAACCTCCTTGTCACTCTCCATTTACCTAAGACGCCGCATGGGGGAACGTCATGCACGGGGATTTCTCAGCAACGCAATGCCCTATGTTCTTCAGCGATACTTTCGCATGTTGCAAACCTAATTAATTCAAAATCCATTTTGTCTGGTCCCTTGTGTTCTGAATTAATGAGATTTTCATGCAGTCTGTCTGGGTAACAGCTTCATGTTCCTTCATTTTCTCAGATGCTCGGAGCCTAAAGGGCCTCCCGTGAGTGGTCCTGTCACCACTGCCGTTTGTGGGTGATTTCCCCAAGTCTGGGAGTTGAGGGCAGAGGACCAGGGAGGCCGCTGGTCACACCATTTTCCATGGGTCCTCCTGCTCTCTGAGTCACTCTGAGCCTCCTCCCTCACCTGGCATTTCTGGGCGGGGTTCTACCCGCTGGAGAGCAGGAAGAGGAGGCCTTCCAGTGGCCCTGTGCTGGCCTGGTCCAGACACGACAGCTCACACTGGGTGTCCGGGACCCACCCACAGACCCCAAGCCTCCCCGTCCTCCCACCTGGATCAGGACACGGCCTTCCACTACTGCCAAAGGGCCGGTTCCCAGCCCTGGATGCAGAGCAAGTATGGGGGTGCCCCTGGGACCCGCGGCAAAAACCACGTGCGTGATTGCTTCTCCCTGTGGGAGTGAGTGCAGGAAAGAGGAAAACATGTGGTGCGGAACTACTTGAACTCACTCACCTCCACCCACACGCTCTCATGACCACCCACACTGTATCCACTTCCTGGACCGTCTTTCTCCTCCTTCCCACCTCCTCTTATAAAAAACAAGGGGCATTCTTTCTCTGTGAGTGTGTCCTAACTTCTCTGTGGGAAGTTTCCCTGACTCTTCCCTCGTCTTACTTCCTCTTCTACTGCAGATTGCTCCCACTTCCCATATTCCGGATGCGTCTCTGTCTTCAAGCTGGACTATGAGCACCGTGACGCAAGTCCTGTCTCTTTTTCATCTTTTTATCCCCTCGTGGGGCTCAGCCTACAAGAGGCAAATACAGGGCACAGGATGGACAGTCATGGGACAGGACACCCGTGCAGAATGCTCAGGATCACAGAGGAGCAGCTGGCATCAGGACAGCCACCAGAAGTGGGGACCCAAGGTGGGCATTGCCCAGGGGAAGAGTGGGCCAGATGCCTGGTGCTCCCCATGGAGGGTGTGGCCAGGCTATGCCTCTTTGTTACTCCCGGAGACCATTGAAATGATTGTGTGCTCGTCCACTCCTTCAACAGACCTGAGCACTTCTGAGAAGCAGGCTTGGGCCAGCTGCTGGGGACAGGGGAGGTAGGGAGCTCAGGATCCTTGGAAAGCCACAGCTCCAAGAAGAGTGCAGGGGTGCAGAGACAGAGCAGCAAGGCCTGTCTTGGGGGCACAGAGGGGAGACCCCAAACCCTGCCTGAAGAAGACAGAAAAGCTCCCCAGAGGAGAAGATCCTAAGCACACAGAGAAATCCGCCATGTCAGTGCAGGGCAGGGCCAGGAAGGCACAAACGGAGGAAGGCACTCCCAGAGGTGCAAGGGCAAGGGTCTGACACCACAGCAAGCCCACACTGATGGAAGGACCATCGTCGAGGCAGACCATACACACCAAAATTAACCCACTACCTGTAGCGAGGGGGTGTGTGTCTGCACACACCACACGCAGTGATGTGTGGGTAACTGGTTAACAGCTGGCTGGGGGTGGGGGAACCATCATTTGTCAAATTTGCCAATCCCTCTGGTGGACACGGTCCACTGTCAAGTCAAGAGTTGAGAAGAGATGAGCCCCAGGAGACAGGTGCCTTTGGCCAGTGGGAGGCATACAGCGAGGTGGGTATGAGCCATTGTGGGTTCTTTCTTAAAGGTGTCTCCTTCCATAGGACTTACCAGCTTCCTTCACGTGTGGGCCAACTGTTTCTGCATGCAATTGTTTCCAGTTCCCTGTGTCTCTTTCTTCCTAGTGGATTAGAATTCAGAAGCGCTCGTAGGGCAGTCATAATGCAGGATGCTTTTCACTGGGCCGCTCTTCCTCTCCTCTAGAGTCATCTTTCCTACCCCAAATTCAGCTTTGATTCATCTTTCCTACCCCAAATTCAGCTTTGATTTGAGCTACTCCCTTATGTTCAGTCCAAATTCTTCAACTTAGCTTTTATCGAGAGAGCTCAGGATTTTTGTTTACACAAGCAGATTCAATATCTTTCCCTCCTAAAATCCCCTGAAAATGACAATAAAGAGATAAAAGTAAAAAGTAAAGACTCAAAGGGCAAGGAGGATGGGAGGGAAGACACAAGGAAGAATGGTCAGGGGAGTGCAGCGCTGGGGACCACCCGCCGTGGCGGCCCTGACTCAGCAGACCAGAGACACTGGAGCCCCGGGAATGCTGGACCCACAAGGGCACGACTAGGGCCAGGCAAGGCTGGGTGGACAGGAAGCCCCAGTGGACACTGGAAGCAGAGACACTAGAAGCAGGCTGGGTGGTAGAAATTTATAGAAGCAGCAATTAGGGAGCTGCCCTGCCCCAGCCTCACAAAAGACTAGGGAATCAGCTCTGAACATGTGGGACCAAAAGACCCTGGATCCATGACACCAGCTGTCCCCAGCTGGACCCCAAGACCTGACCTCTACTGCTCACGTGCTTGTACCCACTGGCTTTTGTCCCATATTTTACCTAAGCTCTTCTTTCCAACTTAGCTCAGGCAAAAAAGACCTAATGGGCATAACATCCATGATGGAAACAGAAATCACCTCTGGACCAGTAAGGATTGTCTGGACACAGCACTCAGGCCAGCTCAGACCACCCAGACTGGTTGGAGCTTAACCCCTGACTCATGCCTGTGCAGATGGACCACAGAGTGACCAAGTCTTGCCTTTACATCATTATAAGACTGAAATCTCTGCCCAACAAGGACTGCGAGCCTCATTTACATAATACACAATGTATGTGCAGGTGTGTTTCCTTAAGGTGTATGCGTGACCTTCCGCTCATCTCTACATATGAGGGCAAGCTTCCCCATCTAAACATTCATCCTAAACCTAAGTAAAATGAACCCATTCACCCTTGCTCAGGGAGTCATGGCTTTGGAAGTTCCTCCCAGGGATCTCCTTATTTGCTGCAAAGAAACATTTTGTTTGTAGAACAACTTACCTGGTGTGGTTTCTATGTGTCACTCACCACGGAGAGAACTCATGTAGGTTCCATTACACATTCACACTGAGGAGAGAGTGTTACTCACAAAATCAGGGAATTAAGTGAAAGTGAGCCCCCAGAAAAGGAGGCTCCCTGCCACCCTGTTCCTTGACTCTGGGAAACTCTTCTACGAATGAGATAGCGGGGTTCCCGCCCAATCTGAGTGAGCAACACCTAAGAACCCCACTCCATACACACACATGCACACACAGAATTACACACACAGCCCTCACACTCACAGACATCCTGAGAGCTGCCCATCTGCTCGTTTCATCTGACACACATTGTTCGACATACAAGGGGCACTCCCACTAGACGAAAGCCTGCCTCTAACATGAAAGAGAGGAAAGAAGGGAGGGCTGGAGGGAGGGAGGGTATAAGGGAGAGTAGGACGGAGGAAAGAAGGAAGGAAAACAGTTGTTTCCTAGGACTATTATAACCAAATACTTGTCACTTAAAACCACAGAGATTCATTTTCTCATTGTTTGGGGGACCAGAGCCCCAAGTAAAGACCGCATGCACTCCGAAGCTTGGAGTCAAGGAGGACCTGTTCCTTGACTCCAGCTCCCGGAAGCCCAGGAGCTTACTGGCTGTCTGCTGCCTCACTCAGTCTCTGCCCCTCACCTGGGCTTCAGCCCATCTCTCCATGAAGTTCTAAGGATGTTATCGCTGGATTTAGGGCCACACAGGTAATCCAAGATGACCTTGTCCTGAGATCCCTAGCTTAACAACATCTGCATGAACCCTCTGTCCACTTCAAGTCATAGGGTCCAAGTGTTGGATGCGGACATATTCATTTTAGGGCCACCATTAATCTCCCTGTAGAAGGAAAGATGGGAAGAGGGAAAGAAAAGAATGCTAACAAAAAAAAAAAAGAATATAAACCAAGAGAAAGCCAAAAACAAGTATAAAAACTATTAATTGCCTGTGATAAGAAAGATATTGCAGACATTACCTCCATGAAATAAGAATGGAAGGCGAAAGCAGAAGGTGGGGTGTGTGTCTCTGTTTACAGCAGTATTGCTCACGACAGCCGAAAGCTAGGAGGAACCCAAGTGACCCTCAGGGGATGAGTAGATCAACAAAATGTTGCCCACACATACAACGGAATACTACTCAGCTTTGAAAAGGAAGCAGGACATTCTGACACATGCAATAGCACGGATGACCCTTGAGGACATCATCTACGTGAAATAATCTAGTCACAAAGGACAAAGTGTATGGTTCCACTTAGATGAGATGTCTAGGTCAAATACAGAAAGAATGGAAAAAGCAATTTCTGGGGCACCTGCGTGGTTCAGTTAAGCTTCTGACTCTTGATTTTGGCTCAGGTCATGATCTCAGGTTGAGGGATCAAGTCCTGTGTCAGTCTCCATGTTTAGCAAGGAGTGTGCTTCAGGATTCTCTCTATGCCTCTCCCTCTGCCCCTTCCTTTTCTCTCACACACATGTGCTCTTTCTAAATAAATAAATAAAATCTAGGAAGGAAGGAGGAAGGAAGGATGGAAAAAAGAAAGGAAGGAGAAAATTCCCAGTGGCTAGGAGAGAGACAAATGGTAGGGCAAGAATGGGGACAGAGGTTCAGTTTTGCAAGATGAAAAGACCTTTGGAGACTGTGTTGGATGCACAGCAACATGAATATACTTACCATGACTGAACTAAACATTGAGAAATGATTACGATAGTAAATTTTACCACAATTAATTTCTTTTAATTTCATAAAAGGGAAGGCATTCAGATAGTACAGAGTTTAGATATTGAAAATATGAAATGTGAAATAGAAAACTTCTCAGAAACTTCGTAGTTAGCTCTAGAACCCACACTGTCAGGCACCACATTTTCTCAGCTAGGCTGGGTCACTGGGCCCAGAGAAAGAGAACTGGAAAATTCAAAGTGTGGAATTTGCAACACAGAAGTATACACTGGTGTGGAAACCTGACAGTGAGCCTGGAAATGAGTTCTCAAGTCACCAGAAAGATCCTGAGAAGGAGCCAAGCACGCACCCTTTCAGCTTCAAATATCTCTTTCAATGTCTCCATCCTCACTTGAGACTCATCAGACCAGGTGTCTGAATTTTAGTGCAAAAACCATGATCTCAGCATGGAGAGGGACAGAGGGAGAGAAGTTTCCAGAGGTCGAATGGACTTCAGAAGCGTTCAGCTCAGTAGGCTGACTTTCCGGAAAAGGAAATACCAGACCAGACGGAAGTGGTGTGCCCCCAAAACAGGCAGGAAAGGAAGGATGTGGCTGAACTGACATCCTGGGGTGGCCAACACCTGCTTCTGACTCCTGCTCCATTCGGAAATGTTTCCTGAAAAGGCTGGAAATGCGGTGGGAAAAAAAAAAACAGAAAACACAAGGATTTGAAAGTAGAAAACTGGCTGGTGGGACTTAAATAGTTCTTTTAACATTTTCTCCAAATTTGTGCTGTTTGACATTCCCACGAGCCCGGGGAAATGACATGCTGACGCCACGCGTCATGTGCGCGGTGGGCTCCGTTGGCCTAGGGAGGGCAGGACACCATGTGCCGCTGTGGTCGGCATGTCCGCACGGGCGTGTGAATGAGCAGAGCCTGGGCTGGCCTGTACAATGTCACAGCTCCCACCCACGGAGCACACATCAGGTACGTCAGGTCAGGAGAGCGCTAATAATTCACAAAACAAATTTGGAAGGCAGATATTGTTAGCTTTAGGAATCTAGAGCTACTCTGAAGGCCCTTCTAACTGATCTGACAATGGACATTCAGACAGGAGAAGCAATTTGTTAATTTCCCACCAGCTCAAAAAAGGCAGAAATGAGATTCCTTGCAGATCTTCCAGAATTCCTCTCTCTCTCTCTCTCTCTCTCTCTCACTCGCTTGCTCTCACACTCTCTCCCATTTGTGCTTCTCCTGCAAAGCCCAGCTCTTTCCTGCTATGGGTTTCAGCCTGGCCCCAAGGCAGTAAGAATTCACAGGAACATCCACACTTCTTATGCAATTTTACTACAATTGGCATGGAAACCTTCAGACCCCTGGAGTGCTGGCAAATTACAGCTCAGTAGAATATAGATCAGAGAGACAGACAGAGATAGGAAGACGGAGAGAGAGACACAGAGAAAGAGAGAAATGAATTCACTGATACTTTGGGTTTTTGACCAAAAAAAAAAGTAAACAGTACCTCTTTGTGCAAAAGTTCCATGTCCCCGCGATGCATCAAGATGTCATCTGTTCCTTCCCTTCCTGAGGCTCTTGGCCCGCCCTTCCTGGAATTGGCTGCCCCCTGAGCCGGGAATGCTGCTCCCGGCTGCCATTGGCGCTGCCCGAAGTGGGCCAGCTGGGGCAGGCAGGCGCTCCACATGTCCTCAGCCCCTGCCAGCCCTGGAAGCTCCGCACGGGGCCCAGATGCCCTCTGCCGCACCCTCTGCTCCATCATCTCCTGTCACAGAGGATGGGCCACCTGCCCCTCGAGTCTTTGTTCATTTGCTCCTGGTATGTGCCAAGACTAAACCGGTTGCTTCCCGTTATGGATGCCTTGTCCTGCACTTCTGTGTTGTCCTGGCTGGTGAGCAGGGCCTGGAAAACCATGGCAGGCTGTGTGCACTGTGTTGGTCACACCGGCCTCTATCAGAGACGGGAAGAAGGGGTGAGATCTCAGAATATCATCGCTGGATGTGCCCCGGGGAGCTTCACTTCCTGTGGTTTGAATACTGGTCACCGTGGAAACCACAGATAGAAAACAGGTAACGAGGAGAGCCATGGGCTAGAGGGGGAGCAGAGGACTCAGACCCCTTCTGGCTCCTGTCCCTTAGGATGCTCCCCAGCATCCTAAGGGACCTCCACAAAGCAGAGAATGCAGTCACAGATCTAACCAAGCCTCTTGATTCTGCTCATGAGGAAACAGACCCAAGAGGAAGACAGGCTAGCCCAGGAGATTCACACTGACTTTTGGCAGAGGAGAGCCTCTCCATGGGAGTCCAGACCCTCCCTCATCCGGACGAGATTCAGCACAAGGTGGCTACTCACTAGGTCACCGACTGCCCACCTGGGCATGTCTTTCAGGTCACCTTTCGCTCTTTAACCTGGCTCTCCTCTCCACCAACCTACTTTTTAGTGTGTGCAAATTTACATTTAGATGGAGAACATGGTCCATTTGCTAAGGTACATTTCGGTAAGTGACAAATTCCAGGATGGCCGTGCATTAGTTACAACCAATTAGGAGGAAATTATCACTGTAAAGTGCTCCTACCCACCACGCTGGGACAGAAGCCAACACGGAGCATTTACTAAGTCTTACCTCATCGGGTCTGCAGACAGTGGAGAGGTTCAGATCTAATTCAATAAAAGAGTTGATGTAAAGACTGAGTCAGTAGGACTATAAATTCTAGTTAGTGGACCAGAAAGAGGTGACTTCATAGAGCCATACTTCGTTCACCTCCTCTCTCCACCATTACCAGCACAGCAGATGGAAAATCTTGCTGTTTTGAAGATATAATAACATGTGTTCAAGTCCAGGCTATTCCACTTGAAAGATGTGGGAGCTGGAGATCATTCATTCTCTTGCATGGAAAATAGAGACAATTATATACATGTACCTTGTTGGACTTCAAATGGGTAAAATGGAAAGAGACTCTATCCAGCACATAGTAACTGTTCAATCAATGGCAGCACCATCCCCATGTTAGCATTTCCTATACAGCAGTGTTACCTCTTAATATTTGCTAAGGCAAATAGGCATCATGGCCCTAATAAATGGAGTATTTAGTGCCATGCATATGCCAAACACTTGAGTACATCTTAAGTAGATTTCAAAGAAGTGTAAAATGTAGCTCTTCCCATCAAAATAATTTACAAGATATGTGATGAAAAAAATAAACACATATTCCAACACCAGAATAATTTCAAATGGATCAAAAAATAAAAGTAAGATAATCACAAACCAAAAGAAAATTAAGACACAGAATTTTTTTTTTTAATTTACCTTGGAGTTGGGAAAATCTTTCAAAGCTAAACAAGAAAGGCAGAGACACAATGATGTTTATAGCAGTTTTTTTCATAATTGCCAAAACTTGAAGGCAACCAAGTAAGTGAGTAGATAAAAAAAAAAACCTTTACCCATCCAGACAATGGAATATTATTAAGCACTAAAAAGCAATGAGTTACAAGCCATGAAAAGACATGGAGGAGACTCAAATGTGTATTACCGAGCAAAAGAGGCCAATCTGAAAAGGCTACAGACTGTATGATTCCAACTCTATGACATTCTAAAAAAGGTAACACTGTGAAGACAGTAAACAGATCAGAAACTGCCAGGACATGGGATCAGGGGATTGGAAGATGCATAGACAGAGCACAGAGGTGTTTTAGGACAGTGAAACTATTGTGTATGATACTATAGTGATGGATATGTGTCATTAAACATGTGTCTAAACCCACAGAATGTACTATGCAGGGACTGAACCCTAATGCAAGCTACAGACCTCAGGTTAATGATTATGTGTCACTGGAGGTTCAATGACTATGACAAATGTCCCACCCTGGCTGGCAACGTTGACAGTGGGCAAGGTGTGCACGAGTGGGGACAGGGCTACATAAAAGATCTCTGTACCTTCTTCCCAGTTTTGCTGTGAACCAGAAACTGTTTTAAAATCAAGTTATAGTACAAAGCTGTTATCATCAAGACAGTATGGCACTGGCACAAAAACAGACACATGGATCAATAGAACAGGACAGAGCGCAGAAATGGACTCTCAACTCTACGGTCAACTAATCTTTGACAAAGCAGGAAAAAATGTCCAGTGGTGAGGGGGAACAGTCTCTTCAATAAATGGTGTTGGGAAAATTGGACAGATATATACAGAAGAATGAAACTTGACCATTCTCTTACACCATACACAAAGATAAACTGAAAATGGATGAAAGACCTCAATGTGAGACAGGAATCCATCAAAATCCTAGAGGAGAATATAGGCAGCAACCTCTTCAACATAGGCCATAGCAAATTCTTTCAAGACACTTCTCTAAAGGCAAAGGAAACAAAAGTGAAAATGTACTTTTGGGATTTCATCAAGATAAAAAGCTTCTGCACAGCAAAGGAAACAGTCAACAAAACAAAGAGGCAACCCATGGAATGGGAGAAGATATTCACAAATGACAGGACAGACAAAGGGCTGATATCCAATATCTATAAAGAACTTCTCAAACTCAACACACACAAAACAGATAATCATGTCCAAAAATGGGCAGAAGACATGAACAGACACTTCTCCAAAGAAGACATACAAATGGCTATCAGACACGTGAAAAAATGCTCATCATCCCTAGCCATCAGGGAGATTCAAATTAAAACCACACTGAGATACCACATTGCACCAGTCAGAATGGCTAAAATTAGCAAGACAGGAAACAACGTGTGTTGGAGAGGATGTGGAGAAAGAGAAACTCTCTTACACTGTTGGTGGGAATGCAAGTTGGTGCAGCCACTTTGGAAAACAGTGTGGAGATTCCTCAAATTAAAAATAGAGCTACCCTATGATCTAGCAATTGCACTACTATCCTAAAGATACAGATTTATAGTGAAAAGAAGGGCAGTATGTACCCCAATGTTCATAGCAGCAATGGCCACAGTCGCCAAACTATGGAAAGAACCAAGATGCCCTTCAACAGATGAATGAATAAAGAAGATGTGAGAGATATATATATATATATATATATACACACACATATATGTATATATAATGTAGTATTACTCAGCCATCAGAAAGGATGAATACCCAACTTTTGCATCAAATGGACAGGACTGGAGGAGATTATGCTGAGTGAAATAAGTCAAGCAGAGAGAGTCAATTATCATATGGTTTCACTTCTTTGTGGAATATAAGGAATAGCGTGGAGACATTAGGAGAAGGAAGGGAAAAAAGAAGGGGGAGAAATTGGAAGGGGAGATGAACCATGAGAGACTATGGACTCTGGGAAACAAACTGAGGGTTTTAGAGAGGAGGAGAAGATAGGGGGTTGAGTAAGCCTGGTGATGGGTATCAAGGAGGGCACGTACTGCATGGAGCACTGGGTGTTACACACAAGTAATGAATCGTGGAACGCCACATCAAAAACTAATGGCGTACTGTATGGTGACTAACATAACATAATAAAAAATAATAATAAAATAAAATATGTATTTACGAAAGAAAAAACCATTAAGGAAAAGATTTCAATACATTAAAAAAATGTAATACTTCTTCACAAAAAAATAACATAAAACCAAACTTTACAACACATATGACATAGGATTAATGACTAACTATATAAAGAAATCACAGAAGGCAATATTGTAAAGGGACAGAGCCCCAACAGAATGCTTTGGTAATGTAAATGAACCCACAGAGAAAGCAAGACAAAAGACTTCGAAACATAAACGATTTTCAGCTTCATTTTTATTTTAAAAATACAAATTAAGGGCACCTGGGTGGCTCAGTCAGTTAAGCCTCTGCCTTCAGCTCAGGTCATGATCTCAGAGTCCTGGGATCGAGCCCCGCATCGGGCTCTCTGCTCAGCGGGGGCTCTGCTTCTCCCTCTCCCTCTATGTCAAATAAATAGATAAAATATGTTTTTAAAAGATACATGTTAAAACAATGTGATAGGATTGTTCGCCTCTACAACTTGCAAAAATTGAAGTGGGGAATATTATACACTGTTGGTGTGACTAAATTGGTACAAATTTTTGGATGCCCAATACACCAATTTTGAGCAAAATAAAAAGGATAAAATGAATATATTATCTGACTCAGTGCCTACTTTGTTATGCATTTATTCTACAGATACACTCACAGAAATACACAAATACATTTAAGTATACACATACACTCCCACACATACGTATACACATACACACAACGGTGTGCATTTGCTGCATGGATTACTATAGCTAATAGCTGAAACAACAGTCAGTCAGCCAAGAATCTGCTAAACACAAATAATAAAAAGAGACAAACAAGCAAACACACAAACAAACAAACAAACAAAAAAACCGGACTCTTAAGCACAAAGAACACACTGATGGTCGCCAGAGGGGAGATGGGTGAGGGGTGGGTGAACTTGGTGATGGGATGAAGGAGGCATCGTCGGGATGAGCACTGGGTAATGTATAGAATTAGTCACCCGCTGTACTGTACACCTGAAGCTAATACAACACTGGGCGCTAATTATACCAGAATTCAAAAAGTAAAACATTTTTTTAAAAAGAATCTGTTAAGGGTGCCTGGATGGCTCAGTTGTTAAGCATCTGCCTTCGGCTCAGGTCATGATCTCAGAGTCCTGGGATCAAGCCCCACATTGGGCTCCCTGCTCACCAGGGAGCCTGCTTCCCCCTCTCCCACTCTCCCTGCTTGTGTTCCCTCTCTCGCTGTGTCTCTCTGTCAAATAAATAAATAAAATCTTAAAAAAAAAAAGGAATCTGTCCAATAAATTAGGATTGCCATATACAAGGAAAACACTATACAGGTGTGAAAATGAATTCAGTAGAAACCTGTGTTCTCCTGTGAAAAACTCCAAGATGTATTTTAAGTGAGAAACAAAGTATAAAACATGTGCATGAGGCTACCGTGTGTTTTAACAAATAGAAAACAAAACACAGGTCCGGGCATAGTCATTTAATGCGTGTAAAAAGAAAAGAGGTCCGGTGAGAGCTCCTGAGTGGCGAGGCCACTTTCAGAAACAGAGGCGGATGGAGTGGTGGGCAGAGCAGGGTCCCCGGCAGGAGGCTAATGTCTGCTTAGATGCTAGGAAGGCGGCAGGGGACCTGGGAGTGACAGACACAGGTCATCTTGCATCGGGGACAGAGGGACAGCACCAGAAAGGCCCACAAGGGGGTAACATCCCAGCCTCGGGGAGCCCCAGGAAGGAGGGCCCATGGGCCCCAGGGACCTGAGGTGACAGAGGATCCCATTTAGCACGCTTCCCTCCGGGTGACGAAGGCCAGCGGCACCGGGGAAATGCACATCTGTGGCAACAGTTAAAGGAATAAGATGTGTTTTTGCCTGAAAGAAGAACCCCAGAACCCCAAGAACTGCCTTCAAGAGGGGGTCCCAGTGCTCTGTGTGCTTCTCAAGAGAACTGAAGGGGGAGAGGTGGGGTAAGGGCCAGAGTCTGAGCAGTTCCTCACAGGGGCCCCTGCCTCTTGCTGGGAGAAGGTTCCAGCTTCCAGGGGAGGGGAATGGGCAGACAGGTGAGCAGGTGGGGAGGGGCACTTACGGCTGCTTCTCTACCTGCACCCCTGTGATCCTGAGACCCCTGGGGGCTCGTGACTCCACTGGGAGACATCCGTAGCAGTGGCTGTAGCCAGAGGACAGTAGGAGCCTCGCCGGCCAGCTGCCTCACCCCCAGGAGCACCTGCGGACCCCCAGGAGTTTAGAGATAGCAAATCCCACTGCTGGCTGCGGGCCGGCCCCTGTGCCTGAGGCCTCCCCAGGCTGACCAGCTCAGTGGATGTTTCCGGCAGGAAATCTGCCCGAAGTGAAGGCGGAATGAGAGAAAGGCGTGTGCAGCTTGATTTAAAGGGTTAGAACAGGAGTTTTCCATACTGGCTGAAATCTCACCTCATAAAATCATACTCATCAGACGGGCGGGAGGGGGAGCTTACACTCCTGCACCCGGAAGCCCAGCGTAGAATTTAAAAGCCAAGCTAAGGAGTGAGACCGCTGGGAATGGAATTCCTGCCGGCCGGGCGGGCACTGGCCTGTGGCCTCCAGGGAGCTACTGAGCCTCCCTGAGTCTTCCTTTATTCATCATCGAAATGCAGATGCCAGTGCTACCTGCCTCCCAGGCTGTCTGGAAAATGAAAGGAGTTAATGTCTCTAAGATGGTCAGAGCCACACGCAGCAGGACTTGAGAACTGCAGAAACGCCCTCCCCTAAAAATCTAGCCCCTCCCTCACGGGTGAGAGAGTGGTACACCAGAACGGGCCAATGATTTCCCCGAATTTAGTCCTCGAGTTAATGACCCTCCTGGACCTGAACCCCGCTTGCCAGAGGCCCCACACACCACCAGCGTGTCCCTGGGGGCAAAGAGGTCCCCCCCCAGAACAGCTGCAGACTCAGAAACCCCCCTGCTGTCCCACCCCCACAGCCTGACCAGGTGCTGATGTCCCTTTCTTGAGGGGTCTAGCCAGACCTCACAGAAAAAGCTACCTGGGTCTCTAGAATTCCAGCACTTCCCATCGTACTCAATACCACTTGATTTCCATTTCCTCCTGAAAGAAGAAAGAAAACAGTAAGGAAAAAAAAAAGAGAGAGAGAGAGAGAGAGAGAGAGAGAGAGAGAGGGAAAAGAGGGAAGAAAAGAGGGAGGGAGGGAGGAGGGAGGGAAGGAAGAGACTTCTCAGCTACTTTACAGTCTTGTTGGGACAATAAAAGAACAATATATTTCAAATGTTGGGGAGTGCTGCATAAATGTCAGGAGGAAATCAGTGGCTTCTCTAGTGCTGACTTCCAGTGAGCACTTATGAATCCTATTAATTAAAACGGCGTGTGTGACTTTGTGACATTTGACTGAGGTCTTCTGGGAAACGCGGCAGACGTGTGTGGCATCTGCCGGGAAGAGTTGAATCACTGGGGAAAGACGACGTGAAGCCAACAGCAGGCTCGACTTGGGTCTTCAAGGGAAGGCGGGACACGGGTTCACACCACGAACACCCCCAAGCCGGCAGAGTCCAGACACTCCAAGGAGGCCTTTCCTCAAAGGCCCGGAGCTGGCGTCCGTCCCCCGGCTTCACCGACCTCAGCAAACACAGCTCGCCTCAACGACACAGAATTGGCTCTTTAAAAGAAACTTTTCTGCAGCTATAAAACAAAGTGTGCCTGAATCATCTTTGATCTCCCGCTACCGCAAGGACTGCGTCTCACCCGTTCCATCCCCGCACCTGCCAGCGAGCACCAAAGCCTCAGGCTTGCGGAACCAACCAGGCCTTGCCCCCTCCACGTGGAGGCACAGCTCTCGGAGCTGTGGAGCCATCGGCTCCCTGGCTGACACAGCCCCCCTCGCCTCCTTCAAACCCCTGGACACATCAAGCATCGTTCATTATCTCAGGAGCTTTGCCCGGGGCCACTGTCTCTTCCCGGCCCCTCTCCCCTGATAACAGACAGCTGCCTCCCCACTCCCCTCAGGGGCTCAAATAGCTCCGGAGCAGAGAAGACTTCGCACGAAACCCAATCTGAAATCTCAACCCTTCCCCCAGCCTGGGGCTCCCAGTCTCCCTCGCACGCTTCCGCGTTGGCGCTGGTATCCTCCATAGGTTCCTTCTTCATTCTTGTCTCCCTCCCCCAGAGAGGAGGGACCGGGTCCCTGTCTGTCTGAGGCTGTGTGCTCGCAACTACTTCTAGAGTCACCGGCGCTTAGCAGAGACTCTGTCCCTGAATAAACAAGTCTGTGGGACCAAAACTTTCCTCCTGGGAAGGCCAAGGAGGACAGCGGAAAGAGCGAGGATCTACGGTCCCGAAGTGGAGCTCCAGGCTCTACTCCTTATGAACTGGGACGCCGGGGAGGTCTGTAACTTCTCCTGCTTTGGCTACAAAAGGATAGAAAACGGGAGGCACTGAGAGGGCTTCTAAAGGACCCCCTAGAACCATGAAGGGCCGCACAAATGCAATGTTCTGCAGACCTAGGTACTTGCTTTCTAGTTCATGTACTTAGAGTGTCATTGAGACAGACTCTGCCATCGCTCATGGCATTGTAGCACAGGCGATGAGAGCCTTCACTGGCTTTGGGACGATTCCAGGCTTTCCTGTGAACGAGCCCTGGGACCTCGGGCTGGCTGGTGACTTCATAGGATAGAAAAGACAACAGTAGAAGTTGATCCGTGGGTTTTAATGTGAATAATACATACAATGATGTGTGTGAAACTCTTAGCAGATTCTTGGTGCTAATCTTTTCATGGACTACAGCGATTCTTGTTTCTAAGAGAGAGATATACTCCGTTGGAAAAGTGTTTGGTTTTCAACTACAAATGGAAAGAGGACTTATTGGAAGTCTTTTATTTATAAAACGTGATGGGCTGTGTCTTGTGTTGGGTGATGGGGAAAATGCTTAAGCTCTTGTTACCTAGAAGATAAAGGAGTATCTCTGAACTCTTAATTTTTGTTGATTAGCAAATGAAATAACAAACCAGCAATCTTCTACACTTTGAGAAAAATATATTCACCATGCTTAAACTCTTGGATAAACTTGCTCTGCATTGTAGCAAGCCTTCTGTAGAAAACAAAGTGTAGGTCGATCATTTTTCAGAGCAGGTTTGCCAACTCCCAAAATAAGTCCGCCGTGACTGTGAAGAGCTGTGCTTCCCTTCGAGCCCAGAAATGTGTGAGCATCGGAGGTGCTCAGCGAGATGGAAGGAGAAAGAAGGAAACTGACCTCAACACGGTGCCTTTTCTGGGCAAGGACTTCACCATGGTGTCTGATTTCTCTCTTGCATCAGATATCTGAGGAACATGATGATGTCCTCGGTGGAGAAATTGGAAAATAAAGCCACACTAGAGTTAAGTCACTTGTCCACAGAGCTAACAAAAGCCACAACCCAAATCCCAGCCTGAGTCTGACAGGCAGGAGATCCGTTCCTCCGTTGGGCAAATACTTATTGGACTCCTGTTATATGCTGGCCCTGTCCAGGGCACTGGGGTGACAGCAATGAGCTGAGCCAAGCCAAGCCTCTGTCTTCATGCAGTGTATATTCTAGTGCACAAGGGCAAATAAGCACATATAAATTACAGATAGAGTTATAGAAATGCAAACACATATGGATACGGTTATGGGTATGGTTACAAATGTTGTTGTAGATACAGTTCTGGGTGTGGATATGCAGTTACAGATGCAGTTACGGATGGATATGACAGATGTAGATGTGGACAGAGACACAGGCATGGACAGTCACGGGTAGAGACAGGTAGTAATGAGTCAGAGCTAAGAGGAAGAGAAAGAGGGATGGCATCTTAGACTGAGCGATGGTAACGCCAAACAGAGACTTGAAAGAAGACCTAAATAAGGGCCCCGAGGGTGATACACATTCAAGGCGGCTTGAAGATCAGATCGGGTGCTGTGCGACAAGTAGACTACTGGGGGCAGTGGTGGGGGAGGGGGATACCAGCGAAGAGGTCAGTGCAGCTGCAAGGAGAATGGGCGCTCCAGGGGGCCGTGGTGATGGTCCCCCTGAGAACTGGTCCCGCCTCAGTCACGATGTCGCACTAGACTCCCCCAGGCAATTTCAAAGGACTTTTTTTTTAATAAAAGACTAGTTCACCTAAAAGTTCTGTGGGAACAAGGGCGTTTGGCATCACCTTACCCCCCCACAGCGCGCTTTCCCAGGTTCCTGAAACAGTAACGAGGTGGTATAGAACAACATACCCCCTGGGGGATCCTGTTAGGACTTGAGAGAATTCCATCCACTACGCAATGATGACGTCATGGCCTGGAGAAGGGGGGAGCTCTGGGTCCCCTTCCAGCCTGAACTCTGGTTTCGCAAGCAGAGTGACTTACGCAGGGTCACGCGGCCGCTCAGCGGAGGCTGATTCCTACACCTGCCGCAGCCAGTTCGTTCCCGCATCACGTCTTACTTGCGCACGTTGTTTATCGAAAGGACGACCACCGTTCTGAGAAACCTTTCTCCGTATTTTCTACCAAATCCTAACCTCGTCTTTTATGCAAGCTTTCTCCAGGTAGAAAGAGACCAGAGCCCCGAGTCAGAATATTCGGCAGCATGGGGAAAACTCCTTAACTAAAGCTCTGACTACAGAAAATGCTGAAAGAAATATCATTCTATGCCTTCAAACAAGTCCACGTTTTGGGGTTGCTTTTCTTCTTTTAACAGCTGACTAGAATATTTGGGAGGGCTTTTTTTTTTTTTTTTTCAATTAAAACTCAGAAAACAATCTTTCCTACCCTAAAGATGAACACAGAATGCATTACAGTTGGAAGAGCTTATAGACCAGCTTCAGCCAAAAGTGAAATTTGATAATTCCTCCAAATGCCTTATTATTTCAGAAAAATGGGACACACCCTCAATTATGGCAGAATAAGCACAGCCATTAATATCATGCATGTTAATAAAAATCTTGGAGGCTTCACAGGGAAGTTTACGATGTGTTTTCTAAACCATGGTATTTTGGTGATTGGGCAATAATTACAAGAGCCCGGACCTTGTGGAATCCATTAGCCATACCCTATGTGCACAGTGCCGTTTGCATTTTGAGTTATATAAGGAAGGGGTTCAGGAGGGGAGGTTTTAAAAGCAAATAAACAAGGACACATAAAAGCCCCAGAATGTTCCTTAAAGCCAGATCTCAAATCATAAACCTCACAGGGAAGAAAATGTATGCTTGCCTATGGACGTACACAAATATGTCTATGGAGGTGCATATGACATTCAACACATTAGATTTGCTGACACCATCTACTGTGTTACAAAGAGCACTGGAGAAAGATTCCAAAAACTTTCCTCTATTCTTGCATCTGCTGCTAACAAATCCTACGACCCTAGGCAGCACAAGTCTTCCTCCTGGCCTCATTTTCCACAACTATTAAAGAAAGAGATTGAGTTCGCTGATCACTAAGGTCTTTCTTTGAATATTTTTCTGACCCCGGGGCCGTATTTAGAATTCTTGAAGCAAGAAATTAGCCACTTTTAAAGACGTGCTACTTTGACCTAGAAATGTTCCATGTTTTGTCCTTTGTTCTCCCATTAGAGCAGACATTTAAATAAAAATGAAAGAAACCACTGTTGTTTTTCCAAGCACGGTTTGTGTGTAATGAGGGAAGTGATTATCTCTGCACAAGACCAGCTCCCTTGGAAATGTTCAAAATTGGTTCTTTTCCTCCCTCTAGTGGATTCCTGCTATATTTGCTTTGGATGGAATTGTAAGTCTGCATCAGGCAAACTAGAGGAAAAGAGCTGGCATGACAAAGTCACAAGCAGGCATCAAACCAAACATAATGCATTGCAGGTTTAGTGCCCAACTGTCTTATATATTTTACTTTGTTTAAAAAAATTCAAGATTAGCAATAAAATTTAGATTTAGACCCATGTAGAGCCTTCAACTAGAATACTCAGGTCCAAATTAGATACTTTGTATTTGATTTGTGCCCAGAAGAATCTTAAAGTCAGTTCAAGTATAAAAATTAGTGGGTCAAGGGCAGTCATTAAGTATCTGCCTTCAGCTCAGGTCATGATCCCAGGGTCCTGGGATCAAGTCCCACATCAGGCTCCCTGCTCAGCAGGGAGTCTGCCTCTCCCCCACCCTCTGCCCCATCCCCTGCCCATGCTTGATCTCTCTCTCACTCTCACTCTCGTTCTCTCTATGTCAAATAAATAAATAAAATCTTAAAAAAAAATTAGTGGGTCGAAACATTTGACTGAATAGGACACGTGACCTAGCCCTCAACAACAAGACACAGTGTTTGGCAAGACATGTTCATGTCAATCCAGTTTAACGTGTACTCACACCTGTTTCATGGGAAGGTTTGTTTCCATCTCTCTGAAACGGTTCTCGACACCCCCAGGCAGCATAAACCATACCCTGGTTTGCCTTAAACATCCACACCAGCCACAGAAGGTGTGGCGAGGATGTTGATGACATGTGTGTCTGCCTCTGCATCTGATGCCATCTCCCTCTCCCGAGAAGCACTCCTTAGTCTACTTCAGAAGAGGCAGAGAGGGGGGTAAGCACTCTGACACTGTTGGAAAGACTGTAACTTCAAAGGCTCTCACATTCGATCATCTAAAAATCACTATGATGAAAAGTTAGTGTGTAAGTAGAATCAAATATTTCTATGCTGGCTGGATTCATGGTGCTGAGGCCCATGCCCTCCAGTTTCCTGCCTCCAGGCTCTGCCCTAGACCCGAGAGGATCAGTTCAGTGAGTGGACATCGAAAGCACCTCTCTCTCCATTTGGGACCTCAAACTTCTCTGAACCAACTTAAAGGCATGTCAGAATAAACCAGAATGTGCAGAATGGTTGAGCAAAGGAGGCCTTGACATCTACTTGCTTGACTGCTCCTTGACATTTGACTATGCCCTGAGGGTCCAGGAGCCCCCAGAGAGGAGGATTTGGAACTGAACTGGCCACGAGGCTGACTATGGCTGGGGCTGCACGGAAGACAGACTCCAGAGATCCAAACACCAGTGAGATCCCACAGAGGCCAAGTTCATCATGAAGGGCTACAAGAAAAAAAAATCTCACTTGCCTGTGCCAGCCGGGCCAACCACGCACAGTTAGAGAGAGGCTAATGGGACCAGAGACCCATTTCCCCTCATCCCCATGGTGGCCTAAATGGTCTCCCTCATCCAGGCGCCCAGATGCCATCTTGGAGAGGGGCCAGGGTGAGGCTTGGAACATGGGAGAATCTGATCCACTGAGCATTTTCTCTCCAAGAGTGGGCATTACCTATAAGGAAAATTAAAAGCTCGTGTTATATTAAGTTTGAATCTGATAGGAGTAAATATCTTTCCTCTACTAACCAGTTACAGTGCTCATGAGAAAGACCCAATTATCGATAGGCAACACGACGGGAAAACATTTTCTCCTAGCTGTAGGTTACAGCTCTAAGTTGAATCAATTTCATGAAGCATTTGAAGGGAGGAAACAAGGAGTACCCTTGCGGGGGGCAGGAGGAGGTGGGAGGCCAGCATCCCTTTCTCCTCTCCCTGTTCATACACGGAAAATACCTAGGTATAGGAACAGAACAACTTTTACCGAAGTCTGAAGGTTCAAATGGACTTGCCGGTGGATATATTTGCATGGCTGAGTGGCCGGCTCCTAGAGCAGCTTGCATATGAAGAAAGCCTAAGGCCAAAAACCCCCGTCTTTCAGCACACCTGCAATCAGACTGCTCTAATGGGCACAGAGCTTCCGTTCTGGAGCCGCCAACCTAGCAAAGTGTTGTAAGATACTCTTAGCTATATCTTCACTTTTGGCTGAAATTTAAATCACTGGCTCTCAGAGGGAAGCATTTTTGCTGCTTTACACGTTCTTAGGTGCTTTGTGTTCTGCTCAGGATTCCATTAAAAGGATTTACCCTAATGTATTTAACAAATGCATATTATACATAAATGTACATTATGCAGATAAATATTCCCCAATTACTGGAAATACATTATGCATATATAACATTTATATGTGTATCACTGATTATTTCCTTGGTACACATTCCAGAAAGATCCCAGGGCCTAAACACTTTAAAGATGTGCCGTAATTGAGGGCTCCGTCTGTAAAGCATGAAGCTCTTGATCTCGGGGTTTGTGGGTTCAAGCCCCACATTGGATATAGAGATGGCTTTAAAAAAAAACTCATTGATAAAAAAAAAAAGATTCTACCCCATTGCTCCAAGAAGAGACAGATTTCAGAGAGAAGGCTCAGCAAAAAAGGACTTTCCACTCTCAAGTAAGCAGGCAGGTGCCACTGAGGGAGGCAGGGTGAGGAGGAGGCGGACAGTGAAGCTGTGCACGTGTCCTGCGTCTGCCTCACAGCCCCTCCCCAGGGTTCCACACGCATCCCCACCCAGCCCACGTCTACGCCTTCATAAGGAAAAGCAGCCTTCATTCAGACTGTCGTCTCTCTTAGTACTCAGAAGGCTTGCTATCACCACCCACCGAATACCAGGCCACGTGAAAGGTGAAAAGGGGGAAGGGGCATCTCATAAGCCCCTCTGCTCACAGATTTCTGGAAGAACCCGTAAGTGGCCACCAGTTGGCCACTCTCACCACACGGAAGCTCTGGAAATGTACTCGTGATTCTTGGCAGCCATGGGTCAAGTCAAACATTCTATTACTGTGGAAGAAAGGGAGAATAAATATTTGGGACCACGAAAGGTCTGTCACAAGAACAGAAAGGAGAATGAGCTTGTCATGAAACGGAGCCAAGCAAATGATTCCTTGTCATCTGTTGCTGGGTAGGAGTCACCGTCTTATTTCATGCTTATAAATCATATACCTATTAGGGTCCCAAAAAAACCAAGAGCACAAAGAATTATTTCTTCTTTTTAATATTGGCCATGAAGAAAGGATTCTACTTTCCTGAAACAATTTTTTTAAACAAACCAAAACTGCCCTCCCTTCATCTGAAAGCACTTTGACCACAGCTTCCCCCTGGCCCACGAGCTCACACCTTCCCACCTCCTTGACCAAAAGTCCCCATCTGGACTAGCACCTCTAAACAACCAAAATACACTTGTGACAACATCATAAATTAGAAAATCACAGCAACTTTATTCCTTTGAAAGGTACAGAAAGAAAGCATAAAGTGTTTGTTTTCTTAGACTGCCAACATAGACTTTTCAAACTGTTTAAATAACACCAATGACATAGATATCACATCTTTCATGATGCTATTCATTAGCTTTAAAAAATATTTTCAACTGAAACCAATTATATATTTATATATGTAAATATATTATGTAAAAATTATCTCTAATTCTCTTGAAAAATAGTATGATACAGTTATTAATACTAAACTTGATTACAATCTAAAATTCTGTATGATAAACCTGATAAGGCCTTAAATGTAATTATTTGGGGGGAATGTTCAATTTACAAACTTCACCTATCTTAGAACTGGAAGGAATTTTAGGTCATCACCTAAAACTTAGGACAAATAAAGAATTATTATCACTTTTTAGATCAAGTTACATGGACTATTGATGTCAAGTGACTCTCCCAGGCCACAGAGTTATTAAATTTCCTCTTTCCTCAGCTTTTCTTTTTCCCTAGGCAAACAGATCTCAAAGCTGATTTCATGCGTAAGCATAAGACATTCAAGTGCAAGATAATTTACTAAGAAATCCCATTCCAGGATCCACTGTGCTTATTTAGTGAGATAAATTAAATCTGTGTAATGAAAATACACAACAAGCGCTGCATTTAGCTTCTTGGCTTCAATTTTAATTAGTAAGCAGAGCCCTTACGCTGAGGAGAAACATGATGTAAATATCAATACAAGTATATTGCTCGATTGGCTAAGTTTAAGGCATCCAGCTCAGTCCAAAACACTCATTATATCCAAAGCCATGTTTTCAGGGGGAAGGAAAGAAATATAAATAAAGAGACCATAATTCAAAGAAGCCTGGTGTGTTTGTACTTAGAGCATCTTGGGTTGGCCATCTCTGGATCTACCTTATAGATGCTAACCAAGAGGACAATCTCGGGGCCAGTAGGGCACAAGTCCCAGGTCTTCTTTGTAAGTGTCCCCTACCCAAAGATGGCTCTGTGGGAGTATCCTCAGACAGCCAGGACACATGGACCCTTTCTTCAGGGGCACTTGGCTCAAGGATCAGGCCTGAGTCCCCATTGATGGAGTGTGGCCATATGGGGAAAAAGGCAAGTCTACTACATCGAGATCCCATCAGTGGCCCAGGTATAGGCATGGGAGAGGCTGAAGGGGCTTCTGTTGATTTGGGAGATCATCCTGGTTGCTTCTGTGTCCCTCATGCTTTCTGGATAAGACAAAACTTGGAAGTATTTGGTAGGAATGTAGTTAAAAATATATTAAAAAAAAAAAGTTTGTTATACTTGAAAAAGCAACCACTGATCTCTGGCTGGAACATGACAGTCTCAACCTTGATAGGTCCATTGGTCAGAAGGGAGGATAATGGTTTAAGTAAAACCAAAATGTCTGGTCTCCATTTTTCTAGGACACACTCTGTTTATGCAACAGAAATCTGGGAAAAACAACTAACCAGTCATGGGCCTAGATGCATCAAACAACATCAAATCTAGCAAAATGGATAATTACAATTTGGAGTCATTACAATTAATTACAATTATTTTGGATTATGCTTAAAACCGTCTGGAGGACTTTTTCTCTTGAGGGGCTGGCATCAACCACGTGGCATCCAGGGTTCTCCATCCGCTGATAGGACACTTCTACCCTGGGGACAGGCACAATGAAAAGGGTTGCTTTATCTTTTAACACAGCTCTCCATGCAAACGCTGTTTTCCTACCATGATGTACAGAGCTTACAGCAAGGACCCCATCTGGTTTATCTCACTCTTCCCCTCGGCCACTGGCTTTGCCCACAGGAGACACTGGATACATTTTGTTCAATAAATCATAAATTTATAATAAGGCTCCATAGCTAGCCTTTATTGATACCTATTACCTACCAAGCATCAGCATTCTGCATGATTCTTCTGGTTTCATACCCGGAGTAAGCTCAGGAAGGGAACCAGGTCCTCCCCCATTTTGCAAAGAAAGTAGCAGAGGCTCTAAGAGATTAACTGATTGGACAACCGGGAAATGTCCCCATGGTCTGCACCGAAGATCTCAGACAAGCCAGCGGTCCTCAGCCACGGCACTGTTTCCACGGCCGAGTCTGCTAAAACTGCACCAGGTTTCCACTTCCCCCTCGGGTGTGAGCTAGCCTCCCTGCCTGCGAATGAGTGTGTGGACCGCCTGACGGAAGCGGGCCGGCCTTTGTCTACAACACGTGCCCTTTACCACTTCCTCGCTGAGTGAACTCACCCAATTCCCTTCCCCTCCGCCTCCATCTTCTCATCTGTAAAATGAGGACAGAAATCACGCCTTCCTGGCGAGTGTGTCACGATGCCTAATTGCGTCAGTATAAGTAAATGGTCTGACGTGGCTTGTCCGCACACAGCACTGCTGTTGCAGGGTTACTTCTAGCAGGACTGTGTTAGGATAGCCTGGCTCTCATTGTTTATTTATCTAAACTCCTCTGCTTTGGCTCTTTGAACCTGCCCTCCCAGGCTGGCTCAGGCTCAGCCATCAGGCAAGAGGACAGCCCAGACTCTCCTGCCGGTTTCGAATGACAACAAAACCACTACCTCGAAAACCAGAAAGACCGTGATTTCAAACCCGTTTCACCACAGTGTAGCTGCGTGAATCTAGACAAATCACTTAGTCCTTTGAGCCTCCGTTTTGTAAACAGTAAAGTGTGGTCCATGTTCCCTTCCAAGGATCAGAGCATCGGAACCCAAAAACCTGACACTAAGGAAAAGTCACCGCGGGCTCCCAGCACTCCGTGCCCATTAGATTATGACTGGGGAGCCGAGACCCAGGAACGTGCATCGTCTCAGCCAGGTCCACACTGTTCCCGGCACAGCCAGGACCAGAAGGAAGGTCTGGGGCCCAGTCCCACAGCCACGATGCTGAAGCCCTGGGGGAACGACATCGTCAGAAGGAGCTGAAGCCAGCTCGGAGGATACTGTCTCGTGGGTTTGGAAAATGGGAACGATGTCATTTTCTCCGCATTCCTAAGGTCAGAGCTGATCCCGGCTCACTACCATGACCAGGATCCTCCGCCATGCACCCCGGGACACCTACTTTTGACGGAATATGCTGTTGGCCTCCAGCTCAGCTTCCTCTCTGGTCCTCTCCATGCCCCGGCCCTCCATCCGATGCATCCTCTCCTCGGGACTCACTGTGAGCAGCAGGACCAGGTTGGGCTTGAGCAGGTCCCTGGGCCACTGGTAGATGGGATGATGGGCCGGGGGCAGGTGCTGGAGCCCCCCGGTCACCTCGGTGGCTATGGCGTAGGTGGCTGTGCTGTGCCAGTACCTGAGAAGGAGGGCAGGAGTGAGTTCTGCACCCACAGAGGCCAAGGTCAAGGTGTACCTGAAGATCAGCTGGGGAAGAGGCTGAAACCAGCAAAGGCTCAAGTGTCCTCAGCGTTGCATAAACCAAATTAACAAAACTAAAACTTGTTTTTTTTATTTAAGATTTTTTTTTTTATTTGAGAGAGAGCATAGAGTGAGTGAAAGAGAACGCAAGTGGGGGGGGGCAGAGGAAGAAACAGGCTCCCCACTGAGCCAGGAGCCCCATGCGACTCGGGACTCGATCTCAGGACCCTGGGATCATGACCTGAGCCAAAGGCAGACTTTTAGCTTCACTGACTAAGCCACCCAGGTGCCCCTAAATCTTATTTTTAAAGTGTTTATAAAATGTGAAGAGTAAACCAAAGCCAACAGCCACAGTGAGAATGCAGCGGGCTCTTCACAGAGTGATGGAGACTCGGCGGACCCCACGTGTGTCACAAGATGACACGGTTGCATCTCTCTGGCCTGACCTATGTCGCCTTCTGTAAAAGGGAGGACGGCATGTCTCGTAGTCCCCTTGCATCTAATCTCGTGTCTTGGCCAGATAAAAATCAGCGGGTCCATTCAGTGTTAAGTTGTTTTAAAGTGGAGTTTGCAGATGAAATCCACATTCTGGGGGCCCTGGTGAGGTGGCCCTTGTCCTGCCCAGGGCCCAGCTGCTCACTGTGCATTGGCACCCGTCAGGGGGGAAATAAACCCAAATATGACCTCCACTACTCCTTGACATCCCCCCTGAGTGAAGTAGGGCCCTCTTGACAGGCTCCTTTTAAATGCTGGCAGGAGGAGGAGAAGAAAATCACCACCGCAAAAGAAAATCTATTTCAAAATGCCCCATGGCTTTTCACTGCCTGCCGGAAACGTCCCGCCCAAGACACAGAACAGCATTCACGGTGTACACCTATGTGCACTGCATCACACAAGCATGTCTTCATGCTCTTTCCTCCAGCTGGAGTGAGCTTCTCAGCGAGCAAACTCCTACTCTGCCTGCAGAGCCCCACTCGGATGGAACCCCCAAGCAGAGCTCCTGGTTCCCTCCTCTGGGCCCTCAATGTCCTTCACTGTTGACTCTACAGAAGAGTAAAGAAAAGCAATTTGTCTGTAAGTATGACCTCTTTCAACTCCTCCCTTAGAAAATTCCATTTCTAGTCACCTCTGCATTCCCAAAACTGAAACCAGTGTTTGGCACGCAGTAAACATGCAATAAGTGTTCTTTGAGTGTGCAAATGAACGAATCGGAATCAGTTTATGAGTTGGCATAGCTTAATAGAATCTTGCCCTGTTCCTATCATACTCCAAGTCTGAGAGACTAAATGCAAAACTTTAAATTCAGTAGCAAAGGAATATCGCTTACAACGGATATTTATGAAATGATTATCAACATCCCAATGAAGAGAATAACCTATGGCCCCACCCCTGTCCGTATTTTCAATTTGCTGCCTTCAATGTTTCAAAATGCTAAGTTCTGGGGATGCCTGGGTGGCGCAGCCCGTTAAACATCTGACTTTTGATTTCGGCTTAGGTCATGATCTCAAGGTTGTGAGATCGAGCCGTGCGTGGGTCTCTGTGCTCAGTGCAGAGTCTGCTTGGGATTCTGCCTCTCCCTGTGCCTCTGCCTCCTCCCCCATGTTCATGTACATGTGCTCGCTCTCTCTTTCTAAAAAATAAATAATTTTTTAAAAGAAATAATACATAAAATCCTAAATTATTGATCATTTTATTTTTGAACTTCTTTGCAGAGTGAAAAGGATGTACTAGACTCTATGAAATGAATTCACAGCATTACCCAAGCTGCAGATCGATTTATCCCCTGCCCCCTACTTGCTCTGTGGATATAGGTAACTCATTTAAGCCACTACAGCCTCAATTTCCCCGCCTGGAAAATGAAAAACATGCAAGCTTTGTTTTCCTTCCACAGTTGCTATTAAAAAAAAAAAAGATAAACCCTTTACAAACTGTATCACCCCATCATTAGAAGACAATATCTATTCTTACTGGACACGGATTATCACTAAAGCTGCATTTTCAAATGTGGTAATACAGACAATACCGAAAAAGACCCCAAAAAATTAATTGGGGAGGCGATCACTCCCAATACCGTCCACCCTTCCAGGCCCTCATCCACCTCCAGAAGTGTGCACTGAAAACCCCAGCCTCCTCTCTATCAGGTCCCCGATTCACCACCTAGAATCATGCGCTTTCCATCCTCTATGAGATGTGGCTTATCCCCTAAGCTGAAGACATCCCTGCAAGTCCAGGCTTCTCTTTCTTGGCAACCAAACGACAATTTGCTCCGCATTTTGCACGTGTCCCGTGTTCACTGAATTAAACACTCAGCTATGAATACAGAGGCTGATATCATCTTCATTTTAAAAGCCTTCTTTTTGTAGAAAAACCATCAGCAAGAATAGATTTTTAAAGGTAATGAGGGTGATTAAGTTGCCAACCTTAACCACAGTCACCATCAAAGACGACTCTGCTGCCCTCGTTTGTTCAGCTAGATGATGGTGTGGTCTAAAATGGGTTTCATTAAAATCTTTACACATGAACAAAACCCACCCAGACAACAAATAAGCGCTCTTTTCTTCTCATTTGACAAGGTGATACAGTATCTCTCTAGAGAACAAAATTGCCGACAATTCACAGACACAAAGGAGATAAAGCAAGGGAAGAATGAGAGCCCGTTTTCTATAGCAGGAGTTCTCTCCCTGACAATGCTGCGGCTCGTTTTAAATAATCATACCCTCTGGACATCAATTTCAGGCTCTCCACCATTTAGAACTTTCCATTCCTGCCATCAGGCAAGCCACATCGGTTCAGATCAAAGGCAATTTGCTAACGCATTGTACATAGCTTATATAATAATGCTTTATATCTTAATGGCAATTTCCTATTGCAAAGCACTTCCACCCTGTACCAACCCACTGGACATTCATCAAAGTTTCAGAGGTGGACAGGGAAGGGATATGGAGTATCTCCACTGGGCAGATTAGGAAACCAGGAGCAGAGAGGATAGGTATCTGTCTACACGCAAAAGCCAGTACAGCTCCAGGACTTTGGGATGTCTGAAGAAATCCTGTGCCTCAGGGAGTCTCCCTATATTAGGAGAAGTTCAATCTGTCTTCTTGAGAAAGGACATGGTCTAAAAAAATATCTCAAATACGGTAGATCCAGACCCATTAATAAGAGGGTAAAAACATCCCACTGGCAAAGAAGTCCTACAAAGGAATACAATTTCTTACCCTTCTCCAGGATCCCCTCTAACTCGCAACCTTGCAGTAATGATCTTGCCATCCCCAGTGTTAAAACCACCTGCTGGCATTGCCGCTTAGATGAGAACACTGGCCTTCTAACTTATTTTTGCTTTGTTCCTCTTACCTGGCAACCCACCACCTCCCACTTTGTTCCCTACACACGCCGCAAATCGCCTTCTCATGGAATATTTCAGAGATACAGAAAAGCGTACAGAGAAAGAAATTTCAGGGAAGGGGTAGAGGTTTCCAGATGTGGCAAACTAGCTTTTCACTGATCAATGTAGCCACTGGGAATCAGTAGAGACCTTGAATAAAGGAGGGCAATGCTAGATGTTGACGAGAACATGAGCCACAGGAAATTCTCAAACACGGCTGTGGGGAGAGGGCACGGTGAACGGTTCCAACCACTTCAGAAAACTTTTTGCAATAAAAACACACATGAACAATTCCACTCCTGGAAATCTACACAGCAGAACAGCATATGTACCCGCACCAAAGTCATGTACAGAATAATATCCCTAGGGGCGCCTGGCTGGCTCGATTGGTGGAGCGTCCAATTCTTGGTTTCAGCTCAGGTTATGATCTCAGGGTCATGAGATCCAGTCACGGAGTCTGCTTAAGATTCTCTCCTTCCCCTTTTTCCCCTCCCCACCCCACTCCTCCCCACCCTGCACACTCTATTAAAAAAATATATACATGTTCATAGCAGCAAGGCGAGTCTCATATGGGGCAAGACAGAAGTCAGATACAAACACTAATGCAGGTCAAGACTAGATGGGACAGTTCCTGGGTGATGGAGGTCAGGGCTGCGGTTACTACAGGGGGAGGGTGAAGCGGGTAGGGAAGAATGGGCAGGGACTGGGAAGGAGAACCCTGTGGCTTTATGGGGTGTGGTGACGTTCCAAGTCTGGCTGTGGGACTTGGGTATGTTCACTGCTTGAAATTCCTCGAGATTTACATTTATGATTAGTGCTATTTCCTGAAGACTTGTCCTACTTCGATACCACTGCTTATCTTTCCAGATATTAGTAAAATTGCAGAGAGCAGTGCACATCCCCTGAACGCTAAGCCATAGTTCAACTGCAGCGGGAGGCCTCTTGTGCTGGGTATCAACCTCATTTCTCTCCCCTTAGCACTCTGTTAAATCCATTCCCTATCCTTTCTCCCCTCCATACTCTACAGTTTGTTATTACTTGGCACGTGTTCTACTGAACATCTATCTGCAACTCGATTTTCGCTGTTGAAACCAGGGCTTTGCATTTTACGCACACGGATGTTGCACTGGCTGATGTTGTGGAATGGTGCTCCATTTCAGAAATACGTGAGTACTTACATGTGATTCCTTCGACGGATGGGCTTTCAGTTTTTCTAACTTTTCACTATTATGAACACAGCTGAGAGAGGGTTGCTGGAGCAGAAGCGGGTGGGGGTGGGGTGGCTGGGTGATGGACTTTGGGGAGGGTATGTGCTACAATGAGCACTGGGTATTATATAAGACCGTTGAATCACTGAACTCTACCTCGGAAACTAGTAATGCACTCTACGCTAATTAAATGAATTTAAATAAAAAATAAAATTGTAAAAAAGAAATAAACAACAACAAAAAAGAAACTCTTGCATTTCTTCAGGAGGCAGAAGCAGTGTTCACTTTGCTGCCCTGTTACAGACCGCTCTCTGAGCCCAGTGTCCAGCCCCACCAGCACCTTGTAGGGCTTCTACCCATCCATGATCTCCAGCTCTGAGTCTTAGCACATTTTCATTGGTTCTCACAAACCTGATGAGAGCAAAATGGGATCTCACCGTGATTGTAATTTCCATATCAGCGGGTTGGGTGATCTTAAGCCAGGGATGATTTGCTTGCCCTACACTTCAATCATTCTTGGGGTATTCTAATCTATTTCTTAGGTATGGCATTTTTAAAATCTACATCAGTTTATGTCACTCCATTATCTGAAACCTTCCAATGGCTCCCCTCTGCACCCACAATAAAATCTGTACTGCCTTGGCCCCCGGGCCGTGCTGTCCTATCCCCCGCCACGTTCATTCCTCTGGAAAGCACCCCCTCGTCCACCATGTGCTCGTCACAAAGCCTGCTTCTAGTCCTGGACGGTGCTACCTTCTTTCTGTTTGCAGGCTTTGCTCCTGCTGACTCCTCTTCCCATACGCTGGTCCTCCACAGTTTCCATTCCCATCTCTTTGGGAGCCTTCAGAACTCAGATCAACATTACCTCCTTAGAGAGGCCATCCTCGGCCAAACCCACAGAGTTATCTGCGTCAGGGCGTTTATCATTCTCTGATCTGATCACGTGTCTGTGCGCACCAGACCACGCAGCTGCGACGGAATGTTCGCTCCGTGACACAAAGCACCATCGTCCAGCTCACGTACCTAGAATCCCCCAAACTGAGAACAGTCTCTGGCCCACAGCAGACACCCAATACATGTTTTATAAATGAGCCGGCGAACAAACGTATTACTGAGAGAATCGATTTCTAGAGCAGAGGCTTCGTCAATGTCCTCAGCGCGCTGTTTCCTCAGTCAGCGGCAAGTTCCTCAACCCTTGTGAGACCTGTGCTTCTCTTCGGTGAACCAGGGATAACACTTAGCATCCACTTAACCATGTAATTGTTCCAGATACGGTATAATACATGCATGTGCTTAGCAAAATGCCTGCCTGTGGCGTAGGTAATTAGCAAGTCATAGACATTTTTCCCATTATTACCATAACACAGTTTGACTTAAAACACAGGCATATACCTGCGTGTAAGGGCACACACACTTACACGTTTGGGAGAAAATGACAAACTCACAGCATCTTTCTACCTACCTGTCTACAATCACAGGAGATCTGGCAGATTCTTTAGCTATCTCAGAAGCCACAATGTAATTGCCCAAAGAGTAAAAAGCTCTTCTAATGATAGTTGGTTCGTCATCAAAGATTTTCCTCCACTGGCTGATGCAAGCAGGTGGCGACTTTAAGAGCACAGCCTTGAGTGAGTCTGAAACTGACTGGGTCACAGTGGTTTTGCCTGCGGAAAAGGCAAACATAGGCTTCGTTACCACAGCCACCACAGCAGTCCCAAATGCTCATATTAGCCCACAAAGACCAAAGACACTCTATCTACCTGCAAATCAAAGCAGTTCATTACTTATGATGATTCTGGATTTAAAAAAAAAAAAAAGAAAACAAAAATAAAACAAAACAAACAAAAAACCCAGACCTTTAGGAACCAGGGTTTCCTCTATGTGGTATCACAACACTTCTAAGAAATGCAAAATGGTGCTCTGTTTACTAATTAATGATAAACTCTGGCGTAGACTTCCAGGCCTGAGAAAAGCTCCACCTGGTTCCTCAAAACACTACCACCTGCCCCGGAGGGAGCCCCGCCTCATGCTGAACCATGTGATCTCTTCCCCAGGCTCCACCTTGACCTAGTCCTTGGCTATATCCGGCTGCCCCTGGCACCTCGCTTCTCCTGCTTTTTGTGTTTTGGGCTAAGCATGAGCTGTCATTGTGTTTCAGTATCCGTTTGGCAGCTCCAAAGCTGCCTAGCTCTTCCTAGTTTTGCTCCAAAAGGGTCCTCTGAAGGGCCCACGCTTCCCAGATACCCCAGGCTGACTCAAATCCCTGCACTTTCGCCCATGTTGTTCCTTCTGTCAGGAAGGACCCCTCCTGCCTTCCTCACCTGTACTGCTCTCATATGTACGGAAAACGCCGTCCAGGCATCAGCTCTTCCAGAGCTGCCCGTGACCACAGCTCTGTTCCCCACACCATGGCTGCATTAAGGGCCTTCTACTGGTCACCAGAGCACCTGAGGTCCAGCCCCCCTCCTCTGGCCTCCCCCCCTCCCCTGGCCCCCCACCGAAGGTCTTATTCATCTTCACATCCCAGGCCTGCCTAGCTCCGTGCCTGGCACACACTAGAGACGGACATGAAGCTTATGAATTGAACTCTATCAAGTTTTACTTAAGACCCATCTATTCCCGCAAGGGAGCAATTAATTGCATTGCCTATAACTCAAAGGTAATACTACCTGTGGCATCCAGGCCTTCGATGGCAATGACCGGGAACTTCCCTTTCTGGACCGGCTCCGGGCACTGGTCAACCAGGTCAAGCACTGCTCGGGCTTCAGGAATGAAGGGTATACACTGCAAAACAATGGTGATTCTGTGCATCAGCAGCGAAGCAGCGGGGCTTTTGCAATATCTAACTGCTGAGAACAAGATTGCCCAGTGCTCATAAGGCCTGTGTTGGACGCCATACCAAATTCACAGCATTTTGAACATGGGAAGGGCTGAATTCCTTCATTTTTTACTAGCGGTGCCTCAAAAAAAAAAAAAAAAAAGGGGGACAGCGGCTGAAATCACTCGGCCTGCAACCCTCACTGACCAGCTACCCCAGAGGAAGAAGGACAGGCAAAACCACAAGCGCAGAGCGACCGTGGAACAGCACGGGCCTGGCGCAGGTGTCCCACGTGGAAAGCAAGACTGTAGCTGCCGGAGCGGTCAGCACCGTCCCTTCCTAGCCGCCAGGGGGCGGAGAAGAGAGCAGCGCGCGGCGGGCCGCAGGTGAGTGCGCGGGCGGAGTTCTCACCTGGGCTTGCCCGCAGGCCCTACTATGCCTCTGCAGCGAGGCCACACGTTTGTACACGCGTGCGCTTCATCCTCTAAGCGCTTTCGGGGATTAACACGGCCAGCCTTCACGGTAACTCGGTGACGGCGGCAGCGCTATCATTCCCATCTATGGACTAAGGAAACTGCGTCCATGGGGTTTAAGAAACACAAAGTGACACAGGTAATAAAGGCCAGCGTTGGGATTTAAACCCAAGTGACCGGTCGTGCCCTTTTAACCGCCGCGTAATACTAACCCAGAGCTTGCAAAATGCACTAAATTCCCCAGTGCAGCCTCAGAAAGCCAAGTCTGGACATGCCCGGCCAGGCGGCGCTGGGAGAGAATCTTTGCCCTCCTTCCCTGAGCACCTGCTGTGTGCCAGGTCTCCGCTTGTCCTAAACATCGCGAGGCAAGTGTGTCACAGACCAAAGGGAGAACAGAGCGGTCGTGCGACCTGGGCCGGCAGCCAGTAAGCAGACAGCTGTGGTTTTAGAACGAGTTTCTCAAACCCCAAACTCATGCCCTTTTCTCCCCAAAATCACGCTCCGGCCTCCCAGATGGCATGATCCTCCCTGGCCCCCAGCAACCTCTTTCCTCCCCAGGTGCCTTCAGCACGCCCACAGAGCAGGCCTGGCCGAGCGTGGCGTTGGGACCTCAGTTCCCACCTGGAATAGGAAGTTCCTGGCGGCCAAGAGTGGAGAAAAAATCCCCAGTGTCTAAGCCAGAGTCTGGCACTTGTGCGGCCTGATAGGTCCTGTGTCTTGGGATGCAGTTCCCTGGGCGACAGAGGCCAGGCTGGGTAGGCCAACCCCGAGAGCGCGCGCCTAGTCCACTCCCTGTCTGGGGGCGAGAGGGGGGCACCCCGAGTGCAGGGAAGGGGCAGAACTCTTACCGCCTCCAAAACAGCGCGGGCGGCCTCCCGGTGCGGGAAGACCCCGGAGCTGGGCAGGTCGGGCAGCACCGGGTGCAGGGCGGGCTCCGGGGCGGCCACGACGCGCTCGCGGGGGCCCACCTGCTGCCAGCCCGCGCCGTCCCGCAGCTCCCACAGGTGCTGCCACACCTGCTGCTGCGCGTCGCCCACGAACTCGCCCAGACGCGGGCCCTCCGGGGACTCGCCGAGCAGGGAGAACAGCGCACGCCGAGTGTCCGGGCTGTCGCCGGGGTCGTGGAGCAGGAAGCCGTGCTCCACGCCACCTGCCCCGCCGCCGGGGCCGTAGCACAGCAGCCGGCGCAGCTGGCACCGCCGGAGGGGGTCGCGGCGCAGCTGGTGCAGCAGGCGCTGGTGCAGCCGCGCCGCCCTCACCCGGGCCGCGCAGTCCCCGCCCGGCGCCAGCGGGACGCACAGCGAGTAGCTGCGGCCGGGCGGGCCCAGCAGCGCGGCCACGCGGGGGTCGGGGAGCGCGTCGGGGGCGACGCCGCCCACGGCCAAGTGAGCCAGCGCGCAGCCCGGCAGCTCCAGCGCCAAGCGGCGCGGCGGCGCCATGGCCCGAGAGTAGGCCCTGCGACGCGGCCCCGGGAGGCGCCCGAGCGAAAGTGGGGAGCGCGGGCGGAGGCCCGAGGCCATGGGCTTGTCCGGTCCCGCCCCCGCCACCGGGGAAACGAAAGCTAAGTGACCGGCGGGCGGGGCCGGGCGGGGCCGGGCCGGGGTGGGGCGCCCTCCGCGGCCTCCGCCGCCCGCTCCCGGGGCGCGCCCCGAACGGCGGCGGCGGCGGGGAGGGGACAGGAGCAGGCGGGGCGCGCGGTCCCGGCGGCCACCCCGAGGGTGCGCTCGGCCGGGCGCCCTGTACGGCCGGGCTGGGGTCAGGTAGCCCCAAGCCCCGCGCGAAGCCCTCCGCTGAGGTTTGCGGCCCGGGGGTGCGCGCGCGGGTGTGCGAGTGTGTCTCGGCGACGGCGCGCGCCCGAGCTCGGCGTGTTAGCGGGGCTCTCTGGCTGCCCCCGCCCTCCCCCGCCGGCTCTTCAGGGCGGTGCGGCTCCCGACGCCGCAGGACTTGCAGACCCCGTGGCCCCGTAGTGGGCCTCAGGCCCCCCTGACCAGCTGTCTCGCCCGCACTCTGACCGAAGTCCTGTGGCTGCTTTAACGGGCTGAACGGGGACGTTCTCCCTCCTCTTGGAATTACTGCCCCCACCCTTGCTGACTTGCACACTAGGACGTATCGCCAGATTTGCACGCGAGCCAAGTGAAGTCCTGCCTTCGGGTCCAGTTCGCTGGTGGGGACAGGCTGTACCAGCCTGAAGCCGGCGTCGGCGGCAGTGCTGCCCCGGTGTTTGTTTTTGCTCATTAGCTGACACCTTGGAGGAGGATTGCAAAGCAGCAACACAGGACGGGCCCAGTCGGTGCGGCTTCTGCCTTAAGCTCAGGTCATTAGGGTCCTGGCTTCCATAACCGCATTGGCTCAGGTCATGATCTCAGGGTCCTGGGATCCAGTCCCAGGATCAAGGCTCCTTGCTCAGCGGGAAGCCTGCTCTCTCTCTGACTGCAGTGTCCCTGCTTGTGAGCACTCTCTCTGTCTCTCTGACAAATGAATAAAATCTTCAGTTAAAAAAAAAAAAAAAGATTGCCAAGGGGACTGAAAACAAAAATCCTGTGGAGAAAACTCAAACATTTAGAATAATGATGAAAAACATTAGATGAACTGAGGGCAAATAAATTTTATCATTTAAGCAATTTGGAGTTAGCACGGGTATACCTTTAATTCTGGAAGGAATACAACTTTCAGACAAACAGGAACTATTATAGATACATGGTTGAAGTATGGGGTAATAGACAAGGAGCCATTCAGAGATTCAGTTGTTTTTAGCTCTCTGAGAACGGGATCATTCTTACCCTCAGTGAGCAATCAGACTTGGGGCACTTAGCGTGCAGAGATGTTCCCACATGTATAGTATTCTGGCAGGAGTGCAGATTGGTTCAAGTTCTCTGGAAGCACACGTACACTGTATGAACCCGTGATTCCAATCCCGGTATATACCCAAGATAAATGCATACATATATGTCAACCAAAAGACGTGTACAAGAAAATGCGTGGCACAATAGCAAGATATTCCAAATATCCGTCCTAATGACACAAACAATGGAATCAACAAATGTGAGGTCTGACACTGACCAGTCTGCTGCTGGACACAGCAGAGTGGGTGAGCTTGCAAACACAACACAGGGAGAGAAGCCTAACAGAGCGAGGGCGTGCTGGGATAACCTCGAGGATGGTTTTCAGAAAACAGGGCAGGGTTATCTTTGGGTCAGGGCCGGGGGAAAGTCTTGGAGACTTCTTTTTTTTTTTTTTTTTTTTAATTTCTTTTCAGCATCTTGGAGACTTCTTGGTGACATTCGATTTCTTGATCAAGGCACTCCTTCCACCCATGTGTTCATTCTGCCAAGAGCTGATTGTGCTGTGCACTTACGGATTGTGCCCCTCTCATTGCACGTACGGTAGTTGAGGTAGGCACCGATGTCCAATAGGCCCCAGTAAGAGATTTGCACACAAATGTTATGATGATTGCAAATAACTGAACGGATTCTACCATCTGCTACTGGGTTGCAGCCGCTGCTGGGACATCCTGCAGGAAAGGGTCCACCTCAGGGAGCATGGGGTACATTAAGGATGTGCATCGTTTGGAGGAAAAAGTCTCCGGCTAAAGAAAAATGATGATGACATTTGGCTGGTTTCCAGCTGCAATTTGGATGTCTTTAGAGCTGGCCAACTCCCAAGTAGAAGGCCTAAGGGGGGCTGCCTTGTACCTCCTCCAGCCTATACCTGTCTGAGCAGTTGGAAGAAGAAATCCCTCCCTGGCCTGTGCAAGCCATGACTTTGAATAAGACAGTCTACCAGTCCTGAATCTTACTCTTAAATGGAGGGGAAAAGACTGGGTGGAAGGAATAGAGCATCTGTTCCATGACTTTTGTGAGTTCTTTGCTGGAAAAGACTTTGACTTATTTATTTCTATTTTATTAATATTTATTAATATTTTATGAAAAAATAAAATAATGTGCTAATAATGATCAGTCATTGAGCAGTGAGGCAGGTGTTTAAATCCAAGTTCAAACATTTACTCCCTCTGTGACATGAGTTTCCCAAATTATAAAAGAAGTTAGTGCACGCAAAGTTCAGAGCAGTGCCTGGTCCTCAGTGCTGGATGGTAAGCTGGCCACTGCTAATTTATTATGCCGGCAGTACTCTCAGGGCTTAACATAGGGTTATGTCATTTAATCTTGAAAATGCCCCGTGTGAGTGTGATATTAATATCCATGTTTCCCATATGTGTTAATCAGACCAGGCAAATAAAGAAATTTACCCAAAATTAAACACTTCTGGCTGAACTAGGATTCATACCTTATAATGTTTGGCTTGAAAAGCCTGCATGGCTCCCCTCTGTGCCATACCTAATACTCAGTTCAAGATGTAAACTGACTTGGTTTTGTTTCTTCATATACATGTGATCTAGCAAGAAAGAAAAACAAAAGGTATTTCTTGACTGAATCATATCATAGTGATATTTCACAATGCTTTTGGCTAAGATGATTTCCACTTGGATTCTATCCACCAGTGCATAATTGGAAATCATTACACATTGGCTTGCTGTTTTGCTGAATTTACTTTCAGTTTCCTTCCTAAGTAAAATGAAAGTCATCTTTGTTTCCATTCAGAACATAACACTACTGGAAAAACAATAGCTATCCCGAACTGAACACTTATAGTCTGCTAGACAATGTCCCAATTTATGTGATTCTCCATCCATTAGAATTTTCAGTCTTCACACAATAAGTCCCAGGAGACACCAGTATTTGCAGACGAGGCAATGGAGACCCAGAGAAATAACATAAGTTACCAAAGTCACATAGCAAGTGGTGAGCTGGGCTCCTGGTGCCAGAAGGTTCCCCATTAGGACTGTTGCAACTTTCCACAGGTCTCAGGAAAACCTGAAAGTACCTGCTCAAACTCAGCTCTGATTAAAAAAAACTCAAGGAAAAATAAGTTTCAGCACAAAATTTGACAGTCCTTTCTAAGAAACTATAAAAATAAGGAAGAAGCCACTTGTACCTCTTGACAATTAAGAACCATCTTAGAAAAGCATCTGATTTTCCCATGGTCTTTTATTTTTTTTTATTAAAGGTTTTCTATATTTATTTGAGAGAGAGAGAGAGAGAGGGAAAGAGCATGAGCTGGGGGAGAGGCAGATGGAGAAAGAGAGGCAGGCTCCCCGCCGAGCAGGGAGCACAATGCAGGACTCGATCCCAGGACTCTGGGATCATGACCTGAGCCAAAAGCAGACGCTTAACTGACTGAGCCCTCCCAGGCGTCCCTTTCTATCGTCTTTTAAAAATAAAATAGAAGTGGGGAACCTGGCTGACTCAGTCGGAGGAGGGAGTGACTCTTAATTTTGGGGTCATGAGTTTGAGCCTTATGCTGGGTGTAGAGATTATTTAAAAATAAACCATAAATAGGGGCGCCTGGGTGGCTCAGTGGGTTAAGCCTCTGCCTTCAGCTCAGGTCATGATCTCAGGGTCCTGGGATCGAGCCCCACACGGGGCTCTCTGCTCAGCAGGGAGCCTGCTTCCTCCTCTCTCTGTACCTGCCTGTCTGCCTACTTGTGATCTCTGTCTGTCAAATAAATAAATAAATAAAATCTTAAAACCCATAATAAATATGCAGGAAAACATAAATGTCTACATTTCGGCACTATGAAAATACAGACGATGAATAATTAAAGGCAGATGAAGGATATATATTAGTGCCTGTGCTTTTTCTGACTGTGATCCAAAAGGGGCCCCGAGGCGTGTGGGCTCTGTCCTCAGCCTGCACAGGTCAGTCATACTTTGCATTCTTTGACTTTCATAACAAGCAGTCAGTGCGGGGCGGGGGGGGGGGCAGGGAGGGTGCTCGGGCAGGACGCCCGGCCGAGCCCCCGCGTGTGGTATCATGCATGAGCAATGCCTCTGAAGTGGGGACTGTATCTCTCCAGGCTGCCGCTCTCTGTGGGACCGAGATACAGATGGGCAGAAGGCCTCGATCTGTATCCAGTTAGAAGCCTCTGGTGACCCAGAAGATAGGTGAAAGTTGAGGCAGAGAGTCAGCTGCTGGCTTGATCCTGAGCCTCGGGTCTTGGCGCTGTTCCAGCTTTCAATTTCATGAACAGGAAAATCGAAACTTGAGCTCAGCTGAGACTCGGTCAGAGGTGTGTCCGTCCCGTCGGTGTGATAGGCTGGCCCAGCGCATATAAACAGAATCCCCAGGTTCCGTGCAGCCCCGAGGCACCCGGTCACCATGTGGATGCTAGTGCCCTTCGCTCTTGCTGGAAAGCTGCTGAGTGCCCTCCGGAAGCCACTAGGCTCTCTGTGGGGCAGCGTGGTCCCCTGGTTCTTCTGGCTCAGGTCAGCACTCTGGCTGGCAGGGGGCAAGAACACCCAGTTGCCACCTCCGAGGGGCCAGGGAGAACGGCAGGAGAGCAGAGGGGAGGAGGAGGAGGGCCCAGACCCGCCCACCACCCCCACCAGCGTCAACTACCACTTCACCCGCCAGTGCAACTATAAGTGTGGCTTCTGCTTCCACACGGCCAAGACGTCCTTCGTGCTGCCCCTGGCTGAGGCCAAGCGAGGGCTCCAGATGCTGCAGGAAGCCGGTGAGTCCCCAGTCCTGGGAGGGCAACAGGGCACAGCCGCTGGCTGGGGGCAGGCACAAGTGCGAGAGCTCACACAGAATTTGAGATGCTCCCCAGCCCATCTTACGAGGGAGTATTAGGGTGAACTGGGGTGGGAGCTTAGGCCTTCGGAACCAGAGTTGGCTGGCACACACGGTAAGGGATGCAAACCCGTCCCTCCTGGAGCCACCAAGTAAGCAGAAGTCTGTGCACCTGCCAGGCTCCCAGGGCACCCAGCGTGGGCCAAGAGACAGGATGGGAAGTCGTGCCACTTTCTGAGTTGGTCCAAAGTGCTGATAGAGTGGAGCTTTCCAGAAACAGTAAAGGAGGAAAGTTGAAAACAAAGACACAAACTTTGACTTAAAAACTATAACGTTTGAAGGGTGCCTGGGTCGCTCAGTCGGTTAAGCACCTGACTCTTGGTTTCTGCTCAGGTCATGATCTCAGGGTTGTGAGATTGAGCCGCATGTCAGGCTCCACGCTCAGGGTGGGGGGTCTGCTTAAGATTCTCTCACTCACTCTGTCCCTCCCTGCTCTTCCCCCTCTCTCTGTCTAAAATACAGAAATACATCTTAAGAAAAATAAAAGAATTAACATGTTTGAGTTTTTTACTTTGAATCATGTAAGTGCTCCTAACATGAAACTTTAAAGAAGCTATTTACAATACAAATATGGCAATGACTTTGCTCTAGGCTTGTTTGCTGAACTTCCCCGAATCAGTACAGTGAAGGCAGCTTGGGGAGAGCTCAGCCTGGCAACATCTTCCACACTAGACCTGTCCCTTCTCACCTTCTCTTCCTGTCTTTCCTCGAGCTCCAGCCAAGCTAGTAACTTAGCAGCCTTGCCAGCTTTTTCTCCGTTTGCTTAACTTTTTTTACGGAAGTATACCATATATGCACAAAATTGCACACATCCTGAGGGTTTAGCTGGGCGAGTTTCACAAGGTGACCACACCCACGTAAACAGCCCAAGATCTTGAGAGAGAACATCACAGCATCCAGAAGCATCTTCCTTCCAGCCACTGCCCTGCCCAGGTAACCATGAGTTTGTCTTCTAACAGACAGTAGTTTTTGCCTGATGTTTTACTTTATACAATGAAACTACACCATTTGCACTGCCGTGGATCTGGCTTATTTGGTTCTCCGTTATGTTTGTACAACCATCCATAGCTGTTCATCCAAGTACAGACCCGCCTCACTGGTCCCAGTGGGTTTTAGCTCAGGGTCTCCCCATTTCTCACCTGGATTGCTGCAATTCATATAATTGTCCCTGCGGTCCCCTTTGGGACATCAAGTTTCTCCACCCCAGTGCCTCTAGGCACATTTTATTATACCCCTTCTCCCCCAACACCTGCCTAAATCCAGCCTGTGATCATGCTGTCCTCACTTTCTGGAATGTCCCCTCCTTCATTTGCGATCCCTTGGTCCTATTACAAATACGTATTATAACACTTTTTTTAAAAGATTTTATTTATTTATTTGAGAGAGAGAAAGCATAAGCAGGAGGAGGGGCAGAGGAAGAAGCAGCTTCCCACAGAGCAGGGAGCCCAACTTGGAGCTCAATCCTAGGACCCTGGGTTCATGACCTGAGCCGAAGGCAGACGCTCAACCAACTGAGCCACCCAGGCGCCCCTATTATAGTTTTTTTTATAAAAAGTTATGCCATTATGTTTTGTTTTGCTGTTTTGTTTTTAATATTTGGATCCCCCAGAGAGTTTGAGTTCCAAGGTAGAATTTGAGCATTCTATGTATCTTTGTGGCTACCAGGATATCTAGAGTGTAAAAGGGGATTGATGAATGGTTTTGGAGAGATGGATTAATAGATGAATGAATGAACGAAGGGAGGACTAGTGTCATGGGAAGAACCTAGACTCTTGACTTACAAGGCCAGGGTTTGAGCTCTTGCCCTAACACTTAAAAGACTTGTGAAGGCATTTAAATTTTCTGAATAGCAGTTCAACAATCTTTAAAAATGTAGATAATCAAGATAATGCCTATACCAGGTGCCTGAGTGGCTCAGTTTGTTAAGTGTCTGCCTTCAGCTCAGGTCCTGATTCCAGAGTCCTGGGATCCAGCTGGACGTCAGGCTCCCTGCTCAGTGGGGAGCATGCTTCTTCTTCTCCTTCTGCCTGCTGTCCCCCCTGCTTGTGCTCTCAATCTCTCTCTCTCTCACACTTTCAATCTCAAGTAAATAAAATCTTTAAAAAAAGGGATAGTGCCCATACCAACCTCAAAAAGTTGCCACATGACACAAGTAAGTGAATGTTCAGGGGTTTTTAAAGCAAGCATAAACTATTATGGTTATAATTAATATTTTTTATATAATGATTTATCAGTTTTAAGTAAATAAAGTCAAAGTCAATTAAAATGATCAAGGTATAACATAGGTCATATGACCTCTAAGTGAGATTTCTGGTTAATAGAGGAAAATCTATTTTGGTGATGATTAAGAATGTAAAGCTAAATGTAAATTATATTTAAAATGTACCACTCGGGTGGAAGGTGCTTTTACAACATATTTTTTACTTCTCTCACGTACACACGGAGAAAATGGAGCGGAATTTGGCCTCTGTGAGCATCAGTTATCCATCCGTGCTATGGTACGATCGCTCCTCATAGGTTAACTTCATTGTGAAGTAATTGTTGCTCGTCTATGATCTGAACTACGCACCTGCATCCTGTTCCTTCAACTTTCTGTTCCTTTCATCCTGTCTACATCTTCCCCTCAAATTCTTCAAGGGCCGCTGGCCAATACACCGTCTCACCTTCTCCGGTTAATCTGATCCTACTTCACCGCACTGTCGGGAATAATGATGTTTCTACCAAACGATGGTCACTGTCACACAGGCAGGCTCCCAGCATGTTGGATTCCAATAGTGAGATGACGGAGTCGATCAACGTCCAGACATAGACACATCTGAGAGAGAAAGACAGTGTTGAAAACAATAGCAGATGGCATTTGGTCTGCCATAAAGCTGGGCTGTGCTGGGAGAGCTGGGGGGAAGGGCAGTGCCCCTGATAGAGATGGAGGCTGTGGAGCTTGGATACCCATCCTCGCTCCCATTTTTTCCCTAGTCTTATGATCTTGAATAAACCTGTGAACCATCCTGAGCTTTGCTGCCAGTAACTAAAAACCAGGATCAGAATCCCTTCCTTGCTGAATGGGTTTCAGGATTAAATGCTTGCCTGAACCATGTTACCTTGGGTGAGGTTTGGGGAGGCCAGATGCAGATCAAGAGAGAAAAACTGGAAAGAATCGTGTAATTTGCTATTCACAGTTCCTGGGGCAGGACCGCCCTCGCCTCACAGGAAGTCCCGGGTCGGGACAGGAGAGGACTGTAAATGCGACCCCATCAGGGCGGTTTTCACACGAAGGGACCGATAGGGAGGCAAAGCCAGCTTAGCACGGTCTCATGCTTCCCCCTTTGACCTCACATGTGCTTCTGTTTCTGTGGCTCATCAGCCCGGGTCCTTCCTTGCCATGCTCTGAGGTGCCCGGTGTCTGTCTCTAATCTGAGCACGCTGTCCGGTGCCCATGCCTTCGACACCCTCAACATCCACTGGAGCGGGCATCTCACACTTCCCTTAGCGGAGGCAGTTGCTTCCTGATTACGAGTTCGTTCTGGAAATGGCCCACTCTCATGTGGCCACTAGCACTGGGCATCTAAGAAAGACTCACTCAGCCAACCGAATTGAACTGAACTGAGTTCAAAATGAACTCCACTAGGTTAATATCACCGTATAAAGTCCGTATTTCACGAACTTCTGGACCTCCTAGTTCATGTCCACATTCCCTCCAATCTTTCCTTCACTCCACTAAAATTCCAGTAGCATCACTGAAAGCAGGGGAACAAATGCACAAAGAAATCAACGCAGTTGTTGGAACTGGTGGATGGCACTTGGACATCTTCAGCCTGTGTGCACAGGGCGGTGGCTGCCCGAGTTCTCCAGCCTGCCCCGTGGAATGCAGTGCATTTCAGACACAAGAACCATCTGATCACACAGAAGTACAGCACTGATCAAGGAGGGAGTGAGGCAGGAGTGAGACAGCAGGTCCAAGGCAGATCCCCTGCTGCCCCCACCACAAGGAGAGCCCCTCTTCCTGCGCATGACAGAAGGCATATTTTCAGAAGGATCTGGACACCGAGGCTGGGCTCAACCACCCCAGGAGAAGCGGGGAGAAGAAAAGCACCATAGTGAAGATGGGGGAGTGAGAGTCTGCCTGCTGGGTGTGAGAGCCCACATTCCGGGGTGCAGATACCCAGGGGGTATGGCATAGCAGGAGTAGAACAGAATGGCCCAGAGGCATGACCAAGGCTCCCAGCATGTGGGACATAATCCAGGGACTAAGTCAGTTTCTCTCTCTGTTGCTCTGCAGTAGAACCCTCCAAATGAGGGGTTTCCTCCTCAATCACAGAAATTCCCCTTCCACTCTTTGAAGCATCACTCAAATAAGAAAGGACAAATAGAAACACTGAAGTAGAAGGCAGACACCAAAATAAGCAAAGAGAATATAGGAAAATTTCAAACATCTGTAACCGATAATCCCAGAGAGATAAGAGAAAATTTACATGTAAGAAATAGCGATGCGGTGCTAAGAAAATAAGATGTGGGAAAGTCTGGGGAACGGAAACTGGGGTTTCTAAAATTAGAATTTTAATAGTAAGACTAAAAGATAAGGTCTTGGGAAAATGGGACGCAGGAGACACAGCAGGAAGGGCGGGTGGTTACCAGCCAGAGCGCCAGTAAACCCTGGATAGGATCTCCAGAGAGATCTGCACAATGGTGAAGGGGTAGGAGCTCTCAAACACATGGTATGAGAAACTTGCCATACCAGAAGAAGCGGTCTTTTTCTAACGAGGATCTGCCAAGTGGCCAGAACAATGAATAGAGACAGATTTGGCTAAGGCACCTCACCTTGAAATTTGGGGACACTGGAAAAAAACTTCTGGAAGGGAAAGAGTTATGCACTTTAAAAGGTTATAAATCAAAGTATTATCAGGCTTCTGAAGAGTAATATTAAAACCTAGAAGATAACAAAGCATGCCCGTAACATTCCAAGCTCAAAGTGACTTCACCCAGAATACTATACCTGTCCAAACGAATGATCACAGATGAATTTTGGAACATATAAGTAGGATCTCACCTTGATTCATATTGTGCATTTTTTTTTTTTCAGGAAACTGCTAAGGGCTTTTCCAAAACAAGGGAGTGCATCAAGAGAGGAAAGGGCAGGAATTCCAGGCCAAGAGGCACCAGCATGTGGGAGAGGGAGGGGGCCACCAGGGCTGGTGCATTGAGCTGTCTCAGGCTAGAGTCCCAAGCAAGACCATTCTGAGTGGGACGGAGGGGGTTTTCTGCACATCCCTGCACTGTCTTCTCCATCCCTGTAACTGATTCCCTACTTTAAAGCACATCTATTATATTACTTTTATTTTTTAAAGATTTTATTTACTTAATTATTTGAGAGAGAGCAAGCATGAGCGGGGGGAGGGGTAGAGAGAGAAGCAGAGAGCCTGATGCCCGGTCCCAAGACCCTGAGATCATGACCTGAGCCAAAAGCAGATGCTTAACTGCCTGAGCCACCCAGGTGCCCTAAAGTGTATCTATTTTAAAGCAGGGGGGAAGCATAGGCCCTGGGTCATGTATATGGTTATTTCCCCCTGCCAAGCCCCGTGGGGAGCATGGGGAGCCAAGGTTGGGGGTGGGGGCTTGGGGATAATGGGTAGCTTTCATTTCATTTTTTGTTACTTTGAGAAAACATTCCTTCTGTCATTAAAATAATGACAAGGGGTGTTTGTGCAACGGGGGTCGGGGGGAACGGAAAGATTCACGTTCTGCCTCTCACAGGGATGGAGAAGATAAACTTTTCGGGCGGAGAGCCGTTTATTCACGACCGCGGGGAGTACCTGGGCAAGCTGGTGAGGTTCTGCAAAGAGGAGCTGCGGCTGCCCAGCGTGAGCATCGTGAGCAACGGGAGCCTGATCCGGGAGCGCTGGTTCCAGAACTACGGTGAGCGTCCCGCCCTCGCGCTGTGGTCACCACCGCAATGACCGGTGGTTCCGAACACCCTGGTCCTTAGGCCAGGCTCGCTGGGGGAGGAGACACCAAACTGGAATCCCTCTGCAAGCCCGGCAAGCTTCTGCGGGACTCTACACTTAGAGCCCTGTACTCGTTGACGAACAGGTGTGGCAGGACAGGTAACAAAATGTTAATAAGCGCAACTATGTTACTCATCCCAGCTCAGCAGGTGCTGAGGCCAAGGGCTTTAGCTTAGCCACTAGCAGGGAACACCGACACAGTTCTGCAACCTCTACCTTATTGCTTGCGACTGATATTTTATTTTTAAATATTGAAGGAACCATCACTTCATTAGTCTCATGAATGAAGCAATTGGACCAAAACCGTATTTCCTATCTTTGGCTCCATATTTGGCTGAAGAAAGTTAAGTAAAATATCTGCGTGGGGACTGAAGCTCAGACTAATTATATCAGAACCTCGTGCTGTGTCACAGACCAACCTGGGGGGCTCCCAGGGATTCTACTCCGCGGCCGGGATGGCGAGCCACAGATCCTAAGACCATGGCGTTCCCTTACGGCTGAGTTTCCGTAGGGGTGATATCCCTAGAGCAGCACCCGGAATGAGGAGGGAGCAGTGGAGAATATTAGCTGTTACTTCTACTGTCATTTCCGCAGACAGTCATAACCTCTCAGAGCACAGTTTTCTGTTCTCACTTTGTATGAGCTGTTGGAGCCTGGACATCACTGCAAGAGGTGTTGCCTTTACCCTCTGTTGAGGCCACTCACAGGAAGTCTCTGACCACACACCCCTGCTGAGATGGTGGAGAGATGCGTGTGGGGAGGGAAGACTGGATGAGGGCGGGGCAGCCTGTCTCATGAGGGGGAAGCAGGAAGACAAATGCGAAAGTCTCTGGGGAAAGTAGATCAGGGAGGACCATAAGATGACCTGTGAGAACCAAAATGACTGTGAAGGGAGTCACTTAGTGAAACGGGGTCAGAAGTTTCCAAATAAACTCTGGGAGCCGGTTTCAGAGAGGGAAGGAGGGTTTAGGGAACGGTATGAGCAGGGGAAAATCGGTCGGGCTTGCTGGCGCTGTCCCCAAGCCATGCTCTCCCTCCAGCACTGGCTCCCCATGCCCCGTGTGGGACGAAGGATCCCAGCGTCCAGGGTCGGAAGCTCAGATGCTGGTGTGGGAGACTCCATGTGAGGGAGTGTGGAGCTGCAGAAGAAAAACCCACTTCAGTCGTAGGGAGACCATAAGCAAGTGGGAGGCCATGAAGCATGGGAAGTGCCGTGCTCTGTCCTGGCGGACGGACTGGCGGCCCGTGAGTCCTGAGCTTCCATGGACGTCTATCTTCCGTGGGAACGTAGGGGTGGTGTTGCCAAGTTCAGAAATCTACATTCCATGTTAAATCTCCCAATGAAATATTTGCAAATAATTTGGAATATTGTCGGATGTCATGAGGGAAGAAGACAGCAATGTTTATGTATAACTGTGTGGTCTGCAAGAGAACCATTTTGGAGAAACCGCCACGTCCCTAAGTTTGACAATTTTCTGGGAGCGCTCACTCACAAGACTCAGTAGCCAGTAGACTCATGGCTGAGGTTCATCAGGGCAAAGGCTGCGGTGCAGAAACAGCAGTGATGGGCATCACGGGGGGCCAGAGACACGGGCTTCTGAGTCCTTCCCTTCTAGGATGTAGAAGATGTGTTTTCTCTCGCGCGGTGAGCTGTAGGGACATGTCTGGAACGTTGTTGCCGAGGAATGTTCATGTGAGTCTTAGGGTCTGAGGCTTTTATGCAGGGCTGGTCTCTCAGACACGTACTGCTGGACACCATCCATGGCAGCTGAAATGCAGGACTCCCAACAACAGAACCAGCTACATCACAAATCTTGTGCAGTGATCCCAGTGACTCTTGACAAGTTGATGTAACATGCCCCATTGCTCATACATAGACACATCATCAACAGGAGACACAGAGAGCATTCCGGGGGCTACATGCACGGACTGGCCAAACCTCCATTATCGTTGTGCCCTTCCAGAGACTCACAAGGAGTCAGGGAACAGATCTGCTGTGCTAACTCTCTCTTCACAAGAGCTCCTACAAGACAGTCTGAGAGCAGGAGGAGGGGATATAATCCAGATGTAGCAATTAACGAAGGACCTCATTTAAATATACCAATAAACGCTCGCACACATGCAAGTGTGGCTTTAGGATGGTCAAAGGGCCATCTCCTCCAGATCATCTCCGTCACGTCATGATACGTATATTTTTCCAAGATTATTTAAACAAATACCAAGTACAGTTGACATTTCTGTGAGTGTTGTAGGTATGAGAAGAAGTTTTTTTAAGCATTAGAACTTAGATACAAGCAAGATGTGTTTTATCATAAAGAGAGATAAATGGTCTAAAAGTGTTTGTCCTTGAACAGAAAAGCTTAAAGGTGCTCACTTTCCCTCAGGTGAGTATCTGGACATCCTCGCCATCTCCTGTGACAGCTTCGATGAGCAAGTCAATGTCCTTATCGGCCGTGGTCAAGGAAAGAAGAACCATGTGGAAAATCTTCAGAAACTGAGGGCATGGTGTCGCAATTACAGAGTGGCCTTCAAGATAAATTCTGTCATTAATCGTTTCAACGTGGATGAGGATATGAGGGAACCCATTAAAGCCTTGAACCCTGTCCGCTGGAAAGTAAGTACCATGTCCCTTTTGCTGAGGGTAGTTCAGAAAATGTTCCGGAGAGACTTTGACACTGAAACCCAAAATGTCCAGGTGAGAAAGGACTCTGCTCTGACCGAGCCAGCTGGGAAAGTCCTTGGTCCTTGGTCCTTCCTCTAGCTCTCTTAAATTTTAAACCGCCTCCACTCCCTCTGTCCGATTCTCCCCTCTGAAAACTGGACCCGATTCCCTTCTGCGATATTGGGAGGATAAAGGTCAAAGGATGTAGTCGGGGGCACCTGGCTGGCTCAGTCAGTGGAGCCCGAGATTCTTGACCTTGGGGTTGTGAGTTCAAGTCCCACGTTGGGTGTGGAGATGACTCAAAATTAAAATCTTAAAAAAAAAAAAAAAGGAAAAAGAAAAAGAAAAGATACAGTCAGTGCTTGGACAGGTTCTGAAGAATGTGCCCATAGAAAACCTAACCTGGACGTATTTATTAAATATATTAAGACTGGATTTCTTTTTAAAACTCTCGGCTTAATCATCAGTGGATAAATGTTCTTTATAAATTCTGTTAATACATTTTTCTTTGAATTATTTGAAGATACTGGGGCAACACTATTCCCAGGTTGTGGCAAAGCTTATTTGCCAAGATCTGTGCTTTAGGACTGACCCTTTGGTCCGCTGTGACAAAGTCTAAAGTTCAAACTCAGGGCGTGTTTGCAGCCCACGATGTGCAGGATTCAGAAATAACAGTTAGTCATTCTTGCCCCTGGCTGTCCTTCAGAATCAACTCGGGGAACTGTTTAAAAAGCAACTTCCTGGACCTGCACCCCCTGCCCAGAAGGAACTGGAGGTGGGACGGTGGGAGGAACAGAGGCTGTGGTCCAGGAAGGGGGAGGGGCGAGGGCCTGAGGCAGGCTCTGGGTTCTTAGATCCTCCTTCTAGAACCATCTGCCCATCACTCTCCTTTTCCCTGACAACCCCCTCCCCCTCTGTCCCACTTCTTTTGGTCTTGCTGTCTTCCTCATTATTCTCTTTTCAGCTTCTCTGTATATGTATATACATTTTTCCTCTTGACTTTGGTTTGCCAGGACCTCCTCATGGCCTCTCTCTCTCAGCGCTCTCTTCTCTGATCTTAGACCTCCTCTTGTGGCTCCCCCTCGCGGATCCACTCCAGAACTGCCTGTTGAAAACCCTGTGTTTTCCGGGAGGGAGCCGATTGGCTGCTGCCTGTTTGGAGATCACGGGTGTCTGCAGGCTGCAAATCGATGGAAATCGATGTTCATGGGTCAGGTGTGTGGCCCCCCAGGCTGCCTCCTCCATGTGAGGGCCTGGGCTCGCAGCCCCGTCAACAGTGCGTGGGCCGGAGGAGACCTCCTGGTATTCCTCAACAGAGGGCTTTGTGATCACCTGGAGGCTTGCCGTAGTGACAAGAGAGTGGCCCCTCCTAACCTGGCTCAGCCAATCTCACCCTCCTCCCCCCATTCTGCTTCTCAAGCTCCATTCGAGCTGTGGATTTTAGAACCAAAGTCACCAGGGAAGAAGTCCGCGTGTGTCTTCCTCTGCCTGATGTTCAAATCAGTGTGGGCTCCCAACCCGTGTGGACACCTCCTCTGACCTCCCTGCCAGGCCGCTCTCCTCACCCTGTTGCCTGGACTGGGCTTGGGTGCCGTGGGGACAACAATGAGGGGTGTCCCCTCCCTAGAAGCCAGCCTACTGAGCAAGACAGTCATGAAAGCAAATACTAAAACTATTGTGGGACGAGGGTCTGTGAGGACCGGGGAGCACAGAGGAAGGGGTTGGACATAGAGTGAGCAATGAAGGCAATGTTAGGGAACTTTACAATTAAATCTAAGCTGACTAAAATGTTAATTAAATACTATGTATAATCCCCCCTCCCATGAAAACCCCACAGACCCGGGCTCTGCGTGCGCCCGTGTGTTTCATCAGCGACCGTCTTGTTTCACCTTGAGCAGGTCCCTGGAGAAGAGTTTTTCCCTCTCAGATGATGGTATCCCATACGAGGAAATAATACATTCACACACACACACAATTATTTACTTAAAAGAGTGTTGGGAGACTATCAATGCCTTTGGAAACTGTCCTTATATATTAACTAAAAAATAAACCCCATAGTCGAGAGGCCTTAATAAGGATATAATGAAGTCAGCAGAAACAACATTTTCAAAATATCATTTCTTGGTTTGGGGATCACAAATGATTTGTTTATTTTCTTGATGCTTTTCTATAGTCCATATTCCGTGCAATGAACACCTGTTATCTGGTGGTCTGAAAAGTCAGGTTATCAGACTAAATATCAAACATACACTGAAAACTTATATTTTCAGACAGTTGGTACTTCCTGACTTTGAAGGCCCCAGAGCAATGTCTTTCTAGACTGTTCCTGAGTCAGTGGAGTCTTCTTTGCTCAGAAGAGATGATGCTGGGTCTGGGGGAATGGGGTTTGGGGTGCAAATGGTGGGAGCCTGTTGGCAAAGCAGACACCATCCTTGTCTTCCAGGTGTTCCAGTGCCTCCTGATTGAGGGCGAGAATTCCGGAGAGGAAGCTCTGAGGGAAGCGCAACAATTCATTATCAGCGACGAAGAATTTGAAGGATTCTTAGACCGCCACAAAGAGGTGTCCTGTCTGGTGCCCGAGTCCAACCAGAAGGTTGTATGATGCAAACATGGCTTGGTTCATCACCACAACTTGAGACTGATTCCAAACAGGGAGCTCTAGCCCGGAGGGATTCACACGCTGTTCCTGTAGAGGGTTCTAGAGCAGGCTGGGAGGGGTGCCGTCCCCTTCCTGCTGTGGGGCCTCTGGAGGACCTTCAGTGGCCCTTCTCCCTCCCTGCCCTTGACCATGCATCCCCCACTATTCCCCCAATGGGAGCTGTTCCAAGGACACGGCCTTGAGCAGGGGTAGCTTCCTATAGGAGGGTAGGTGCACCTTCCACATACCTAGAGAAGGTATATCTAGTTACAGGTAATGAAGTCACAGTAGAATCTTCAGGGAAGCTCCCAGGGAATAGCGTTAAAGCTTTACAGATTGAATAAAGGGGGACATTCAGTGTAGGGTCGGAACAGCCATTGGGAATACTGAGTGAAGAACAGGTGTCTCCCACAGCTTGAGGAAATGGGGAAATTCTCCTGGGGAAGATTGTCAGAGAAGCTGTCAACGGAGGCCATTTGATGCTTCCAGAACCCAGAGAAGCCTGGCATCTGCTAGAATCTGAACAGACACAGACGGATGTCCCTGGAGATGCGTGTTAGGGGGCTGGGGGCGCCAGCTGTTGGATTGCCTTGGAAGGGACACACCCAAAGCCACTGAAGTAGTAAAGCACAAACATACAGACACTGTGGGACAGACCGTTGAGTGCACGCACTGAAAAATGCAGCTGAAACTAAATTTGTGTTCAATTTCTCTTTCACAGATGAAGGATTCCTACCTTATTCTGGATGAGTATGTAAGTATTAGTAAGGGATTATAAACTTTGAAAACTTTTAAATAAAAATAATTTTTAAAGTGAAAAATTAATTAAGCCGCCATGTCAGTGTTGTGCTATCATGAGCCTGACCGGTCCCAATTTTTCTTCCGAGCCAGCATTTCCTGTTTTTGTGGTCACTGATTGGCGTTCATGTTACAGAGCCCTTCCTGCACTGGGTGGGTTCCAAGCTACGCACGTGGGCAGGACTTTGCTTGAACCTGGGCCCCATGTTTGCACTGACCCCAGGCGATGGGTCCCTGGATGTCACCTTGAATCTGACACTGTGAAAGCAGAGTCCTGTGTCACGCAGTCTTGGGCTGGGAGTTTCCTGGCAGTGGGAACCCAGGGAACTTTGGAGGAAGGTCTTATCACACTTCCCATTACCTTTCACACCTCTGATGCTCCTTGTCCCTGATGGATAAGCCTTAGCCCAGGTGAGAATCCATTACAACTCCTCTCCCAAAGCCCCTGATTGCATTGCTACCCTCTGCCTCAGAAAGAAAGAAAAAAGAAAATCTATCCCTTCTCAAATTTGAAAGATAAATCACTTTTTTCTTTCCTTTGTCTTTTTTTTGGGGGAAGGGCGAGATTCATAAACTATTGCCAGTTGTTCTAGGATAGGATGAACAAGTCCATTCAAAGATGTTTCTAAGAAATGAGCTCAGGGCACCTGGGTGACTGAGTGGTTAAGGGCCTGCCTTAAGCTTAGGTCATGATCTGGGGGTCCTAAGATCAGACCCCACGTTGGACTCCTTTCTCAGTGGGGAGCCTGCTTCTCCCTCACCCTGCCTCCCTGCCCACCCCCCTCTTCCTGCCCAACGTTTCTCTCTCTATCTCTCTCAAATAAATAAGTAAATTTTAAAAAATAATAATTTTTTTTTAAATTTTTATTTATTTATTTTTTTACAAAAGAAAGAAAGAAATGAGCTCTAACAAGAACAATGATTCAGTGTATACATGGAATTTGGTGTTTTGAGAAATACCTGTTTTGACTTTTGATATTTTAGTGTTTTCAAATTAATCAATGACACTTCATAACCATTTTGTTGTTTCTTAATAAATATGAGCATTCTTCATGGGGCGTAAGGGGAAAGGTGATGACGCTAATATTCTGCGTGTGGGTTTGAGGTAGAGAGGAAAGGTCAAACAATTTATTTTTATTTTTGTCTTTTAAATTTTATTTTTAGAGAGCACACATGCAAGGAGGGAGATGAAGGGGAAGGGGCAGAGGAAGGGGGAGAGGGAGAATCTTGGGCACCACGTTGAGTGTAGGGCCCAAGGTGGAGATTAATCTCACGACCCTGAGATCGTGACCCGAACTGAGATCAGGAATTGGACACTTCATTGACTGAGCCACCCGGCACCCCAGTTTTTATTTTTGGAATGTCATGACTGGCTGGGGATTTTGACCAAGGCTCTTCAACAAACTCTTGGCTCTCCACACAGTTACCACAAACAGTGAACCAAAAGTTGCTTTTGGTAATTTAAGAATATTCAAGGTATTACTACAAGATGCTTAGTGACAGGGTAGGTCAGAAGACGTGTGAAGACCTCATTCTTGCCTGTAAGGTGTTTAACATAGGAGGAAAAGTGCGACCCTTCAGTAGGCGTCTACGACAATTCTTGGCCTCATACCTGCCTTTGTACTTCCTTTTTATCCCTCTTTCTCCTTTTCTCAAAAAAGATTTTTACTCATGTTATGCTATATATTTATAAACCATTTTCACTCCAGCAACATCATCTACCTGCAATTTCCTGAAGACACCATCCTGTTTCATGCATCTGTGCTTTTATAACACTGTTCTCTCCAGACTACGATTTCTGAACATCACCCCTCCCGCATGGAGGCACATGCACCAGCTGTGGCACACCTGACATTCAGTTGATCGTGCACTTAATTGGTCAGATGTGTTTTTGTTAGTTAAAGTGAGCTACTTGGGCAGAGAAAGGGTCTTCAAGGAGGTCAGCATCCTCATATGGTATCTGGCCCACAGCCTTCAATAAATGTTTGTTGAAATGACACTATCAAAAATCATTCTGAATTAATTCCCAGAATTGAGTTTCAAGGAATCAATTATACAAAAATATCTCCTTTCTGTCTTTGAATTTTCTAGATGCGCTTCCTAAATTGTAGGAATGGACGGAAGGACCCTTCCAAGTCAATCCTGGATGTTGGTGTAGAAGAAGCTATCAAATTCAGTGGATTTGATGAAAAGATGTTTCTGAAGCGAGGAGGGAAATATGTGTGGAGCAAGGCAGATCTGAAGCTGGACTGGTAAAGCTGGACATGGAGCCAGCATCCACCCACCGGTGGGGACTCTCACTCAGACTCAAGGTGTGACAACTTCCGGGAGCGGCACTTCCTGTCGGCATTTTGCAATGGCCCCAGATCTGATTTTGTGTTGTGCAGGCTCTCTGATTATCTGTGGTAGCTGAACACACGAATCATTTGGGCCATCAAAACCCACAGATAATGCCAAACCATTAACTTTAGTTAATTCGCTTATTTGGGATTTAGGTTTTTGAGCAGTTTTCTGGGACTCCTGGTTCCCCAATTTTGATGTTATGTTTCCAGTCCTTTCATTTCATAGAGTCGGCTTGTTGTTTTTTGTTTTTTGTTGTTTTCTGCTAAATACTGAGATGCCAATTTTCGCACCTAGAGCCATGACAAAATCTCTCCCCCAACTGTTCTGCTTGTTGCAATGCTCTTTCCTTTCTGCCTTTCTACCACTGAAGTCTTGGACTCCTTACCCAGAGGTCTAGAAATGGTCAGCAGATGTTTCAAAGACTAGGCAATAATCACCTTACCAGTTTTCAGTAAGTACCTCGAAGGACATGGTTGGTCTTCCCGTGCTCTGCACGACCCCGGCCGGCGCTGACTATTCCATGAATGTGAGCCATCTCTGCCGCTCTCCTTCCTTTCCAAGAGTCTCAGCAAAAGCAACAAACCCTGCGCACTTCGTGACAAAACTGACACAGGGTCCGTGTTTGGGTTGCCTTATGAACCTGTTACTCCTGCCACCTGAGTCTGCCAAGTGAGTTTATTGGAATAGACAGTTGTCCCCACATCTCTGAGAAATGACGCCTTATGGCTCAGATGGTTAAACCTTCAGCTCACGTCATGATCTCCAGGTCCTGGGATCGAGCCCTGCATCGGGCTTCTGGCTAAGTGGGGAGTCTGCTTCTCCCTCTGCCTGCTGTTCCCCCTGCTTGTGCTCTGTTTCTCTGTCTTTCTCCCTTTCTCTCTCTCTCAAGTGATTTTTTTTTTTAAATCTAAAAAAGAGAAAAAGGAGAAGGAAAAAGAAAGAAAGAAAGGAAAAGAAGGAAAGGAAGGAAGGAAGGACGGACGGACATCTTACTAGATCAACCTGTTGTGTTAGGAAAAGCACTGGACTGGGATGTAGGAAGGCATGTATGGAAGCATCTAGAATGTACCTGGATTTTATGTAAATGAAGCCAGGGCACAATATAATAGGTCTCAACTAACTCTGAATCACTTGAAATAAGGACATAATTTCAGTCAATAGGAGAAGTGCCTTCCTTTTTCAGCTTCTTTGAGAAATGTCACCTAAACGGGGTCAGGGAACAAAGTCGCCTCCTTGGGGAAATATCAGTGCAGTTTGTTTATGTAATTTAGACAGTATCTCATTGCCTGGAAAACAACAATTTCCTATCATTGTTTCAGAAAACCAAAATCATGGAACATTTTTTTGCCCAAGCATTTAAGTTTTAATCTAGCTGCCATACCAGTATGGGTCACTAGGTGGCAGTAAATGTTGCCTGAGTCCATAAAGCAGTGACACAGAATCCCACTTAATCCATTTTCCAGACTTGGTGGTTTTGAAAGTTTGGTTTTTGTAAATCTTTTTTTTTTGGTCAGAAAATATATTTCTACTTCATATTTTAAGTCACTATAATTCAGCTGAGATATTTTTGTGTCTCATCTCAAAAAAGGTAACATAAATGGGTAAAATAAATATATAAATATATAAATAAAATTTTAAAATTAATTAATTAATTTTAAAAACAGGATAGGTTGTCATGTATTTTTCCATTTTACTTTGTGTTATATTTTAAGAGAAAAATGAACTAGAAAGCTTTTTTCTTGTATGGGTTTTGACAGCCACTAAGCTAGAATTACCTTAATATAATCTGTATAAATATAAAAGGTTTTTTTGTTTGCTTTTTTTTCTTTAATGTAACATAAGCACACTTTGCTGATATTCACATTATTCAGCAAGAGCAAGTTCAGCAAAGAAAGACCACAGATGTGGAAACCCTGAAGACATTGTCTGGAAGACATCGGGGCCTCAGTCATTATTTGAAACAAAATCTAGGTCAGAAGCCCACATCCTCTGAGTTGGAATGAATTTCTCTCAAATTCACTCAAATTCAAAATGCGGGGAATTGTATAACTCTTCCCCCAAAGGGAAGTCTAAAACATAGAAAAATAAAACAACGGCACCTGAGAAGTATTTTAAATATTTTCCCAACCAGTTTGACACCAGTGCTCCACAGCCTCGTGCCCGGTCAGGATTTGCAATGTTTAAAATACCTAAAAGTTTTCTTTTTCTTAGAAGGGAGAAATGTGGACCTATAGCACTAGGGTAAAATTCAGATTTGGATTACCTAACATTTTGCTTTATTTTTTCAGTTCTAAATAGAAGTTTGCAGTTTTGTGAAACACTTTTTTTTTTTTTTTTTTTTTTTGGAAAAAACAAACGGAGGGCACTCACTGTGGTGGGCACTCGGTGGTGAATGGAAGTGCTGGGTCACTATATTGTACACCTGGAACTAACACAACACTTTTGGTTACCTGGAATTAAAAAAATAATCATAATTAATGAAAAAAGAGAGGAAAGTACCAAATGGTAATTTATCTGAGGCATCTCAATTTAAGTGTTGAGGGCAAAGGTTTTGTGGTGTTTTTAAGGAGGTTTACACTGTAACAATATGAATGGAATTCTGCCTTAAGAAACCCAGGAAAGTCAGACATAAGTAACGCCATATTGGTTGAAAAAGCATGAAGCATCGCTGTCATTTAGTGATAAAGAACATGAAAGTTGCCTATTTTCTCTGAAGTTTAAAGATGGCGGAGGTCATCCAGCTGAATCATTTGGAACTCGGGCTCCTGTTCCATCTCCCGGCGTTTGGACTCTAGGATTGGTAGAGAGAACCATGATGTTAAAACTAGCAGAAGTCTCGATGAGGCTCCGTCAGACAATAATTCTCCTTCTTGGCTGCCCACTTATTGAAAGACCGTTTAATCAGCTGGGATTAGGGGGAAACTCGCCATGCTGTAAGATTTTAAGTGTTTGTCTTGAGTGTATATAGGTCCCAATTTGGGGGAAAAATATATTTTCTTCTTCATATGTGATGTTCTTGAATACCGGTCTGATGTATTGTAAGATGCTATAATATATTAAAATATTTTTGTACAACACCCTCTCTCTCAGTGGGTCGATGTAATGAAGCCCCTCCTTGGTGCATAATTAAAGGAATTGTGTGTTTTTACAAAATGCCATTGCTAAAGGCAAGTACAATTTAAAAATCAAGGTTATCAATAATTAATAAGTATATTTAGGCAACCCAATCAGCAACAAGATAGAGTGTAGATGAGTCCCTTGGGAAAAATGCCCTTTGTATTTTAAAATGAAAGCCAGCATCTTGGGGACCAGGTATCTAAAATTTGGTCATGCCTGGGATAGCACTGTCCTCCATACCGGGGGTCCTAGCTCCATGCTCTGAGTGTGAGCTGGTCAGATATCCAAGGGGCAGGCAGGTGCCTTGCAATGGAGTCCAAGGAGGTGCAGAGCTCACCCTGGCAGCCAACGTGCCAGGTTCCCAGCTGTGGGTTCAGTTCCCAAGCCCTTCCTTTACCTCCATCCACCTGTCCTGATGGGCCCAACGAGTATGGGAACAGTGAGCCCTACCCCTGCTGCAATCCAACATTCCTCCCTCTCATCCCTCCCATAACTGATTTATTTTTTCATTCAGAGCATCTCAACTTGTTCCTGTCTGATTCTGCTTGCAGTTTCTGGCTCTTAGAGCCAAGATCTCTGCATTCCTGGCCCCAGTGTCTACCTCATGCCCTCCAGACTTGGATGGGTACCCCTTGGCCATGCAGCATTCTCTCAGACATGCCCCTTCACCTGACCTCTGCTTAGGGCACTCACCTCTCCAGGAGAGATGCGACCTCAACTACCCTCATCCTCCTGGATGCCTGCCAGCGCTGGGCGCCAGCCCCAGAGAACGGGTCAGATCCAGGGCCTTGAGGACAGGGAAAGAGTCTTGAGGCAGCTTGAGTCCTTAATCATTGTGTCTGAGCCACATTTGGGGTACACAACCCCTGCTGTCACATGCCCTATCCAGTCGGGGCAGGAGGAGGGTGAATTAAAAAGAAAGCCCACACAGCAAGTCCAACTCAGATGCTACTGAGATGGGCTGGAAAAGCCCGAAAGACTTTAACGTTTTTTTCATGATTCTAAAAATAATACATTTTTGGCGTACATTTGGAAAACAGAGGAAAGCAAAATGAAAAAAATAAAAATTATCCGTAATTGTATCACCCAGAGGTAACTGCTAATTTACTTCAAGTCTTTCTGGTCAGGCATATTTTTTAACAGAATTGAGTTCATTCTCAATTTTATTTCCCACATAAAATCTTCTGAAGGTTTTTAAAGCCAATTAGCATTCTTATACTTTAATGAGAACAGCCAGTTCTTCACGATTCACACTAATAGATGAGAAGACATTCAATGTCCTTCTAAAAACCACAGTTGGTTTAAAAAAAAAAAAATCACTGGCGTTGGTTTTTGAGTTGCTTACACATTTGTTGATGAATGTGACTATATCTCATGTTCTGGGAATCCACTTTATCCTGAAAAATAATAATAATAATAATAATAATAATAAAGCTTCTCTGTGCAAACTCATTCCTGGAGGATCTGAGAAATGGCCCAAAAGTGATTTATGTTTTCATTCAGCGCCATCTTGACTTGGCCCTGTCTGATTTTGCTCTCAATTCGATGCACGCTTTCTTCCCACCACGGAGCAATTCTCCAGGACCTGTGGGTGCTCCATAATTCACCTCACTCTGATGGATGTGCCTGAGATAGCAGTGGGTGCTCGGGCTAAGGGTTCAGCCCACAGGACTGCCCCACACACCCTTCCTCAGATGCCAGTCCCTAGCCCGGGGCATCGCCTGTGTTCCTGACTGACCAGCTATAGATTAGAGGTTCCCACAACCCCTCCTCGGGTTCAATTAATTCTCTAGAGAGGCTCATGGAACTCAGACATTTTACTTTCTAGATGTTTATTATAAAAGGATAGAGCTCAGGAACAGCCAGAAGGAAGAGATGTGTAGGGCCAGGTATGGGGAAAAGGTTAGGAGCTCCGTGCTGACTCCAGGGGCACCAATCTCCCCAAATCTCTATGACTTCCCAACTTGGGAACTCTCTGAACCCCATCCTTTCGGGTTTTTATGGAGGACTCATTACAGAGGGGTGATTGAGTAAATTGTATGCCATTGGTGATTGAAAATCTCCAGCCCCTTTCCCCTCCCAGAGGTCTGGGGGTAGGAATGCAAGTTCCAACCTTCAAATCACCAGGTTGTCTCCCTTGGCAATGAGCTTGCATCCTGAAGGCTTTTCCAAAGTCACCTTTTAACATAACAACATCCACTTGCTCTCATCACTTAGGAAATTCCAAAAGTCTTTGGAGTTCTCTGCCAGGAAGGGGAGCAAAGACAAAATGTACATCTCATTATAAATCACTGTCTCATACCCCGAGACCCCCTTAGCTCCTCTGACCTCTAATCAGTGCCTTTCTTGAGGTCTGAGCTGTAACCAACTTCCTGAGAATTCTCTCCCGCAAGCAAGTAGTTACTGAGGAGTCAGAAAAACCAAGAATTTGTGAGGTTAGAGCCATGTCTTTACAGGAGAGATAACTCACTGCCCCTCATATCCTGAGTCAGAGCTGTCACCTTTCCCAGGAAACCGGACAGATGGTAAGCCTCCCAGTGTTGTCTGAACGGAGCTGGCCCTTGACTCAGCTGGGGCCACCATGACAAACCACCACAGGCTGGGTCCAGCACACACCTGTGTTTCTTCCGGTTCTGAATGTTGGAAATCCAAGATCAAGGTGCTGGCTGATTTGGTTCCAGGTGTGAAAGAACGAAAGAAAGAAAGAAAGAAAGAAAGAAAGAAAGAAAGAAAGAACGAACGATCAAGCCCTAAACGGAGGCATTTTGTCCCCAGCACAGCTGACAAGACTGAGGATAGTTTCAGCCTCTCCCTGGGACGTGACCTTTTACAAGTCCTTCTGGAAGGTCCTAATGGGCTCTGGTGAGGCCATCTGCAGGATGAACCCCTGCTGCTGTCTCCCCCTGAAAAGAAGACGTCCTGGCCTGAAACAAGCCTTTCTTTCTCCCGCTGCTGCTGGCTTCTTGCCCACCGTCCTTCCCGCAAACACCTTCCCCTGCGTGCGGCCGGCCTAGCAGCTCTCCACGTGCTAAGGAATGCTACCAGATTCATGAATCACTTAAGAAAGCCTATTTGATCTTCAAATTCACTCTGTGAATCCCCACGGGTCCGTCCTCACGTGGCAGAGACCGCCGTTCTGCAGCCTCCGGGCCGCTCGGAGTTCAGACCATGTCGGGGCCAAGAGGAGCAGAGCTGTTCCCTCTTCCTCCCCTACTGCAGGACACCTGGACTCCGCAGCTGCCTAAAGGTGTTGTTTGTTCATGCTGAGCTGGGAGCCGCCTCTTCACTGTTAGATACTGTGAACACGTGTCTTCTTTTCGGGAAATGGGGTCTGTCCTCAGCTCGTGGTCCTGGTGATGGGGGAACAGGAGGCAAGCAGAGGCCACCCCACAAGCCCCAACCCCCAGCTCTGGGGTGGGATGCATGTGACATTCCCCAGGCACCCCTGGCGGCCCTAAGACGAAGGGAAGGAAGAACGAATGGTTAACTGACGGTGACGGTATCACAGTCCTGCTCGGAAGGAGCCTCCATCAGGTCGCCAGCATCCCAGAGATTTACAAGGAAAACACATTCCTAACAACAGCCTAACTTCCGGAAACCCATAGTTCAATTTCCTGGAGTGCTAACGTCACCCTTCCCTCCACAGTGATGTGGAACATAAATAAAATCAAATTTCCTTACGACCTGCAGCCCATTGACAAGGACCTGTGATAGGGAATATATAACAGTTCTTAATGTTAACGCTTTACAGGAAGGAAAAAACTCTCTAAGCTTGACCATAGCCATACCCCCAGCATCCTGCGAGTCTTCTTGAGCATATGAAAGTCCTTTTGGACACCACCCTTTCTCCTCACCGCCCCCAGCCCCCAAGTGCATCATCAGCCGTTCCTCACAAGCCCGACGCAGCAGCTCTTTCTGCCCACGCATGGGTCCTGTCCCCGTGCATTAATAAGACCACATTTTTGCACCAAAGAGGTCTCAAGAATTTTTCTTGGCCATGGGCTCCAGACCTCACCAACATCCCCAGACTACATCACTGGGATAAGAGTAAGTTCTCAGAAACACGGCCCAGTAGGTCCAACATTCACACCAGCTATGAGAGGGGAGAGGGGGGAGGGGAAGTTGGATGGCTAGATCCTCAGATGCACACCAAGTAGAGAAGGAAAGAAGCCGCATTCTTCAGCCTAAATTTGCACTCAGCCCCATCCAGTGCCAGACACACAGATAAAAAGAAAAGGTTGCAGAAGTGCAGGGAGCACAAGACAGATTAAAGAATCCAAAGGGGTGGGGGGCACCTGGGTGGCTTAGTCGGTTAAGCCTCTGCCTTCAGCTCAGGTCATGATCCCAAAGTCCTAGGATCCAGCCCCACATCACTCTCCCTGCTTGGCAGGGAGCCTGCTTCTCCCTCTCTCCTGCTTGTGCTCTCTCATTTGTTCTCTCTCTCTCTCTTAAAGAAATAAAGTCTTAAAAAAAAATTCATCCAAAGGAGTCATACAAGTGTTAGCAAAGACATCAGTAAGGAACTGAGTCTGAAATACGAGCAGAAGTTTTCCAGGCTGCCAGGCGAGGAGGGAGTTCATGTGTGTGCCTTACCATGTCAGCGGTGGTGATGGTGTTTTGTGTGTGTGTGTGTGTGTGTTCATAGCAAGAAAGAAAGATTTTAATGAATTGTCTGTAATTAAGGAGATTGAATAATCCAGGACTAGTACATTGAAAATCATACCAGAATAGGTTAAATACAATCAAAACAGTTTTTAGAAAGAAACAGAAACAGGGCACCTGAGTGGCTCCATCGGTTAAGGGTCTGCCTTCGGCTCAGGTTGTGATCTCAGGGTCCTGGGATCGAGGCCCGAGTCTGGCTCTCTGCTCCGTGGAGAGTTGGCTTCTCCCTCTCCCATAGTGTTCTCTCTCTCTCTCAAATAAATAAAATCTTAAAAAAAAAAGAAACAAACAAAACAAAACAGTCTCTATAGAGGTCTTTATGTCTGTTTAGGTCCATAAACAGTCTGCATAGACCCAGTTCTCTTCTTACTCTCCATGGTCCCCCCAGACCTTTCCATTCCCAGGTGGAACCGAGGCCCAGGCCCAGTGGCCACCCTCATTTCTAAGAGACAAACCCTCTGTTCTGTCGAATCAGACAATCTGTCCTGGGGAAGGTGTTGCCTGATTTTCTCCATCGTGGTGGCTAGAACTGTTCTCTGGTCTTTACGTATAGTGGTCGGGGCCCTGGGAAGCAGGCTCTGGGTTGGCTGTTGGCTGGCCAGGATGCTGTCAGACCAGAGTGGCGAGCAGGGGTCTGGGATGTATTTGCCGTGGATCATCTGTGGATGGAGATCTGTGGTCTGGGGCCCTTCAGGTCTGGCTCTGGGTAAGGTGGCAGAGCTGGTCTTTAACCCTGGATGACAGACCAGCTATTGGAAAGCAGCTGCCTCCAGAAAGGGGGTAGACATTTGGTGCAAGAACTTCCTTTGGGAGAGGATAATTCCTGGGAGGTGAGCTGTCAGCATCCCAAACTCCCAGCAGCCGGCGGAGGGAGAGCCTTGATTCTGTGGATGGGTCTGCATGAGGCATTTCATTCATTACACCTGTGACACCTCTCCCAATGCCTGATCAGTGGATACGGTACCGTGCCCTGCCCCCACCATCCTTTATACCTCTAATCCATGATACCATGCGGCCACACCCACGATGAATGTGCTCTGGGCCCCCCACCTCTTGTCCTGACACACTCCTGGTTTCCACACTGTGTTTCCTCTCTGTCGACCTGATACCTGAATTCCTTCCAGGTTCCCTTATTTTCCAGGCTCTTTGCTACCTGCCTCAGGTGAGCTCTCATGTCTAACACTTGGCCACCAGTTCTTACTTGGCAATGCACACTGACTCTCTTCCCTGCTATTTGAAATGCGTCTAAAATGAATGCCTTCGATGGTTGAGACTCCATGAAGCTGCGGTAACAAGTACATCTAGCAATTTCAGGAGCTCGGCACATTTGGGTTTTCTACTCTCTTGGGAACTATCCTACGGAGAGGCAACTTAGAGACCCAGGCTGATGTTGTGATCCAAACAACTCAGGGAGCGGCTCTAGAATCACTATGATAGGGCTGGCCAAGTCAGGTTCTTAAATTCTTCTCTGCCTCAGCCCCAAAGTGATGCCTCGCCCCACCCACAGTCTGTTGAAGAAAACGAGTCTTATGTCACTGCCTAACTGCAAACGAGCTTGGAAATGTGGAGAAACATGCGGATATTTAGTGAGCATTAAATGTCTGCCCACAATTAAGTCCAACTAACATTGAGTATAATTTAATCATCCCTTCAGAACTGAAAAGGGCTCTCTAAATTCTGTTGAGCCACAAGGGCCATATTCTATTGATTGCTATAGAAAAGCAGTGTAATAAAATGTCAGAAGAACTCTGCATCTGCCAAGAACCTTGAGTAATAGCAGCGCTTACGCCACTAGCTAGCAGTGATCTTGGAATTGTCAAAGGCCACTTTAAACCTCAGTGTTTCTATATGTGCAACAAAAAGATTAAACTCGGCCTTCTCTCTGGTCTAAACGTCTATTGAGAATCTATGGCATTTCCGTCTGAGCCAGAGAGAAGTACTAGTTTGCAAGAATCGTGGAAGACATGATGCATTTACTTCATATACTTCAAATACTCCTTGAGTGCCCAGAACTTGTCCTTCCCAAGCAGAGTGTGGTGGTGAACAGGGCAGAAAATGTCTCTACCTTCTGGAAAAGATGCCAAGAAAAGTGATCTTACTTTGTTCTTGGCATAGTGACCTTCCTCTTTGTGACTGTTAATCTTAAAAACAAGGCTGCTGCTTATTTTACCCGCAAAATGAGTTTATTAGGAAGAGCAGAGAACTGCAATCTGGGACAAGCAAGCTATGGCAAAAACCACAGACAAGTCTACCCAGCAAAGGAGAGGAACGCTCTTTTGTGAAGGAAACTGGGAGGGTGGGAAGGCTGTTACCCACAGAAGGTCCATTGGTGTAAACTGAGAGCTGGAATGTAGTGACTCCTTCTTGGCTGAGCTGTGACCGTTTCTCATGGGCTGGGCTGTTGGCCTCGAGGAAAGCCTTCCTTCCTCCCTCGTGTGTAGTAAAGCAACCTCTACCTGCAAAGTCCCTCTCTTCCTGCTGGATTTGTGACTGACCAGGAGTGAGGGGGCCTGAGAGCTCCCTCCTGACGCCCCTTCAGTGAGGTATCCCCTTATTAATTTTCACAGTGCTGTTTATTTTACCGCCTTTGTATATTGCATTTTAATTTTTGTCATGACACATCCCTACATTGTAGTCACACATGGGCATATTATTAGCTGCATCTATCGGTCTGCTGGAGCAGTCGAAACAAAATAACCAGGGCCAGAAGCCTTAGACCACAGAAATGGATCATCTCACAGCTCTGGAGGCCTGAAGGCTGAGATTTAGGAGTTGGCCGGGTTGGCTCCTTCTGAGGCTGGGAGGGACCATCTTTCCCAGGCTTCTCCTAGCTTCTGGTGCTTTGCTGGCAAACTTCAGGGAGACCCAGTTGGTAGAAGCATCACCAAGCCTCTGGGTTCAAGCTCACAGAGCATCCTCTTCAGGTGTGTGTCTGTCTACCCTTCTTATAAATCACATTGGATTAGGGACCACTGTGCTCCAGGATGGCCTCCTCTGAATTAAGGACATCAACAACAACCCCGTTTCCATAGAAGGTTGTACCATGATGTGGTTAGAACTTCACCCTAAGACTTTGGAGGCACTCAAATCAACCCACGGCAGTGCTCTTAAATGACAGCAGGGCTGAATTTTTTCTCTCCACTTGTATTTTCTTCCTTGAAGTTTTGTTTTTCTTCCTCAAGCTATGATTCTGGTTGTTTTGACCACATATTTCCTGTGATAGTAATGCGAGCTTCCTTTTTTGCATCTTCTCTCCGGACTGCCTAGGAAAATTGCTGGAACCTTGCATTTTTTTCTAGCTCCAAGGGTGTTTGCAGAGCTGATGGCAGAGCTGCCTGGGGACAATCCTTCTTCATCCTGTCTCATGTGGACTTTCTGTGCATGGATGGGATTATTTGGGATGTGTAGGCTGGGAAAGAAAGAGGAGGCCTTAGATATATATATATATATATATATATATATATATATATATATATATAATTTATTTATGCATGAAAAACAGAGAGAGAGAGAGACAGATTAAGAGGGAGAAGCAGGCTTCCCGCTGAGCAAGGAATCCTATATGGGACTGGATCCCAGGACCCTGGGGTCATGACCTGAACTGAAGGAAGATACCCAACCTGCTGAGCTACCCAGGCACCCCAAGGAGGCCTTTGAGAGGCAGGAAGCAGGAGTGCAGATCTGGGGAGCTTTCCCACGAAGAGTGGCAGAGACTTGGCTTTGCCCTGTCCCTCTCGGGCCACCTGGGGCCCCTGGGGAACTGAGCCCTTTGATGGGCAACTGTGGCCAGCCTGCTCAAAAGGGATAGCAGGGCTTCGAGGAGACTGTCAGAAGACCTGGCCACATGCTGAGGGTGAATACGGGTCACATCCCTCATTGCCAGAACCATGAAACCCTCCTGATTCTTGGGTATCCCAGCCAAGAGAGTCAGAAGAATAACCGACATTTAGTGGCTGGCGGCTCTCTAGAAACAAGGGATTGCATCTAAGTGGATTTTATTTGATTTTTGTAGAAATATTTTATTTATCCATTTTGAGAGAGAAAGAGAGAGATGGAGAGAGAGGAGGGAGGACGAGCAGGGGGGAGGAGCAGAGTGCCCGACTGGGGCTCCATCCTGGGCAGGACGCTGAGATCATGACCTGAGGCCAACAGTTAACGGACTGAGCCAACCAGGTGCTTTAAATTGATTTTAAAAATAAAAGGAAGGACAAATTTTCTGTACTTATAGAACGTGTGATTATAAGTTCATACAAACTGTCGAAAATGTTTTTATTTTAAGCCACGAGTGTGAAGCTTGAGCTTCCCCCCATTTTCTGTTGAGAGGAGAAACTTGAGAATGGAATTCCATTTCTCTGGTTTGGGACCATGTATGGTGTCAGTCTGTTTCACCATCTAGCACAGAACCTGGCCTCTAGTAGGTAATCAAAACGACACTTGTTCCGTGAGGGAATGATGAGTTACAAACACTTAGGAACAATGGGTATCTTTTAAAATGGGCTTGACATGAAAGACCTCTGGGGAAGATGGCACCAGCTCATGACCTGTGAAGGCAATGGACTGAGGAGTGGACGTGACCTTGAGAGACAAAGGCAGCTTTTCCCTGGAGAGAACCAGGATGGTCGCTCCGAGGCAAAGCTCACAGTAGATGATCTCACTCTGTATTTATTGAGCACTTAGCATGTCCAGGGCCCTATGGGAGACACATAGGAAAATGGCTTCATCACTCTTCTACAGAATCTTGAGATCTAACAACCAGACAGTAAATATCCAAAACATAAAGTGTGACAGAGGACATGATCGACACAGAAACGAGCTTAATGTCTGACAAGTTCAGAGATCTGGAGATAGGGGATGAAGTCATCATAGAAAACAATTGTTTGAGATGTATTGTATGTAAATTTAATTATCACTCATGGTGTCCTCGTTCCCTGACTGATGTCATTAACGAAGACAGAGTGGGAATGAAGTCATACACAGGTCAACTCCTGAGCACACCCCGGTCTCAGCTACACACTCGGCTGAGAGCATGGATCTTCTGAGCACTCTCCCTGCCAGTTCTAGTCGCTTCTTTCCCTTAGAAATCCTATGCCCCTGTTTGCGGTAGAAATGATACCCAGTATGGACCCATCCAGCATGGAGTACATGGGCTCATTTCCATTCCTGGGGGATTTGCAGACATCCATCCATCTGCCCATTCATCGCTGGGTCCTGTCTGGTGCCCTGACCACATTCCAGGAGGGGCAAATACTGGTTCTGTGAGGAACCGCTCTCATCTCCTGTTGAGAGATCAGAGCAACCGAGTATTAGGATTCTTCTCACTGTGCCTTTTTCTTTCATTAAAAAAATAAAATAAAATAAAATAAAATAAAATAAAATAAAATAAAATAAAATTTATTTGAGAGAGACTGAGCAAGAGAGAGAGAGAGAGCTCCAGCTGGGGGTGGGAGGAGTTGCAGAGGCTGTGGGAGAAGCAGACTCCCTGCTGAGTGGGGAGCCTGACTGGGGCTGGACCCCAGGACTCTGGGATAAGTAACTGAATAACCCAGGTGCCCCTCATGGTGCCTTTTTCTTCAATAATGACACTTCTGTGAAGAATTTGAGAGACCTTCGAGGTCAGGCGCCTGTTCATGTCTTTGAGGAGGGGAGATATTGACCAGAATAACTTCTCAGTGGAGATGAGACAAATTTATGCTTTAAAAAAAGATGAGTATGTAGCAGAGGAAGATAACTCCTACACAGCCTCCAGGTGGTTGAGAACCTTGTATAATGGACGGAAATGGGAGGGATAATCGTTAAGGACTGCGGAGTCCGTAGAGTTTGGTGTATCAGTCATGTCGATGTCGCTTTGCGCTTACCTGACCTACTTGGTCCCTCCCCAGATGGTGATGACACGCGCACTCTTATCACCTGTGTCTCCCAGCCAGAAACAGGGCGGCACAATGAGATAACTCGCTTAAGGGGGTCAGGCAGGTGGAGGCATTCTAATTCAGAGCCCGCAGAGGCGGGGATGGTGTTGAGGAAGGCCGCTCTAGCGGCTGCTTCCCGGTCATTCAGGAGGGGAGTCCACGCGTTGAAGAGGCATTGTTTCACACACACCAACAAGTTTTGCTCAGGGTGCATGCCCGAGAGGCGCCCAATTCAGCACTTGGACAACTTCTAGCTCCTAGCGGGAGTGGCAAAAATAAATCCTGCAGGAATTCTGCCTGCCACAGTCTCGGACTGCACCGAGCCAGGAAGCCTAGAACAGGAGGTGGGTTGCTGCGCCCGGATCTCGGGTACCCGACCGTCCGGCTGGCTCTCCTCCGTCCATCAGAGCCACCAGGTGCTGGGATGGAAAGAGCCTTCCGGGACGCCTTGACAGCCCCACAGCCGGGTCCTCGGACGGCCGGGCTCGGGCTGCGCTTCTGCGCGCTCGGGTCAGGCCGGGGCCGCGCGGGGACTGTAGCCCGGCCCCACTGCCCGTCCCAGGGCTCCCCCATCGGCCGGGCCGCCCGCTGACGCCTCCCGCACGGCGAGGGCTGGTGTCCCCGCCCGAGTCCCCGCGGCCGCCGCCGAGCAGCGACCCCGCAGTCCCCCGCGCGCGGCGGGCAGAGGCGCCGCCCAGGGCGGGCGGAGGGCGGAGGGCGCAGGGCGGCGGCCGGGCGCGCGGCGGGCGGCAGGGGGCGCTGCGCGGCGGGCGGGGGCGCGGGCCGAGCCTGGGCGCCCGCGTCTTTGTGCCGCTCGCCGCCGCCCACTGTCCCCGCCGGCGGCGCGCCCCGCTGGAGGCCGGGCTGGGCAGAAAGGGCGGCTCCGGCGGGCGCGGCGCGGGCAGGGAGGGCGCACCGCACGCGGCCCCGCACACCCGGCCTGGGCGCAGCGCTCGGAGCCCCGCCCGCGGCCGAGCGGGAGCGGCGGTCCCCGGAGCCCCGGCCACGCGGGACCAGGTGGGTGACGCGCGTCGCTTTGTGTCGGCATCGCGGGAGCTGGGCGCGGCCGAGCGGGGACGCAGGGACGGGGCCGCGCCGGGGTCCCGGGCGCTGGGGGCGGGGCGGGGACGCGCGGGCTCCCGGCCGAGGGCGCCACCCCGGCCCGGCCCGGCCCTGCCCTGCCCTGCCCCTCGGCCGCCCCAGGCGCCGCGGCCGCTCGGGAAGCTCGGGTCCCGCGTCGCCTCCCGAGCCGGGAGCCGCTCTGCGGCGCTGCGCCCCCGGTGCCCCGGCCGGGCGGGCGGGGGCGTCTCTCGGGCGGGGACGAACGCAGGCCCGCGGGCCGCGGGGTCTGGCAAGCGCGAACCGCCTGGACGCGGAGGCTGCGGGAAGGTCAGCCCGGCCGGGTGCCGCGCGCCCCCGCTTTGCCCATCCCCGCAGCCCTCCCTCGGAGCCCTCCGCTCCTGGGGGTCTCTGCATCTGCCCTCTGGCGATGCCCCAGGTCCTGGCACCTTCCTGGGCGCCCAACGCTGGTCGCTTGGGCAAGGCTCGGGTCACGGGGAGGAAGGGGCTACTAACTGTACCCTAATGATCTCCATGGTCAGGTCTAGGATGGTCACTTAAAAAGTTCCCTCCCTGCCTTTCTTTTCAGTGAATTAAAAAAAAAAAAGTCCAACAAATACCCTGTGCTTGTCTTGTGCCTGGAAGAAGTCTGGGTGACTGAAAAGGGTTAGAGAAAGTCCCCAGGGGATATCCGGAGCGGGTGCCGCTGCCCCGAGGAAGGGGCATGTGACCCCTGCACTGGGAAGACCTCTGACTTGGACATGCCGCGATGCACAGTTGTGCCACGAGGCACAGTTCTGCCGGGAAGCTTCTTCCCTGGGAGTGGGGCCTGGGGATAGGTAAGGACATTCTAGTGAAGGGGGGATGTATGAGGGGGTGCCCCCACCCCAGATCATCCAGCGGAGGAGCTGTGTTATGAGGTCAAGGGCGGGGCACAAAGTAAGTCCATGCAGACAGGGTCAGGGCCGCTTTGTGAGGGAGGGCTCCTGAGTCAAAGCTGGAAGGTGGGGCAGGTGAGGTGTGGTAGGAAGGGCACCCGGTGGGAGGGAACTGCGTGCTGGAGGAGGGGTTGGGAACAGGAGGTGTGTGGGGCCAGAACCTTTCCCGTGGGTCTGAGCTTCCCTTCTCCAATACTGAGATGAGGAACCTGGTCCCTTGTGGTTTTCTAGTGACTTTACAATGTTTGTTTTTATTATTTTGTAAAGAGTGCAAAGGAAATGTGAGTGGAGATGTCTGATGGGGACAAATTACGGTCTTTGAACTGCAGGCTGACTTGGGTCTTGATCCGGTGGCGGTGGGAGCCCTTGATGATTTTGGAAGAGTAGAGTAGAATGAGTGAGCTGAACCCTGCTTTGTATCATGAAGGAGGTGTTGTGCCGTGTGCCCAGTGCTGCCTCTAGAGCCCGACCCACTCCCCCATCTCCCACCTACTGGGACCACTTACCAGAGGTCAGGCATGGTTTGCAGATCTCAGGAGAAAATGGGATGCAAATAACCTAATTTTAATGGGATGGGAATTTTCCAGATCCATCACAGTTGGAGTTTGGAGGTTTACACGTTTGAAGGGGCCCTGATTCTAATGCCAGTAGCTGGGGAGAGCTGGGAACTCCGGGGCTGGGGGCGGAGACACAGAGAGGAGTGCCTGGGTGGGCACCCACAGGCCATGCATGGAGGGGGGATGGACAACTGGCAGAGCACTTTGACACGCGTGTGCTTTAGGAGCACACGGAGTGCCCCTGGTCTGGTAGTGCGTCATTCCCACGTGCAGATCTGCCCTAGAGGCCGGTGCTTCTCTTGTAGACTTGGTGTGGTTTGGGACTTGGACGGGACCCCACACACTCTTCAGTCGAAGCTGCTGACGTTTAGCGGGGGAATCTGGGGCTCCGCCAGAAGCTGGGAGCCACGTCGCTTGTTTTTCCCATTGTGGTTCATAATTTGGCCCTGCTGCCTTCTTTTGTTCAAATTCCCCCTCCTCTTGAGAGCCTTTCTCTCTGGTGGTGAGACCGGAGGAGGCCTGTCCTGCAGACTGAGAATCACAGAGCTAGATGGTCACCGCAGATTCCTAGCCCAGCTGCTCATTGGGACTTGGAGGGAAGAGAGGTCAGAGACCCCAGCCTGGGCACCCCCACACAGGGCTGTGGCGGGCCTGGGCCTGGCCTCAGCGTTCCGGCTACAAGCTGTTCTTTCTCCTGCTCTGTGCTTGGGCTAGTGAGAATGGGGACCTGTCAGCTGCTCCGGGGGTCTGGGGGTCTGGAGTCACTCGTGGGGATACTGAGGCCTCAGACGCTAACAGGGCATCTGACCAAGCAGGGACCGCCCCCTTCCCCTGGATCTCTGGGTGTGGCATATCAGAAGGAGCCAGGAGGCTGTGAGCAGAATGGATTGCTTCCGAGGAGGATGGACCTTCTCCATATTCACTTGGGTAGCTTCCTACCTTGGAGATCCAAGAACTAAGTTGAAGGTGCCTTTCCTTAACGGCTAGGAAAGTCATCCGAGGTGATCATTCTCAGGACCGGCTTCCTCTGTCCTCTGTTTTGGCATTGCTGACACACATGAATAGCTTTTCTTAATTAGAGGAAGAAATTGAATTGCAGCAACTGTTCACATACTTGCTGGGGATTAGTCCGGAAGGATTGTACAGCCTCTGACCCAGCTAGGGACCAACGGCAAGGTCTTAGCCTTCTTTCGTGGCCCCAGATATTGCACTGTAAAACTCAGGTGTTGGCTGAAGTGATTTCCAAGATCCAGAAATAATGATGTGCTGTGTTAACGGTATTTCCCAGGAGAATCAGCATTGCAGGATAACTCACCAAATGCAACCAATTTTAGGGATTTTTCAAGAAGAGTGTTTTCACCTACAAATGATGTGTTGAGAGATAGGCTTTGGAGGTGGTGGTTCTTGGGGGTGAGACTGCCCATCTGCCTTTCCTCCTGGAATCTAAAATCTGAATTGGAGCATATTTCCTCAATGGCCTGGACTCTGAGATCCGGGCTTCCCCTGGGGAAGCAATTTGACAAGGTAGATGCAGTGTTACCAGGACAAATCAGTTCGTGGGTGGTGGGAAGTAGTGTAGCAGCCAACGTTTCCAAGTTCACCTAGCGTTGGCCACAGGAGAGAGAGGACACAGCAGTTAGCAGTCACGTGGCAGGTCCTGTCGCCTGATAGGGCCCTGGCTGTGGCCCCCGTTCTTCTAGGGCCCTCCACGATGGACACTGTGCCTGTCCCCACCTTGCAGAGGATGGAGGTGAAACAGAGAGTGGTTGGGTTGTCCAAGGCCAGGCACATGGTAACTATTGAAGCCCATGTGGGACTCAGGAAAGAATATATATATCCTGGGACCTTATGGCGGCCACAGTTTGGGGGGGGGGGCGCATGTTCTCAGACTGTTCTATGGGGTGGCGTTGGTGTGTAGAGTGCAGCGGGCCACAGTGAGGGGTTTGTCTGCTGGAGCCAGGGGTGCCAGAGTCCCCGTTAGCTGGACCACATGGGAGGGTTAAGGTCAGATTCTGGGCCTGGGAACTGCAAGCAGCAGCCAGGGTGGGCCAGGAGCTGAGGGCCGGCCGTGCTGCCACAGGCCTGTTCTCCAGGAGGCTGGCTGTCTCTGAGCGTCTTTCCAACTGGGATTCCCAAGTGTCAACAGTTGCTTTCATGGCTGGTGTCTTCTAAAAGGTCCTGCCAGTGTGGGGTTTTCCTTGTTTAGTTTTGGAGCCTCTGTCCCTTCACTTCCCTCCCCGCAACCCCCCCAGGTCTGCTTGCTGGAGGAGATTGGGTTCCGAGAAGGTGAGCAGAACCACGGCAGCGGCCATCATTTTTACAATCCGGGAACCTGTCCTCTTGCATTGCTGTACCCTGAGCAGGGCCGCTGTGAATCCCTAGGCCTGTCGCGGCCTATGGCCTGCTACGGAGGGCCTCGGAGCTGGGAGTCGGGCCCAGCAGTGCAGCTGCCGGCTCCCGTAGCTTCTGCCCCAACTGGCACAGCTCTGTGGGGTGGGGGTGGGGAGCCTGTGCCCAGGCCCAGTAGAACAGAGGGGAGCTTCGTCATTGACTCTCTCTCTAGCAGGGTTATTGGCTAAACAAGGTTTTGTGTCTGTCTTCGGAATACCTCCTACTTACGTGATTTTCCTGGGACCCTTTATGACTGCCAAAGGGTCGGGCTCTAAGCAGTTCTTTGGAAAGGGCATGTGTGACTTTGGGGGAAGCAGCATTTTAAGGCTCTCTGGAGGGAGGTGGGCCCGTGCAGGCTGCCTCAAGCATGGAGAGAATGCCTCCCAGACTTCCACTGCCCTCCTGCTGGTCTGTGGACCGTGCAGGAGCCCTTCCTCTACGGTCTGACTTCCTCTGGGACATGTGTTAACCGGCTACTGACGGGGTGCGCTCTGATCCTCCCTGTTTGCCCCCTGGTGGCTGGGTTGTCTGCGGGCTGTCCCGTCCCCCATCACTTGCCTTCCCCGCCGCCCCCTCTCCCATCAGGCTTGCCTGTCTCTCCCGCAGGAAGGGCAGCCTTCCAGGGGCAGAGAGGCTGGCCCTCTCCCCCAGCTTGTGGGTGATGGGAAACGTCCCCTTCCCAGAAGCATGCAGACCTCTGAATTAGGCACCCTCTTCTTCCTAGAGGTAAAACGTTCTCTTCAACAGCTGTTCCGAAGCCAGAGTCTACACAGGTACTTTCTGACTTTCTTGGGAAACATTTTGTCAACCCCAGTGGAGTCCCTCCTCATCTCTCCGTGGACCTCTTGTCACTTTGCTGCTGGGACAACCTCAGCTACCGCCATTGCTTGTTGGGTACTGAGTGTGCCTCCGGTTGAGCCTTTGGGATTCTTCACTGCGTGGCCCCAGCCCATCTCTTCGGGGTGGTTCTCCCAGCAGGCTTCTGACCGGGGTCCTGGGCGTCGTCCTGCCATCTCCGTGTGCCCCCTTCCTAGTGGTCCTTTCAGTCTGGGAACACGTACCGCCTTTCTCTCAAAGCTGTAGAATCATTAACGTGGGGCTAGAGGTGGGTCCACTCCCTGGGTGCTGGCATCTTGCGATGGGACACTGGACGTGTCCGGAGCACAGGCCGGAACTTCAGGCCTTGGGTCCTGGCCAGCCCTTTCCCTCCCAAGCCCTGGCTGTCCCTCTCCCGTCTGCAGGCCGAAACGTTCTCTCCTCCAGGTGCTTCCATAGCAACTTCTCCTTCACAACCTGTGACTGCACTTAAAACTCTCTCCTCTAATTTTAGTGGTTTATGTAACTGTTTGATTTCCTCTGCTAAATCATAAGCCCTACAAGGGTAACAACTTACTCATTTTTGCATGCCCCTAGCGCATATCATGCACTTTCTAAGTCCATGTGTGTTAAGTGATTGAATACAAGATCGAGAAGCTTGGCTCATGAGGGAAACAAAGAAATGGGATTCGAGTTTACGTTCTGTCCTTCAGCATGATCTGAGCTGCTCCAGAGGGTTCTCGCAAGGAGGCGAGTCCACCGAACAGCGCGCCCCGCAGGAGCGTCAGACACTGAGCACAGAGCAGGCGGGAGCGTTGGTTTGGGCTGGAGGATGAAGGCTGGAGCACGGGGCCCTGTGGGTCGGGTGCAGCACAGAAGGCCTTGCCAGTCCTGGGCCCTGTGGTTGTGTTGACAGCAGACCAGCTTCAGACAAGGGCTTGCTGGGCTGCCTGGAGGCACTCTGTGACGCTGGGGACGATGAGGCAGACGTGGGCCTTGCTCTGTGGGTACGCACAAGGACCACAGTGTGCGACCCTAGTGTGTGTCACGCGAACGCTGGAGACGGGCATCAGTGAGCGCAGACTTGCAGGGCAGAACAGCGCTGACAGGCAGCCCCGTGCCGCACGCCGAGGGGCGCGGGGTGGGGCCAAGCGGGATTTGTTCTAGAGGATCCTGAGTTCCCGGCTGGTGGTCAGAAGGTAAGAAGGTCCTTCCGCCTTACCCTTTGGGTTTTTCCAGTGGGAGACTGAGGTGCTCTGGGTGGAGAGGTGGTCGGGGTTCCTAGAAAGAGGGTCGGGGACACACACTGTGGGCCATTGAGTTACATGGTTCTCCCCACAGAGGAACCGGGAGGATCAGCTGCGACGATCCCAGAGCCTGTGCGCGGGGTAACTCGTATCCAGGGGTTCGGTTTCTCGAGTGTCTTGTGCTCTCCTTCGGTCTCTGGCTCCAGTTCCCTTTCACACACTTCGCACAGGCTGCGTGCTCCAGGAGCTTCACAAAGTGCGAAGGCTTCTGGGGAGCTCGGGGGCCCCTGAAACCAACAGTCCCAGAAAGTGATTTTTCCCGACGCCCCCGTTTGCCGCACAGTCGTCCTCGGGAGCACACACAGCAGCGCTCGGTATCCGAGCACCGTGGAAGAGAAAGAGCTTCCAGAAAGAAGACGTTCGGAGCTGGCGCCTTGGGATGGGGATTTATTGGCTAAAACTGTGTTTCCTTCTTCCTAACGGCTTGGCAGGCGCAGTGGCCCCGGTGCCTGGTGTGGATGAGACAGACCGGGCGCTCTGCTGAAATCACAGTCACTTCTTTCTTCTCCGCGTCTCAATGAAGCATCAGCCGCAAGCCCTGGGAACCGGGACAGTGTGGCTGTGGGAGGCCAGTGGCGCGGCGGGGAGGGCTGGATGTAGCGGAGGAAAGAAGAAAGGTGTCTGTATTCCCTCCGCTTGCGGGACGCTGAGAAACCACCTCTGTGTCAGGGTGCAGCGTCCGCCTTCCAGGCGTGGGCACCGACACCTTCCTGACTCGCCTCTGTCCTCGGGCATGGGGGCCGTCTCTGCAGCCAGCGGATGCCCCCCGAACCTCATCCCCGGTGTGATGTGTGAGGAGGTGGGGCCTTCGGGAGGTGCTTAGGTCAGGAGTGGGGAGCACTTGTGAATGGGGCGGGTGTCCTGAGAAACAGACCCCGGAGGGCCCCCTGAGCACCCCTGCAGTGAGGGCACAGTGAGTGGACGGTCGGCCTACTGTGCAGGACACCGGGCTCTCAGCAGACACCGAGTTTGCCAGCACCTGGATCTGGGCTTCCAGCCTTCTCAACTGTGAGAAACGGATGTCTGTTGGTTAGAAGCCACCCGGTAGCTGGGACGGTGACTGCGGCAATTCCAATAAACGCAGGTGGGCGGCAGCAGCCGGTCACCCGTTGTCCCAGTGTCGGGCCCGCCCTGTTGTCAAAGACCCTAGTGAGGTCACAGCCATAGATTCGGGGGGTTAGGAGCCCAGCATGACTTTTGGGGACACGATTTGACCTGTAACATGTTAATTATGTGTCTTCGTGTGCTCCCGTATGTTTGGCTCACGCGGAAGGCTCATGAGCAAGGACTTAGAGCACTGGGTTCATGTTTGTTTCCTCTGTGGTGGCGGGCAGGGGCATTGCTGGTCCCGGCTCTGCGGCTTGGGGCTGCTCACGAGGGCCACGTTCTGCTCTGTGGCTCCTCTGTCCTTGGTGTGGCACCTTCTGCCCTCCTGCTGGGCGCCCCGGGGTCCCAATGGCACAAGGTGCTGCAGGCTCCCTTCCCCGTTCAGGTGCAAGAGGGTGGCGGGAGTTTGGCGACACTTGTCCTTCTGTCCAAGAAGAATGGGCTTTTCGGAGGGCACCGTGGCTGCAGGTGAATGGGGAGCTGGGGGAGGGAGAGGCCACGGGGGCCGGGAGGATGGTTCTGGAGCGGATGGGACAGCGCAGAGCGTGAAACCTGCTGCCTGTGTGGGTGTGCCCTTGCTTGCTTGGCTCACCTGCTCTGCTTTGAAAGGTGGGAATCGTTCCGGGCGAGGTCGGGGTCCGTGTGCACGTGGCTCACGTGGTCTCAGGGTCTTGCCCGTGTCGCGTGCGCACATCCGAACCTTCCCCGAGTTATTTGTAGTTTTGGGCGCGGCGAGGAGCAGGGAATCACCGCCCTGTCCTGCTCATCTCTGTGCCCCTTGGCAGCCGGCCCGGAGCCTGGCACCGAGTAGGTGCTCCATGAGCATTGGTCGAACTTCGTAGGCCTCTTGCCCCTCCGAAGAGGCTTGAGTCCCAGAGCAAATTCATCTGCTGCTCCTTCCCTCCTCTTGTCCTGTCTGCCCGTTCCTCCGGCAAACCTCCTTGGTTCCAAGGCGGAGGAAGGGATACGCAGTGAGAGTGAGGGCGAGGACGAGGAGGGAGGGAGGGAAGGGGGCTGGGGAGGCCTTTCCAGAACGAGACGGGGTACGGGCTTATGTAATCAGCGGGCAGGTGTGACCCTCTTAGACTTCTGGGATTTTGTAAATTCCAGTTTCATTCCAGGAAAAACAGCCGGTTGGGACACCCAGGAGTCCCTTATCCTGTGGCAATGCCACTCATCCTCAGCTTTTTCCCATTTGTGCAATAGCTTAGAATGTAAGGTGTGTGTTTTTTTTCTTTTGTTTTTAATGCTGATTAGTCACGGAGTCCTCACCCAGGGACTGGACTCTGGAATAGGCAAACATGAGCATGTTTCAGAAGGAAGTGTTTTCAGTTCCTCCTTCTTAAATGAACATTCCCCTTGCCACAGAGTGGCCGAGGGGACAGTTCTTATCTGTTAATACTTTAATCACTCCCATGACTCCTTCTCCTTTGGCCCAGTGCCCTGCTTCCCTGACGGTGACCTTGTTTTCTCTCAGTTCCTGGCCACGTGCAGGCTTGTGGGTGCAGGCTTTCTCCTGGGGACCAGCTCAGGACCGGCTTGGGCTGTGTCCTGCCAGCCTGGCAGGGAAGGCTGCTGTCTGCAAGACCGGGTTTATCTGGGGAAGGCAGGACCTCTTCCTGGTGAGGCAGAAGCAAACCTGGGCAGAAGGGGGAGAGCACCAGGGCAGTAGGGGGCGCTGGACTGACCAGCATGTAACCTCTAGCTACCTGGGCTCCTGAGCCTGTGACCAGTCCCGAGGGAGCTTTCTGTGCATGTAGGAAGCACACCAGGTTTCCAGGATCTCATGTGAAACACAGAGTAGAAACGCAGAATACCTCAGTAATAACTTTTATATTGATTGCATATTGACGTGATGTTATTTATTTAAATAAAATGTTACTAACGTTAATTTGCCTTGCTTATTTTTACGTTTTTTAAAAAAATGTGTCAGGGGGCACCTGGGTGGTGCTCTCCTTGAAGCTTCTGACTCTTCATTTCGGCTCGGGTCATGATCTCAGGGTCCTGAGATCGAGCCCTGTGTCGGGCTCCCTGCTTACTGGGGAGTCTGCTTGAGATTCTCTCTCTCCTTCTGCTCCTCCCCCTGTTTTTTTTTTTTTCTCTCTCTCTCAAATAAATAAATCTTAAAAAAAAAAAAAAAAGTGCCAGAAAATGTAAAATCACAGGAGCGGCCTGCATTGTATCTCCTCACTGTATCTATTTCCTCACTGTAGCACTGGTCTGGAGGGACTGGTCCCCATGTGTTTCTTTGGGGGTTCACTGGGCTTTCAAGCCTCCACACCCCCGTGTAGAGGCCTCGGCTGGGGTCACCCACTGGCGGGCCGCTCAGTAGTGCGTGTTGTGCTGATCCGGGCCGTGTTCTTGTCACCCCCACTGGGTGTCCGGAGCTGAGGCCTGATGCTTGAGGTTCCCGCCTATCCCTACACCCTCTTCTCTGTGGCCTGTGTTACTTGGCGTCTACCCTTCAAGGGACTGAGCTCAATTTGGTATCAGTTCAGTTGGAAATATCCTTGGACTGTGTTTTTTTCAGAGTATGAATTGAGGCGATTGGGTTGGACAAACAACATCTTGATCTTTGAGATTTGCCTTGACTCCCACCTTGGCACCACGTGAATTGCTGTAGGTCCTCCTCATCCCCCCTCCCCGGGCTGCCCCTGTCTGTCTCCCAACCACCCCCCTCCCCCGCTGGTGATTTTCCCCGTACACGGGCACTCTCCCTACCAGCCTAATGGGATCAAGTAAAGTGCCCCCACCGCATGTTCCGCACGTTCAGGCCCAGGGAAGGCTGTTGGACAGAGCGCCTTCTTCCTTGAACCCCTGCTTTCCTAGCTGCTCCGTGTTTTCTCCTGCATCTTGGAAGCCTGTGTCTTTTGCTGGCCGGTTCCATTCTCTGGCCTGTTGTCCCTGGCTGGCTGCATTGCCGGCTGTCACCTGACATGGCCCCATGGTCCAGGGCATCCCAGGGTACTCGTGCCCCCACATCACCTGTTTTCTCCCACATCCCGCTTCCTTCTCTGCCAGGCACCCTGCCAGCCCCCCTCTGCCACTTCCTGGGAGCTCTGCGTGGCCCCTCAGGCCTCATGGAGTCCCTGAGCGGCTCTGGCATTTTGTGGATGACGTGGTGTGGAGAGCGCATCCTTTTACTCACCGGACACAACAGGCCCTGAGCCTCTGGCCTATGAGCTTTGCAAAATGAAATATTTTTAAATCTTGGAAACCAGTATTAGCTCCAGAGTGTTAAAAAAAAAAAACAAAAACCAAAAAACCTGGAGAATTGATGTTGACACACGTGTCCTATTATGTCAACAAAATATAATTGCCATTTAGTCAAGAGAAACTCAAGGCACAATTTTATAGGAATTACATTTAACCTGAAAAGACGGCATTGTTTACCGGGAGGTAAAACCTTTCTGACCAAGGTACTGTCCTCCATGCTTCTGTCCTCTCTGCAGCTCTCCTGGGCCGTAGAGCAGAGGCTGAGATGTCCACGTCTGTTTGTCACACTTTCTTAGGGTGCATTGTGGTGGGCTGGGTTCCTGGAGGGAGGACACATCTCCCTCCTGTTCCCAACACAGGACCTGGTACCCGCAGCTTCAGGGTGTTAAAGTTTTAACTCCACGCAATCCATTTAAAAAAATAAATAAAGGACTTTCAGATCTGCCTGAAGTGTTATGCGTTCTTCTTTCTGAAGCATCCCCACAGAGTGGTTTTTAAACTCAATGGCATCTATAAGCTGATCCCAAATGGCAAACGCCCTTAAATGAGCTGCTGACAAGAATAAGCATCTGGAAGCTGCAAACGTCGTTCGTATGATGTTCGTTTAAATTGTGTATGGCTCTCTCCTTGTACGGGCCCTCTGTATGTTATCAGTACCGTTCTGTGTATCTCCAGTCAGTCTGGTTACAATGTAACTACCATGACACAATAGTAAGTACCTTGGTTAGTAAGAAAGATTTTTCTCAGTAAACAAGACATTGTTATTTGAAAGGATTTCTAAGAGGAATTAGGTAAAAGGAACATTGGCTAATATGATGGCTAATCTGATGAAGGCTGGGACAGAACAGGAAGTGGTCAAGGGTAAATCACGTTGGCTCTGCAGAAGGAAAACGTTTGTAGGCTTGACTGGGGCCAGCTGAGGGGGAGGGATGGCTTAAGGACAGATGGATAAATGCTGGATTTTTATTTGCAACCACAAATCCTGCTGACAGTTGAGCTTTGGGGAATCTAGCCCAAGGATATGATATTCAATGTGGGGGAAAAGAAGGAAATAGCATTTAAATAAGCATTGAACAAATGCCTCTCATGTGTATGTGCGCGTGCGTGTGTGTGTGTGTGTGTGTGTGTGTGGAAAATGGAAAAACATCTAAGCAGTCCCAAATGGAAAACATCTAAGTATGGTTAAGTAAATATCCTGCTCTAATTAGATAAGATTTTTGGAGATTGTGGACATGGGAAAATGTTTATAATACATCATCAAGCGAAAACAACTGTGAGACCCAGTTGTCATATGCCAAGTGGTTCAAACCTAGAAAATATTCTGAGGAAAAGGGATCCTAAATCCTAAGGATTGTGGAAATTAATGTTTTTGATTTTTTTTTTTTTAATAGGGACAGAGAGAGAGGTGGGACAGAGGGAGGGAGGGACTCTTAAGCAGGCTGTAGGCCCAGCATGGAGCCTGACATGGGGTTCACCCCCTAGACCCCGAGACTGTAACTTGAGCTGAGATCCAAAGTCAGATGTTTAACTGAGCCATCCTGGTGCCCCTACTTTTTTTTTTTTTTTTAATTGCAGTTATATTTTACAGTGAACTAAATGATTCTCATTCTAAAATTCATTTAATTGTAAATTTTGCCCGCTGACATACACACATTTTATTATTTCATACACGACGAAGGTATCTTCCAGCAGATAAATGAACCGTGTCTGCAGTGGCTGATGGCTGCTGGGGGCTTGAACAGGAATGGGGAACGAACACGGAGAAGCCTCCTGTTACTGATAAATAACACAAGCCATCCGAACTGCCACATTTTTCCTGCAGGGCCCTCTTTCAGAGCTCTTTTATGTCCCAGCTCTGCTCATCTGACCATGGGCAGTTAACGTCAGGAGCGTGACGGACCGTGGGGCCTGCAGAGCACACTACCGCCGAGCACCTTACCGCAGAGCAGGTGTGGTCCCGGCTTGAGGGTGGGGTTGCAAGACTGCAGGGAAGGGGGCTCTAAATCCTGCTCCAGGCTTCAGATCGTGCTAGGTCTTCTGCAAACCTCGAGACTCTCTGTAAATTTCTCCTTTTATTCATCTAAAGAGAGGGAACAGTACTCAGATTACTTCCTTTTCGGGACTTTTGCAAGGATTGAATAGATCGTGAATAAGAAAACTTAGAGAAACCGTGGAAGGCCTAACCAAAAGGCAGATTCACAAGTAACCCTTTGACACTTTACGGGAGTGAGACGTGAGAGAGTGGGGAATGCTGCCTGCTGCACCTCAGTTCCCTCTGGAAAACACGTCCTAGTCGAATAAAATACTGCCCTTCTAGTCTTCGAAAACCAAAACCATCAGACCTGTCAAGACTGCTACACTTTAGCTTCTCAGCTAAAATGAGGACGACCTAAATGAAATAATGCCATATTTCCTCCTTTCGCTATATTTCCTCTTTTAATTGTTGTTTAGCTGTATGTTTTCGGTTAGGATGCCCAAAAACGTGACATTGCCGGTAGGCACAGGACATCTGTACTCATTTTACTCTTCACAATTTTAGCCTGACTGGATGTTTATCAATTTTATGGATCTTCTGAAGAACCAGCTCAGGGCTTTTGTTGTTTTTCTCTATTGTTTTCCTGTTTATGATTTCATTGATTTCTGCACCAGTATTTTACTGTGTCTTTTTTTTTTTTTTTTTTTAATTTTGGCTTGCTTTGGGCTTAAAATGGCTTTTCTAACTCTCATTTCCTAAAGAGGCAGCTTGGAGGGCTGACTTTAGATCTTTCTGCTTTTCTAATCTATGCATTTAATGCTATAAATTTCCGTATAAGTGCCGCTTTTGCTACATTGTACTCATTTGGTAACTTTTATTTTTATTTTCATTCATTTCAAATGTTATTTATTTATTTATTTATTTATTTTTTGAGACTTCTTCCTTGCACCAAATGTTATCTAAAAGTGTGCTGTTTAATCTCCAGATATTTGGGGATGTTCCAATTTTCTGTCAGTGACTTGTAATTTAGGACCATTGTGATGTGAAAGCAGAGCTTAATGATTTCGATTTTATTTTGTTTGTTTGTTTGTTTGTTTGTTTGTTAAGGTGGGTTTTATGGCCTAGAACATTCCCTGTTAGCTAGAGGAAAGTATATTCTGTTATTCTTGGTTGGAATATTCTGTGTGTCCGATAAATCAAGTTGCTTGTTGGTGCTGCTTTGCTCAGCTGCGTCTTGACTGATTGCCTGCCTGCTGGATCTGTCAGTTCCTGAACGGACGGACCGGGTGTCCGCTAGGACTGTGGATTTGTGTATTTCTTCCTTGCAGGTCTGCCAGTTTGTGCTTCTGTAATTTGGTACTCTGTTGCTAGTTGCATATACATTTAGTGTTGCTATGTCTTAGAGAACCGACCCCTGTATCCTTATGGAATGTCCCTCTTTATCTGCAGTGGTTTTCCTTGTTCAGAAGTTAGTGTTGTCTGAAATTAATTAACATAGCTACTCTAGCCTCTGCGGGATCAGCATTAGCATGCTCTGTCCTTCTCCAGCTCTCACTTTCAGATGGAGCCTTCCTATTTACAGTGGACTTCTTTAAACAACATAATTGAGTCTGGCTTTTTTATTCACCTTGAAAATCCCCTCTTTTAACTTTTAGCCAACATTTTCGGTTTACAGTTTACATTTAAAGTGATTCTGATGTAATTGAATTAATATCCATAGTGTTCATAATTGTTTAAGATTTTATTTATCTATCTATTTATTTATAATATTTTATTTATTTATTTGACACAGAGAGAGAGAGTACAAGTAGGCAGAGTGGCAGGCAGAGGGAGAGGGAGAAACAGGCTCCTTGCCAAGCAGGGAGTCTGATGCGGGGCTCGATCCCAGGACCCCAGGACCATGACCTGAGCTGAATGCAGTTGCTTAACTGACTTAGCCACCCAGGCAGGCATCCCTAAGATTTTATTTTTATGTGTTTATTTATCTTAAGATTTTATTTTTTTTTCTTTAGACATTTTTTTATCTATTTGAGAGAGAGAGAGAGTATGAGTAGGGAGGTGGGGCAGAGAGAAAGGGAGAAGCAGACTTACCACTGAGCAGGGACCCTGACTCTGGGTTCGATCCCAGGACTCAACACCCAAAGTGGAACTCGAACTTACAACTCTGAGATCAAGAGTCACATGTTCTACCACTGCCTGAGTCAGGTACCCCTAAAGATTTTATCTTTAAGTAAAGAGTCACAAATTCCATCCCCTGAGCCAGCTAGGTGTCCTGTAATTGTTTTTGGTCATTACATCTGGTCTTTTTTCTCCTTCTTTAACTGACTTCTTTGCTTCTTAATATTGTATATAACTCCTTTTCATCTCCTCTGTTAATATATCAGTTATACATTTTTGGTAGTTTCTAACATTTTTTTAACTTTCTAACATTTTTGGTGGTTGCCCCAGAGTTTGCAATATATGTTTGTTAAGTAAACTGAGCCCACTTTCAAATAATACTATATCACTTGATATGTAATGATGTTATCTTTAGACAGTATTGCGGGATCTTCTCTCTGTTCCCTTATGACTTTGCTCATTTCTCTTATCCATATGCTATAATTACCCAATACATTGCTGTTGTTAGTGTTTAAACAATTTTCTTTTAGATCAATTAAAAGTAAGAAAAATATTTATTTTATTTTTCTAAGTTTATTTATTTATTCATTCACTTGCTTATAATGATCTCTACAATCAACATGGAGCTTGAACCCCACCTTGAGATCGAAAGTCCCATTCTCTTCCTACTAAGGCAGCCAAGTGCCCCCAAAATATTTTATTTTAACTTCATTTATTCCTTCTTTCTTTTCCTGTGTTTATGTTGATCTGCATTTTTGACAAATCACTTTTCTTCTCTCTGAAGAACTTTTAATATTTCTTGCAGTGCATAACAGCTGGTAATACACTGCCTCAGGTTTTGCTTATCTGAGAGTGTTTATTCTCTCTCAGTTTTGAAGGATAGTTTTGCTGGAAATAATTGAATTTTAGGTTGGTAATTTTCTTTCAGTTTTTAACTATTTCATTCTGCTCTCTTCTTGCTTGTATGGTTTCTGAAGAGAAATCAGACCTGATTCTTTTTCTTGCTCCTGTCTTGGTATGGTGTTCTACCCCCCATCCCCCTGCTCTGGCTTTTTTAAAGAATTGCACTCTGTCTTCGATTTTTCCAACTCACCGCTCGCTATATGAGTAGGTGTACTTTTTCTTTTTCTTTTGGTATTTATTCGCTTTATGTTCTCTGAGCATCCTGAATCCATAGTTTGGTGTCTGTCATTGATTTTGGTACATTCTCAACCATGATTCTCACTTTTAAAAAAAAATAATTTTCCCCCTGTTCTCTCTTATTCTAGTATTCCCATTATGCATATGTTGTGTATTTTGAAATTATCCTACAGTTCTTGGATGTTCTGTTCTGCTTGTCTTTTAGTTTGGGAACTTTCTGTTGAACTCTCTTCAAGTTCACTGCTTTTTCTGTCAGGTATGCTCAGTCTTCTGGTGAGCCTGACAAACACATTCTTCATTCTATTTTTTTTGTTGTTGTTGTTTTTGTTTTTGTTTTTTAAGATTATTTATTTATTTATTTGACAGACAGAGATCACAAGTAGACAGAGAGAGAGGAAGGGAAGCAGGCTCCCCGCCAAGCAGAGAGCCTGATGTGAAGCTCAGTCCCAGGACTCTGGGATCATGACCTGAGCCAAAGGAAGAGGCTTTAACCCACTGAGCCACGCAGGCACCCCGGCATTCTTCATTCTTTAGTAGGGTTTTTATTCTACCATTTTCCTTGGTTTGTTCTTTAAAATTCCATCTCTCTGCTGATAGAACCCGTGTGTTCTTGCATTTTTTCTACTTTTTCCATTAGCACCTTTAACACATTCATCATGATTATTATAAATTGTCTGATAATTCCAGTGTATGTGTCTTCCCTGAGTTTTGTTGTGATGCTTGTTGTCCTTTCAGATTCTGATTTTTCTTGCCTTTTGGCATGCTTTGTGGATTTTTCGTTGTTGTTGGTATTTGGTGTAGGAACTAAGGTAAAGCGCCATTAGGGTGCGGTTTTAGGCTAATCTGGCTAGGAGCTGAATTGTGTTCATTTTGTGCTGAAGCCAGAGGTGCCTGAGGCTTCAGTTCCTCTAGGGCCTTGTGGTCTTTAGCATTTTCTCCTTGTTGAGTTGTGTCCATCTCTTGTAGATCTCTAACTGTCACTCATTGTGATTGTATGGGAGCCCGTTCATGGGCAGTAAGTTGAGGGGGGTATGTTCCGTATTCTCTTCATCAGAAGGATGAAACTTCTGTCTCCCAGCAGGCCTCTGTACCCAGCCCTCTCCAGAGTTTCTGAACTATTTTGTTCCTCCTTGGGTGAGCCGAGGAGGATGCAGAGCTAGAGTCAGGCCACTGCCCTTCCTCAGGTTAGGAGAGGCCTGTAGGATGAGTCTGTGAACCGTTCTAGCCATCTTTCATTTGGTTACTCTTCCCCTGGCCCAACTGGGAATGGGGTTTTCTTGGCTCTTTGCTATGAGAACCTCATGTGGGATTCCCTGGGAATGGGGGGTGTCAAACCCATGAACATGTAGGGGTGCCCTCAAGGCTGTGGCTCCAGCAACTCATGCAAATTACCATGCAGGTGTTCCTCCCACGTGTGGCCCCAGTAGATTCTCCTCCTGGTGAATGGGTCTTGGCTGTCACTCTCTGTCTCACCTCTCTCCAGATTTGGGGGGTTGGATTGCCCTGTGACCCAGTTTCTGATGGTAGCTTGAAGGGCTGGGTTGTCGGTTTGTCCAGCCTTTTTTGATGAGGATGTGACCAATTAGCTTCCCCATGCTACACATGTTGGCACTGAAACCTGTAGCTCCCACCCTGCGTTTTTTTTTGTTGTTGTTTGTTTGTTTGTTTGTTTTAAGATTTTTATTTATTTATTTCACAGACAGAGATCACAAGTAGGCAGAGAGACAGGTAGAGAGAGAGGGGGAGGCAGGCTCCCTGACAAGCAGAGACCCCGATGCAGGGCTCGATCCCAGGACCCTGGGATCATGACCTGAGCTGAAGACAGAGGCCCAACCCACTGAGCCACCCAGGGGCCCCTCCCACCCTGCGTTTTATACCCATGTGTGCTCTTCTTCCTTGTTCTTGTCCACTTATAAGCCCTGTGGAGGCCTGGCCATGGTAGTGGACATAGACTCTCACTATAGTGGGAAGCTGGCCAATTCTGTGCATGTAGGCTTTGAGTAAACCTGTAAGTAAAATAAAATGAGTCCTCTAGTCTCTTCCAGCTTTGGCCCCAACGTTTTCTTCTAGATGACTTACGAAAGCTTGCAAGATACTCTGCAGCCATTGTGTGTTCAGAATTTTCAGTCAACTGATAACCTTTGCCCTAGTAAGCAGAAAATGATTATCTGGATAATCTTTGCATGGATTGTTTCATTTCTCTGCCATCTATGGGCCATGATACAATTGGCTTACAGATATTAGGTGTTCAAATATTTTTGAAAAAAAAATTACAGTGAGTGACTTGGATAGAATATTTTCAGGAAATATTTGATGTAAATGGTAGTCTTTAAAACTGAAGTACAAAAGAAGCCACACACAAAAGGTGACTTAGTATGTTATCCCATTTATATGAAATATCCAGAATAGGTAAAACCATAGAGACGGAATGCAGATTGCTGTTTTTCAGGAACTGGGTGGTGGGGGGTGGGGTGGGCAATCCCTGTTTAATGAGTGATGTGTTTTGTTTTGGGGAGATGGAAGTGTTTTGGAACTAGAGGTGCTGATTGCGCATTGTGAATATAATCCATGCCACTGAATCATTTACTTTAAAATGGTTAATTTTATGTCATGTGAATTTCATGTCAATAAAAACATATATTACATTAAAAATTTAAAAATCTAGAAGTACAAAAACTTTTACAGTGCAATGAAATTCTTTCTGCTGCCCCAGGCCTTTAGCCTCTAATCAGTTTCTTCCATATACTTGCCCACCTGCCCCCCTTACCTCCCTTTATAAGTGGGAAATACTGCATATTGCTTTTTGCTACTTAATCTGGAGATTTTTTCCCCCTTATCAGGACATAAAATCTACCTTCAAACTATAGAGTCAAAGGGATTATTTTCCAAGTTCTTTAAAGTTGGTGTATGCTTTATCTCACCATTTCAACACCCCTCCCTTCGGTAATGCTTCTGCTCTAACAAGCTTCTTGTTTTGTGCCTGATTCAGTATCCAGTTGGGTAAATCAGTCAGCTCTTTGTGTGAGCAGGTTTAAAGCTAAGAATCAGCTTCATTTTTTTATGAGTCATTTCTCAGAATCAGGAGTGATGGTGGAATTAGCCAAATGCCTTTTATCACAGCAAGATAATTAAAAAAACAACTCATTTAATTAATTGATAGTCAATGAGCCAATGAATTTGTTCCATAGCTAATCTCACAAATGTCTTCATTGCTGGAGAAAGTATTTCATTTTCCCCCAGAGAAGACAAATGTGGAACAACTAACTGCAGGACAGCTCTAAAGGGAAGCCCGTGGGACCCTCTGTCCCCCAGCGTGCACGACCATTAGTGTACAACGCCTGTAGACAGAGATTGCTTTCTTGGCTCCGGACAAGACCTCTATTCATATTAAAGTCAAACAAATCGCATATGTGAAAACCTTCACTTATCCTGGCTGCTCAGGCTGAAATGCAAAGGACTGTGTTGACTTGGGGAAGAGAAACTTGCACATTGGGCAGCAGCTAAAAGAAATCCTCAACGTGGAAACTGAAAGATTGGGGGAGAAGTAAGAAAGATTGCCTTTGGATTCCTTTCGTGTCTGTGTGTGAGGAGTTGTAGGTAAGCGGGGCACTTTTTCTTCATGAGCAAAGTTCTGTGCTGGTGACTGGTCATCATTAGACACCAAGTCTAAAAGTGCATCCATCATGGAGAGGAGAGAGAGACAAGGAGAAGGAGGATGAGTCTTCACTAACCAGTCCTAGTTTAGATGTGAGAACAGGCCCCACACTGAGGATTTGCTTCAGGGACCTGAGAATGCAAAGCAAGGGGGTGTTTTTGTAGGATTTTAATTCGGAGTTGCAATATTTTGCACTTAATGTGATCTTTTGTGAGACCAAACAAAAATATTTTTTTCCTCAGTGTGTATTATTCCATGGGCAATATACTACATCAAAAATCTTTAGCTAAAAAAAAAAAAATCTTTATCTCTAAAACCTTAGAGTTATAAATGCAGAAATTAAAAAAGTTCAGTTGGGAATAAAATGAAAAGTAAAATTCCCTTTAGTCTAAAATGATTATCAATGGGTTTTCCCTTTTTCTGCATTCTTCTAGAAAAATTATGTGTGAATGCATTACTTAAATTTATGTTCACAAATTGTATTGTTGTATAAACGTCTTGTACTATGTCTTTTTATTTGCTGTTGTGTCTTAGACATCTTTTCATACCAACCCATCCAGGGCTGGCTCATTCTTGACTTGCATGGATGACACCATGTTATTTATTCACTTTGTCCCTCTTGCTGGACATTTAAGTAGCTTTTCAGTGTTTCCTCTTTCAAAGAATGCTACCAAGACTATGTTTTTACATACATAGGAGATATTTTTGCCAGTCTATCTGTAGAATAAATAGGGTGGCACGTGTGGGCCAAAGGTGTGCGTGTTTTTTAATATATATATTTAAAGTTTTGTGTATTTATTTGAGCGAGAGAGAGAGTGAGCAGGGGGATGGGCAGCAGGAGAGAATCTCAATCAGACTTCATTCCCAGGAAAGAGCCTGATGTAGGGCTCAATTCCACGACCCTGAGGTCATGAGTCAGAGTGGAAATGAAGTCAGAGCCTTAACCAACTGAGCCACCAAGTGCCCCTGCATGTTTTATATTTGGATCTATTTCCAAATCATTTTAAAAATGGCACCTATTATTATACTCCTAAAATAATAAATGAAATTTCCTATTACACCACACTCAACAGTATGGACTTTTTATCCAGCAGTGTTGAATTTTTAATCATTGCTGGTCTGATGGCATCTTTTTTCTTCTTTAGTTTTGAGGTTTACTTTGAAAGGCCTTCACCACTCCTAGTTATAAATTTAGTCCTTTTTTTTTTTTTTTTTTTGTAATCTCCGCTCCCAACACAGGGCTCGAACTCACGACCCTGACATCAAGCCCATTGAGAGTCGCATGCTTCTCTGACTGAGCCAGCCAGGCGCCCCACATTCCATCCATTTTTGTGTCACTCCTACCCGGGATCTCAGCGGCTGGTAGGAGGGCAGAAAAGGTTGATAACCGAGCGCGTACCACTGGGCTTGAGCTCCACCACCGTCTGTGCATTCCTGGCGCTCTGCAGAGCTGCGCGCTAACAATAGCGGGGCTTGTGGGGAAATGTCAGGACAGGAACTGACCGCTCACATGCCCTGCGGCTTCAGAGGCCAGCCAGTGCTAAGAGCAGCGCCTGGTACCCAGGCCAGCGAGCTGTGTTTGCAGGCTGCCGCCGCTCATACTCCACATGTATGAAAAGGCCCGGCGGGAAACACGGCCACATTTTAGCTCCAGCCCGGTTGTTGGGCTGGGGCAGCACGGGAGTGGGCAGCTCCCTGGCCCTGGGGCTCCGGAAAGGATGGGTCAAGGGTCTTTGCAACCTGCTAACAGCCTGAAAGCCCACACGGGCTCCAGGCACACCCCTCTGTGTCCAGAGCTCTGCAGACGGCTTCCCTTTATACATCTTTTTAAAAGGCAGCTAGAAAAGTCTCTTGTGGCCCGTGCGCCAGCTGAGCAGAGAGCTTCTCTTTCCTGCTCAAGATGCTAATTCTGTCGCCCAGCTCTTCTTCCCCAGGGAAAGTGGCGTAAGCAGCCAGTCAGAGACTGCATTGTATTGTGTTTTGTTGGAAGGGTCTGAATTTATTGCCAAGTAAAGGCAGAGAATAAATTTGCCAAAAATGCGGTCAGGTTTTCTGGAGTCAGTATCTTGATGTGTCAGGACCAAAGAGGGGTCCTTTTCCACAGGTGAAGAGGCTGGGCCTGTGCCAGGCGACGCGGGGGGCAGGTGGGACCCCCCCCCACCTTCACAGGGAGGCTTCCTAGCCAGGAGCCGGGTCTTGAGTGATGCAGGGCTGAGGCTGCGCCTGGGAACACTTGTCATTTTAGCCACAGAGCAGCGAGGAAGGAGTAGCTGTGGGTCTATGCACCGGGGCATATCTCACGTCTGGTCACATTTAAACATTTGCTGCTCTCGGATGCCCCTCTTTGAAGTGACTAGAAAGACAGAATTGATTTTGTCCTTTGCCCCCTGAGCAGACACGCCTAAAAATAAGCCAAGTTCAGATGTTGGTGTTACGTTCCTGAACAGGCACTGCACTTGAGAAGAGAGTGGGAGATCCAGGCGTGATCTTGCCTTACTCAAGCTTTTTCCAGTTGATGTCTGTCTGTTTGTTTCTAAGTGTATTTATTTCAGCAATCTTTACCCCCGATGTGGGAATCAAGATGAACAGCCAAACGTTCTACCAACTGAGTCACCCAGGCGCCCCTGCTATTTCTTTTTTATTAATAGTTTCACGAGGTACAACTGACCATTTTAAAGTACAGCTGACCCTCGGGCAACACAGGTTTGACATGCGGGGCCCACTTATACACAGATTTCGTTTAATAAATACAGTACAGTTCTGTCAATGTACTTTCTCTTCCTTAATGATTTTCTTAACAACATTTCCTTTTCTTTATGTTACTTTATTATAAGAACACAGTATACAATACCTCTAACATACAAAATATGTGTGACTCGAATGGTGAAAATTTTATGTGCTTATTGGACATATCGGTCTCTTGTTTAGGGAAATGTCTCTTCAGACGTTTTGCCCATTTTTGATTTGGGTTATTTGTCTCTTCTTTACTCTTGAGTTGAGTTGGTCCTTTATATAATCTGGACAGATACTAGGTCCCTGTCAGTCGGATGTTTTGTATGTATTTTCTTACCTTCTGTGAGTTGTTTTTTTAACCTTATTGATGATGTTTTTTTGACACCTGAAATTTTAAAATTTCTTTTTTTTTTTATTGTGTGTGCTTTTGACGACATACCTAAGAAACTGGTGCCTAATGTAAAGCCACAAGGATTTAACTCCTATGTTTTCTTTGAAGAGTTTTATGATTTTCACTCTTACATTGAGGTCAGGCCTGTTGTGGGTTAATTTTTTGTGAGAGGTATAAAGTTTGTCTTGTGATTCATTCCAGGTGCCGAAAAGACTGTCACTTACCCTTTAAAACGCCCTGACATTCTTGTTAACAACCAGTTACCCGTTGATGTATGGGTTTATTTCTAGACTGTCAGTTCTAATCCCGTGATCTGTGTGTCTGTCCCTATGCCAAGGCCACACCATCTTGATTACTTCGGCTTTTTTTTTTTTTTTTTTACATCAGGAAGTAGGACTCCAACTTTCCTTCTCTTTCAAGGTTCTTTTGGCTATTCAAAGTCTCTTGCATTCCCATATGAATTTTAGAATCAGCTTGTCAATTTTAAACCAACAACAAAAAAAGAGAACCTGGGATTTGAGTAGACAGGACACTGAATCCAAAGATCAGATCAAGGAGTATTGCTGTCTTAACAACATTGTCGTCTGACCCTCGTGCACAGGATGTCTTTCCATTTATTTAGGTCTTTGAATTCTTTTTTTTTTTTAAGATTTTATTTATTTATTTGACAGACAGAGATCACAAGTAGGCAGAGAGGCAGGTACAGAGAGAGGAGGAAGCAGGCTCCCTGCTGAGCAGAGAGCCTGATGCGGGGCTCCATCCCAGGACCCTGAGATCATGACCTGAGCTGAAGGCAGAGGCTTTAACCCACTGAGCCACCCAGGCGCCCCTGAATTCTTTTAATGATGTTTTGGTAGTTCTCAGTGTATAAGTCTTAAACATCTTTTGTGAAATTTATTTGTAAATATCCTATTCTTTTTGATACTATTCTAAAATGGGTCTCTTCTAAGAGTTTATATTTTTTTACTCCATTCTACCAAATTCTGCCTTTTGATTGGAGTGTTTAGACCATTTTATATAATTACTGATAAGGTAGAATTTATACCTGCCATTTTGCTATTTGTTTCCCTTGGGTCCTTTGTCTTTTCTGTTCCTTTTCCCCTCTGTTGTGTCTTCTTTTATGCTAAGTAGTTTATAGTACACCATTTTAATTCCATTGTTCCTTTTTTAGAATATGTTTTGGAATTATTTTCTGAGTGGTTGCCTTAGGGATTACAATGAACATCATCTTGTCTTATTTTTCGCTTTTCTTTGGACCTGACTGTGTCCCTGTAGGAATCCAATCGGGAGAACTCTGATGGCTGTGACTGGAAGGGGAGTGGCCAGAAGGTGCAAGCCAAGGGGTAGTTTATTATCTGAGAATTATCTGTGTGGGTGGATTTATCTGTTAACTTCTGGGTGGAATTGGGCTGTTAATACCACAGACCTCTCCAGTGAACCATGATACTTCTCAAATGTTTGATTCCATACAGTTTTTGGTGGGTCCGTCCATTGCCTTCCCTCCTGGCTTGGAGATGTGAGAGGCCGGTGCTGGCGTGGCTGAAGTCAGCCTCGTGGGTCTCGCTTCCTCCTCCTTCAACCTGTTCTCTGAGCTCCTGCGCTCTCCTCACGTTCCCCAGGTGCCCAGCCCTCTGCTGAGTCTGGCACGCTCGCGGTCCCCAGGGCTGGAGGGACCCCGGGATTTGGGCAGAAGACAGTTCCTCTCCTCCCCTCAGGACTTCTCGGAGGTAGTTTTGAAATTGGAAAATGAAGGCTTGAAAACCTTCATGTATGTCTTAGTAGAATCTCGGCCACTGGGGAGACTGTAACCCTGCCTGGGTAGATTTTTCTGTACCTCTTAAGCGACATCGTGTAAGCGATTACCTACTACACTGCTCCTGAATTAATTTTAAGGATGTTTCTCAACATATTATGTTCAGCTGTTAGAGTCATTAATATTTTATGAAGATTTCCACATGGGTCCTCATTTACTGCTTTTAACAAGCTGTGAGGTTGATCTTGCTGGTCTTGTTTGGTAGATCGGGAAACAGGTCTTGAAAATGAGTCCAGGGTCTCACTGATTTATTAATTCATGGAGAACCAGAGGGCTGTGCTCCTGGGCCCTGTTGCAACTCAGGACCCACAGTGAACACAACAGATGCAAACCCCCGCTCTCATGGGGATCCTAGTTTAGTGGGGATGTGAGTGGAGGATGGAGTGGGGGTGGGGACGGAGACAGACCACAGACAGCTGACAGGTGAAGAAGAGAATTACATGTTTTGTTACAAGGCCTGCATGTCGTGGAGAAAACAAAAAGCAGACCAAATTTAGGATGGTGGGTAGCTTGCAGTTTTAAAGGGAGTGGTTAGAAAGGTGTCATTAAAAAGCGGACATTTGAACATGGATTTAAGGAGTTGTGCTAACTAACCGCTTGGTGTCTGGGACAAGAGCACTGCAGTTAGGAGAAAAGCTGGTTGCAGAGGTTCCCTTGTGTCTTGGAGGAAGCAGGGTGGCTGGAGGGGAACCAGCAGAGGGACACGAGTTGGGGTGGGGGCTGGTCAGGAGGTGACAGGAAGCTCACGATGTGTAGCACTGCAGACATTGGGGAATTCTAGGTTTGATGATGGGAAATCAGTGCAGGGTATTAAACAGAGGAGAGACAGGCTCTGCGTTCCATTTTATTTTTATTTTTATTTTAAGATTTTATTTATTTCTCTGACAGAGGGAGCATAAGCAGGGTGAGTGGCAGAGGGGGTGGGACGAGGGACGCGATCCTAGGACCCTGGGATCATGACCTGAGCCAAATGCAGACACTTAACTGACTGAGCCACCCAGGTACCCTGCATCCATTTTGACAGAGTCACTCTGGCCTCTGTATTGATACAGGATGTAGGGGTGGAGGAGGAGGGTAGATGAAGAGACCATTTAGAGGTCAGTAGAGAAATCTGTTACAGTAATTCAGACAAGAGATAATGGTGGCTTGCCCTGCTGGTAGCAGTGCAAGTAGTGAAAAGTGGTCATATTCTGGTTAGTTTGAAGATAAAGTCCCTAAAATGTCCCAGGAGAATGGGTGTGGGGTGCAAGAGGAAGGGTCACATCTAAGCACGTCAGGGATTTCAGCTGCTGTAACTAGATTGAGTTGTCCCCCACTGAGACAGGAAGTCTGCGGAGAGGGAAAGCTGGGCTACAGGAACGTTGGAAGCTCAGTCTGAGACACTGAGAGGCTGTAAGACAGATGGTGAGTGGACAGCTCTGTACATTCCCCTAGTGAGGACTGTGATGGGAGCTGGGGCACAGTGGGAGTTTTGGGCCTGTGGATGGTATTTAAAGGAACACGATCAGATGAGATCCTAGGGAAAGGCGAGTTGTGAGGACTGGGCCCTGGGACATTTCTAGCTCTATGAAGAACGAGAGAGAAGGAAGAGGCAGCAAAGGAGACCAAGCAGGAGCCGCCAGAGATGTTGGAAGCCACATGAGATCATCTCAGAAGCAGGGAGTCAGAAGCTACGGTCCGGTGACATGAGGGCCGAGAGTTCTCTTGGGTCAGCGCCAGGCAGGTCATTGGTGGCTTTGGGAAGAACAGAAGAATGGCAGGTGGGTCTGGTGACTGCGGGAAGCAGAAGTGCCACTGGAGTGAGTTCAGAGGGAAGGACGGAGGGGAGGAGTTGGAGACATATTGTTGACAACCGTCGTGAGAAGCTTTGCCGCAAAGGGAGCAGAATATGGGGCGGTGTCTGGGTAAATAAGGCCGAGAGCATTAATTTTTGGTTGGAAGCATTAACATTATACTTACAGGCTGGTGGCAAGTTAGTAGAGAGCAGAAGATTGATAATGTAGGACGGGGGCTGTTTCAGTCATTTCTTGAGCAGGCGAGAGGTGCGTCTGTGTACAAGCAGTTCTTGCTTCAAGAGGCCTGCAGGTAAGTGGGGGGAGGGTAGGCTAGTGACAGATATGTGGGGACCCAGGTATGGTGCTCACTCAGTAGTTTTCCTCTGATTGCTTCTATTTTCTTTGCAAAATAAGAAACAAGGTGGCCAGCGGAGGCAGCCATGGTGGAGGAGGGGTTGCGAGTTTGGGGAGACCAGGGAAGGAATGACAAGTCCTCTAGAAAGAGTGTTCACGTGGTAGCATTGGGAGTACCCCTGAAGCAAGACCCCAGTCAGGGAGATTGTGTGTTTCCTTAGCTCAGCTGGGGAGCAGAGGCACCCAGTAGGTCAAGAGTCGAATTCTTGTTTGGCCGAGCAGAGGGTGCAGAGTGAGAGGGTGACCTGAGTCGACCGTGTCTGCAGGAGAGAGATACGCCTGCAGAGCTGCAGATGGTGACGCAGAGGGGTGGCGAGGAAGAGCCCGGGCTGGACGGACGATGGGTGGAGGGGGCACAGAGGAGGGTCAACGCTATCCAGTTCGGGCACCTGGTGGGACTGGGTGAGGGACATCGGAGCTGGGCTGCAGCTGTGCAGGGAACCAGGGATCCGGGGCCTTGGCAGGTGCCTAAACTCCACTGTTCCTCCCTTCGAGGCCTGGCTCCCACTGCCTGACTTCCCAGGGCCTACCCCCGCCATCCTGCAAACCCCGATGGGCAAGCCCATGTAGCTGTCTGGCCCCCGGAGCGGGGCTGGGAGCACACGGCCAGCAGCACGATGCTTCGTGCAGGCAGAGGCAGGTGTGGGGAGGTGGGCAGGACTTCAGCACCCTGGAAAGAAAGAGGAAATGCGGACGTTGACATTTACAGCTGCTTCTTCCCCTTCCTCACGTGCCTTGGAGACTGTGTGCTTGCCAACCTTTTGCTTTTTAACCTAAAGTTGAGCTTTTTCGGGTGGTGGCATCTTTCTGAGCAGTGCGTGTACCGGCGCGGAGATGGAGAGCAGGTCCACAGGTGTGAGGGAGGCAGGGAAGCTCCCTGGGGAAAATGCATTGGGGCCGGGTGGACTGGCCTGTTTTCCTGCCCACACCCACCTCCCAGGACGTTCTGTTTGCGAGTCTGTCTCCAGCAAATTCCAGGAGCGGTGAAATGGCTTCAGAATCACAAAAGAGCCACGTTGAAGAGGCCAAAATACCAGAACATGGCATTCCAGCCCAAGCAGAGAGCTATTTTTAAATGTTTAGGATTTAGAAAGAGAAACAGTCTTCATGGAATACGAACCACCCCCCAGTTCACACTTTGGGGATTGAAGTAGCTAAATCTGAAAGATAATTCTGGTTTGCTTTTCTCATCAAGTGGAGAATGTCATTGGTGAAAAAAGATGTCTTGGGCTGAGCAGCTGTGGCCTGGCCTTGGCCGTGAGCCAGCACCAGGAAGGGCCCACCCTGAAGCCCCCCGTTAGCTCTGCTCTGGGCTAGTGAAGCTTTAGGGCAAAGGTCCTTTGAAACACTAACTAGCAGCAAAAACATCAGTAGTGCTCTCGGTTTCAGAGTGGCTGCGGGGGTTAAACGGGCGGTATTTTTAGAAATGAGAACAGTTAGAGATGCTGTTGTGAGTTTCCATAGCTGAAGGCTCTGTTCAGATAAATCCTAACAAGCACATTTTCCGTGTGTAACTCAGTTGCCATTTCTTTTTATTTATTTTTGTCTCTTTTCTGTTTGTGGGAGAGCTTTGGGCAGCTTTGGTCCCTGGGCTGCTCTGCCGGCCGGCAGGTGTGAGGCTGGGCTTGGCCTCCACAAGCACTGGGTTTCCACCTGCTGGGTTGGAGGGTGCGAGCGGCAGAGAGAGAGAGAGAGAGAGAGAGAGAGAGCACATGGCCCTGGGACTGCAGGCCTCTCTGGACGGGTCATCCTCTCACCTCCGTGGGCATCGGTCACATGCAAGGCCGCACGTGGGGCTGGGAGGGACCGGGGAGGTCAGGTGTTTCGCTTTAATGTTTCTCTTCGACTGATGTTAACAAGCTGACCGCGTAGAGCTCCAGTTTCCAAAACGGAGGCGATGAGGAGTGGGTGCTGAGGCCGGGAAGATGCCGGGAACTGAGACCCTGTGCATGGCTCTGGGGCGGGGGTGGGGACGGAGAGAGAGGACAGAGGTCTCCGCAGCCACCTGTGCTGGACCCTGCATATTGGGAGTCAGAATCAATCCATGGCTGATGGAGAGCCACTAAAATTTGTGAACGGTAATGACAGTATTAAAAAGAAAAAAAGTGTTCTGGGCAGATTCATTGGGGGCCATTGTGCTTCTGATATGAAGAGAAGATTGGAAGCAGTGAAAAGAGTCAGATGGGAAAGTTGGATCACGTGACCTAACAAAATCCAGGGACTTCCCCCCGATTTTAAAAGTGTAGTAGTTTCGGGGCACCTGGGTGGCTCAGTGGGTTAAGCCTCTGCCTTCGGCGAGCCCCACATCGGGCTCTCTGCTCGGCAGGGAGCCTGCTTCCCCCTTTCTCTGCCTGCCTCTCTGTCTACTTGTGATCTCTCTCTGTCAAATAAATAAATAAAATCTTTAAAATATATATATATATATATATATATAGATAGATAGTAGTTTTTTTGGTTATTCCTAAAAGCCTAACAACAGAGCTTCATAGACTCCTGCATATACAAAGTTACCAAAGAAATCTCATGCCTTCTCCTGTACTTGGAGTTGCATAAATAACTTATGACCTTAGCTACATTTAACATTGCTTGATTAAATATCAATGAGGAAACCATTAGTATTGGGTCATTATAATTTATTGTCAAATGGATAACATAATTCAATTACCTCAACTCATTTTCATTCTGACTTTACTGATTTTAATAATTGATTTTACGAGTGTGTTCCATAATTTATTTCTCGTATTTTAAAAAGTGTCTATCTATCTATCAACACATTTGAATTTAATACGAAGGTGATAGAAAGGGCATCTCATTGGCTGACTGGTTTGGCAGTGAAAAGGATCTTTGTCTCTTAAGTTATTAGAACAAACTAAAAATGCAAGTAATAAGCACAAACATGTAATTGAAGCATTGTTATAATAGAGTCATGCCCTGAAATATTTTATATGGAAACGCACATTAAAATTTATATTTTTTCAGATTCTTTCTGGGTATGTTGGTTGAAACAAGGTGCCGCAGGAGAAAAAGTAATGAGTATGATTAAAGCGTTTCTATAGCCTTAGTCCACTGTATTGATGTACTTCCCAGAAATTGGGCCTTGCATGACTGATGTCTTGGTAATTTGTTTTCTCACAGATCAGGTGGCTTCCCAAGGTTTTCTTTTGTAGGAAGATCCAGTGATTAAATTATTGGTGGATCACTAAAGCTAGTTTTTATTTGATTATTAGGTGATTTTTGGCATATATGTGGAAGAAGTTTCACTTCTTTAGACACATGATCCATTCACATATATGTACTTAGGAACAAAATGATCTTGAACTGGTGCTTTGTGGGAGTCCTGTTAGGAACCATGCCCAGCTAGGGGAGCGGCCATAGGTACTGAAATCCAATGCATTATTTGCAGAGTTTAGGACTATCACTGTGGATACCATGGATGGGCAGGGTTGGTGTGTAGGCAAGGAGGGGTGCCAGTGGGCTTTGGGGATCTATCCCTGGAAGTGTAGGCCATGCAATATGGCCACCCAGTACCATGCAGTTTTGTCCTGGGTCCTCTTTATGCAGCACTGTGGTGTGAGTTGGAGAGAGCACCAGAGAATATAACCTTCTCAACCCCCCAGCAAGGAGATCAAAGGCAATGTGGGGTTTTGAAAAATCGGAATGGGGAACATTTTGTGATTTCTCCACTGTATGAGTAAGTGAATGTGAGGTTCCACCAGAAACAGGGTGTTTTGTGTATAAATTATTTCAAGATGGGGAAAAATCATATTTCATAATCTTTGAAGAGGGTGCTAGCCTAAAGAAAACATTTCACAAAACTCTTTTCTTTTGTAAAGGAATCAAGAAGTTTTCTGTAGAACAGAGAATAAATCAAAAGTGCATGCTCTGAGCAAGATTCTTGTTCCATTAGCAGACAGGACATGAAGGATGTCCTCTGTACTAAGGATCATGACATCGCGGATGTTAAGAGCTGGTGCCGGTGTTGAATTTGGACCTCTGTAGCCCAGAGCTGCATATCTGGTGGTGGAGATGGAGGCAGGGGAGGGTGTGGGTATCTTCCAATATTTCCATTCAGAGATCTGGCCACCAGCTCAGATAGACCATCCCTGTTCTCTTTAAATTCAGAGCTGGCGAGTCAACAGTGGGCTTTCTGAATCCATCCAGGATCCGTCCTTGCTCTTAACCTCAGACTTTGCACTTTGAAAGTTTACCAGCTCAGCTGGTTCCTTAATTTTTAAATAAGTACACACACATAGTAAAATCATGAAAGTAAAACTACAAAGAAGATATTAAATACCAATTTAAATGGTCTCTTTGATTTCCCCAGAGAAAACCAGTATTTTTTTTTGTTTACTCATCTAGAAAAATGTAGTACTCATAAAAAGATACTCTTTTGATCTTTATCTTTTAACGCTTGATTTATTAACTTTAGAGAGAGTGCATAAGCAAGCAAGTGGCAGGGGTGGGGTGAGGAGGGGCAGAGGGAGATGGAGAGACAGAATCGCAAGCAGACTCCTTGCTGAGTGCAGAGCCTAAAGACACTGGGCTGTACCCAGGACCCTGAGATCATGACCTGAGCTGATATAGAGAGTTGGCTGCTTAACCAACTGAGCCACCAAGCGCCCCAAAAGATACCTTTTTAAATGTAAACCGGTAAGCCATTGGAACCCTTCCAAAGAGGGCTTTTAAGGAAGCGTCAAGTAGGATGTGATACACAGATGTCCTCACGTGTGCGAGTTACCGGGCACATGTAGGGAACGTCCTGCGTCCTATGCAAAGATGTCAATACCGTGGCATCCTATGAAGAACGCTCCTCCCCCGTCTGTCCACCCTGCCCCCCCCCCACCTTCTAACCCTCCCTTGAGAGTCTGGGATGTGTGTATCCCGCTAAACCCTGTAGAATTTGACTCTGAGAAATGGGCTCCCGCTGTGAGGAGACCTGTCTGCTCAGTGCTCTGTTTCTGTGGTTTCACTGTGTGGTTCTCTGTGGCTGAATTTATTCAACCTCCCATTCTGGGTACCAAACAGTGTCGACTCCCAGCAATCCATGCGTCTTTCTGCCAGGGGGAGTTGGGTGATTTCACTGTCTGGCCTAGAACATTCTGCTGTTGATATTTGGGCCCAGGTCTTTGCATTTTTTTCTTGATTATATAGTTAGGAGGAGCTTCTGGGCCTGAAGAAAGGCTAATTCATGACCAACTTCAGGAGAAAATGCAGTGATTTGAGAAGTGATTTTACCCGTTTGCGTCATCGTCAGCACTAAATAGGTTTCTTGGAAGATCCCTGCCTGTCGTATCCCATCGCTTGTGTTTGTGGGCTCCTTAAGTTCTGCCCAGCTCATAGTCGAGTGAGCGGAAGGTGCCCGGGGCACAGAGCTTTCTGCACGCTTAATCACCACCTGTTTCCTCTTTGTAAAAAGACTGTTCCTCTCTTTGGTCTCATTTTTTTGGATTGGGTATGTTCTTCTCATTGAAAACATCCTTAATATATTCTGGAGAGTAATGTACGTTTCATGTGTTAAACTACTACCTCCCCATTTGCGCCATGTATTTTTACAAGGTGTGTCTTTTGATGAATAGACATTCTGGATTTTGGCATATTTGATAAAGTGCCAACCTTGCCCGTTTATCTTTGGGGCCTTTCATTTAAGACGCTCTTCTGTATCTTGAGGTTGGAAGTTACTTCTATATTTTCCTGTGCCAGCTTTAACATTATGTGGAGTTAATTTTGGTGTGTGATGTAAGAATCCAATATGATCTTTATCCATAGAAAAAATAATGTACCAAGAACCATTTATTGAGTAATACGTTCTTCCCATTGATCTGAAATACACATTCCGTCGTGCATTCTGGTTTCCATATGTGCACAGGTTTCTTCCCGGGTCTTCTGTATTTACGTGTTTATTCATTTGCCCACCTCTGTATCAGTGCAGCATGCTCTTTTTTTTTTTTTTTAAGATTTAATTTATTTATTTGTTTGTTTGTCAGAAAGAGAGAGAGAAAAAGCACACAAGCGGGCAGAGAGGCAGGCAGAGGCAGAGAGAGAGGCAGGCTCCCTGCCAGGCAAGGAGCCCCATGCGGGACTCAATCCCAGGACCCTGGGATTATGACCTGATCTGAAGGCAGCGGCTTAACCCACTGAGCCACCCAGGCCCCTGCAGCATGCTCTTTTTTAAAAAAATTATTTTATTTCACTTATTTACTTGAGACACAGAGGGACAGAGTGTGCGCATGAGTGGGGGGAGGGGCAGAGGAAGAAGCAGACTCCCCGCTGAGCTGGGAGCCTGGGGCAGGGCTTGATCCCATGACTTTGAAATCATGACCTGAGCCGAAGGCACGTGCTTAACTGACCAAGTCACCCAGGTGCCCCATCATTCTCTTAATTATTGTAGCCTCTACTAAGACTTGAGATTTGGTCCCCTCACCTTTTTTCCTCTTATTGAGTGATGTTTGGCTGTACTCAGACCTTTGCTGTTCTGGAGAAATTTTAAAGTTAATTTATGAAACAACAGGACAGCCATTGTTAACAGTAAAACCTTTTGGGTGTTGCTTGAATTGCATTAGTTCTGTATGTCAGTTTATAAAGAATTTAGGGTTTTTTTTATATATATACTGAGTCTTATTCATGAACATTGTATCTATCACTGTCTTTACATTTGTCTTCACAGATTTTTTTTTGGTAGTTTTATGCTTCTCTGTAGCTAGGTCTTCCGTCTTCTGTATTCCTCTAGGTACATACATTTTGTATGTGTTTGGTCCTAGGCTCCTTAGTCTGGGCTGCTTTTCCATCTTTGCTGGAGGATAAACATGTAGTTGACATTTGTACGTTGATCTTGCATTTAGCCGTTTTACTAAGCCTTCAGTATTTCTAATATTTTGTCCATAGATCTTCATATACAGAAAGTCGTATGTGACTAAATATTGTTTATTCCTTTTCAATTCTCCTCTTTTCTTGTTTTCCTGTCTGAGTTTGGCCCCTTAATACAGTGTTGCATTGATATAATAGAAGATGTCTTTTCCTTGTTCCTGATTTTTTTTTTTTAAGGAATGTTCTACGTTAATTAAAAATTATGTTATTGTTGCTTTTTTTTTTTAATGTTTCTTATTAGGTTAAGGAAGTTCCCGTATGCTTCTGTTTCGCAGAGCTGTGTTTTATGTTCTTAATCATAAATGCATATTGAGTTTTAACAAAGGTTGTTCTGCATCTGTTAGGATGACCGTGTGGTTTCCACCGTTTTCCTCTTACTGTGCTGTATTACAGGTGTTATTCCAATGGCAAAGTCTCTCATACTCCTAAGGTAAATCCAGCTCGTTCAACTTTATGGCTTTTCTCCCCTAAATACAATTCTGATACACATCTGGATTCTCTTTGGTCTTACTTTGTTTAATTTTTTTTTCTTTACTCATGAGTGAGTCTGCCTATATTTTTGCTTACTCTAACTGCTTTTGTCTGATTGTGAAAGACTTTTTTTTTTCTTTTGTATCTATTCCTTGCAATATGTTGTGTATGATTTGAATTATCTGCTCTTGAAATTTCGGTTGCACTCAACTGAAAACAAGACCTAGTGCTTCCCTTGTTGGGAGATTTCTATCTGCTTAATTTTTTTTTCAAGGCTTATAACATTATTTGAAGTCCTTTCATCTTTTTAAAAGATTTTGTTTATTTATTTTTGTGAGAGAGAGTGAAAGGGAGAGAGAGCACAAGCACCACGCAGAGTGTTGTGGGGAGGGGAGAAGCAGATTCCCTGCTGAGCAAGGAGCCTGATGCAGGGACCAAATCCGAGGACCCCAGGATCATGACCTGAGCTGAAGGCAGAGGCTTATCCGACTGAGCCATCCAGGCTCTCTGAACTCCTTTCTTTTTGAGACAGTTTTCTTAAATTATATTTTTCTAGGAGTCTATTTAATATTCCCTTTTTCAAGTTAAAATCAGTGCAAAATTACTCATTGAATTTTAAGTCTCTGCTATTTAGGTTTCATTACATACATAGTTTCTTTTCTTTTTTTTCTTGACCAACTTGCCAAAGAGTGTACATTTTATTATTATTTTCAAAGAAAAAACACTTTTGGCTTTGTTGATTCTCTTTAGATTTATTTGTGTTTTATTTTCATTTTTATCTGTAATGGGTCTTCCCTTCTACTATGTGTTTATTCTGTAGTTGCTTTCCTAACTTCTTAAGCCTCAGACAACTCAATCCCGTTTAGGCTTCTTTTCTAATAGAGGCATTAAGATAATCAGTTTGCCTCTCACTACTGCTTTAATGGCATCTCAACTTTGGTTAAATGATATTCTTATCATTGTTCTGTACTTTCTTCTGAACCCGTGAGTTATGAAGTCTTTTACAGTTCTCACATCTGGGGACTCTTTACATCATTGATGTCTGTCTTGACTGCACTGAGTGCAGAATGCCTGGTCCTTGTGATACCATGATTTGAAATTTGCTGGGTCATTTTTTTTTTTTTTAATGCCCCGTGTGGTCTCAGGTTTTGTAAGTTCTGTATAGTTTCGAGAAGTTTGTGAATTCTCACTTTGTTGATTATGAGGTTTACATATTTATTAAATTTACATTGATAGTGCTTTTTATATCTCCCATATTTTTACAAATTTTGTATGTTTGTTGTATTATGTAATATCTAATGAATTTCCCCTCTGATGGTGTAGTTGACATTTTTTCAGTGACTCTATCAATTTCTCTTTTTATGTTTTGAAGCTATTCGATGTATACAAATATAGAATTTGTATAGCACCATAATGAAGTGGACCTTTTGTTGTTATGTAGTTGCTTTCTTTTTTCTAGTTATGCTTTTTGGCTTAAATGCTAATTTTTCTGATAGCTTTTTTTTGGTTAGCACTTCCCTGGATCACTTTTTTCTGCCCTTTGACTTCCAATCTTTCCAATTTCTTAAGGTTTTCTGCATCTGCCTCTCGTTACAGTTCAGTTTTATCATTTTTTTTTTCCTTTTGGCTATCAATTTCATAACCCATCTATTTCTTATGAGCTTTAATATATTTGGATTTCATCTCCCAAGTTATTTTATACTATTTTCTTTCTTCCTTTTATTTATTTGTTTATTTTTATTTATTTTTTTAAATATTTTGTTTATTTATTTGACAGAGAGAGAGAGAGATCACAAGTAGGCAGATAGGCAGGCAGAGAGAAAGGGGAGGAAGCAGGCTTCCCGCTGCACAGAGAGCCTGATGCGGGACTCCATCCCAGGACCCTGGGATCATGACCTGAACTGAAGGCAGAGGCTTAACCCACTGAGCCACCCAGGCACCCCTCTTCCTTTTTTTTAAAATGCATGTTCATTTCTTTATAATCTTATTGTAATTTTTTCCTTTTATAATTGGACAGTTACACATTCTATTCCTTTTCTCCTAGTGGATGCTGCTGAAATTTTACCATATAATATACATAAAGTCTAAGACAAATATTGTAAATCCTTGGTTTTTAAAATACGCAAAGCTATAGAACTCTGTGGTTGACTCAAATTTATAAGCTATGTGTGCTTTTTCTTAGTTCAATATTTTAACTGGGCTTTTGTTATTTTCCAGTGTGAGGGAACTTTATAGGATATAATTCATCCTACTGAGAGGAGTAGCTATCTCCCCTTTTTGTTTTAAGGTCATTACATCTTTGTTGCTACTAGAGGTGTGGTCTCCTGAGTCCTAGACCCATTTCTGTATTGGGAGTATCCCGGAGGGTGCTAAGCCTTCAGTCAGGAAGGCGCTGGTGCCTCCGTGCAGACTGTCAGTGGAGAGTGTGCGAGTATTACTGTGAAGACCTGTTCGTCGGTCAGTTTGGACTGAGTGAATGATGCAGGTCCAACCTGTATGCAAGTAGAGAAGCTCCTTCCTCCATTAATATCCATCCATAAACATAAAGAAAGGACAGGACATTTTCAAAACTAGTTATTTTCAACAAGGTATTATAGAGTTTTTAGTTCTATAATTTCATTTTACTTTTATTTTCTATAGTGTATCAACATGTATATAAGGGGGCTCACACCATGACCAGGCACAAAAGAAAAGGCCGATAGTATATATAGATTTTTAAAAAAGAAACCTCTTTGTCCCATGTTTTTCTGAGGGACTTGAACTTCTGAGACCCACCAGGGTTTCATTTTCCAATGTGTTTGTTAGGTCTGTGGCACTGTGCCAGACCCTGTTAGGGGCTATCAGATGGGCCTTTCCTCCTGAATGTTTCCCTGTATGGCAATACCCGTGTGTCTGGATGTAACCTCGTAGAACCTTCAGCTCAAAGGAAATCATGGAGCTCTGTGCTACAGCAGTTTCCAGAATTATTTTGGGGAGGTGGTGGTGCGGTGGCCCTTTCTTCAAATAAGTCTCACGGTAGGCCAAGGTCTTAAAAATAAATGGAATAAAAGTCAGAGCCTACTCAGACTGGAACAAATTTGGGGCACCTGACCCTGCACTAGCTAAGGCTTCCTACCCTGTCCTCTGGTCGAGCTGGGGAGCTGCAGAGCCCACCAACACTCCTGTGCCTTTAACCCCTCCCTCTAACGGAAGAGAAACCAGGAGCTCCAAGGGGGTCACGGCTCGGCTGGTGGCCGGAGCAGAGTTCACGTCTACACGGCTCCTTCTGGGCTCTGCCACCACCAGCTCATTCCTACAACCAGCTAGTGTGGCTGCTCCCTGTGGAGCCAACCAGGACTTGAGGTCACATTTCCACCATGAATGACTTCTTCAATGCAAGCTTCTGTCTGTCCTGCCCTTTTGCTTGGGGAACCCCAGGTTTCCAGCCAGACTTGCCGCATCTCCTCAACCCTAGCCCTGGGCCTGCCGTGGGCTTCCCAGGGAGACCGCCAGCTCGGCAAGCAGCCTGCGGAGTGTCCCATAGCGGGGACTCATCTCGTCCCTGTCTTATGTCTGCTTCAGGCTCTCATTTGTCTTCTCACTGCTGGCCACAGAGGGACCGGTTTTTTCAAACAGACAGGCCACATGCTATTTCCGTGCTGTGACTTTCCAGGGCTCCTTCCTGGCCACCTCTCCAACCGCACGCGGGAACAGGCTGTGTTTGCAGCTATAATGGGCACACTAAATACCGGTTAAATTCCGAGTACGCGATCCCTGCAGCTCCTTTCTCCAAAAGTAGCTGTAAAAATACCACAGAGCGGTGGGTGCTCCGAGGCCATGGACAGTGAGGTGGTCCCTGCAAGCCTTGTTACGGTTCATGGATGTTCCAGGAGAGCCCAGAGAATACATGAAGGGGCTCTGATTCCTAGAAAACTGTGTCTGGTACCACCGAGTCTCGGCTGCCCGCTGGCTGATTGCGAGTTTCTGTTTTCCTGAGGCAAGACACGCAGGCAGAGCTGTTTATTTTTCTGTAAAGTCCCTGAGGACAACACCTTCCGTAACTGTCCCCGTGTCCCCCGTGTGCCCGTGTGTGGCGCGCGCGTGTACCTGGCACGAGCCGTAGTCGGAGGTGTTCAGAGCCTCCCGCCTCCCCGCTGTCGTCCGAGGGCCTCCGGTGTTCTCCCCACCCCGTGCACGCAGTGTCTCACCGTCCCCGTGACCACCCGGACAGGTGGCGGCACGACGCTTGCGGTCAGGAGGGGACGGAGTGTCCGAGAGCTCCGGAGCCTGGCGTGCTGTTGACTCTGGAGTCCAGGTCTGCTGGGTTTCACAGAGATACGAGCTCCGTTTCTCCGCTGTCTCCAGGGAGGTCCCCAGAGCTGCTGTGTTCGGATCTCGGGGCATCTGGGGCCAGTGTGCGGCCCCACTCAGCATGTCACTTCTGGAAGGCTCGGTCATGTGTCTTCCACTCCCTTGCTTACTATCAGATAGCGTCCACGTGCTATAGAAGACTTGGAGGCCGTTTCCACATTATTGCTGGTTTCTCCGCCCTCAGGCTCTGGAGTGATTGGTCTAAAATGACAAACATGAAGACACTCTGTTCAGAACTCCATCCGTGGCTCCCGGGGCCTCGGCGGCCCAGTTCAGACTCTGCGCCTGGCCTGGCTGTGGTCTCATACTCTCAGGGCCTGGTGACCTCCGGCTGGAGTGCAGGGAGGGCTTTTCACGGCTTCCTCCCTCCCCTCAGTAAGGCGCCTGCAGGAAGCTTGTGCTGGGACGAGTCTGGTGCGAAAGCCCCTTCTCTGTCCCTGAGTTTGCTTCTGTGGCAGCCCCCCACCCCCCCGGCCTTACCCTGTGCCTGGGTGCGGAGGTCACGGATCTGCTCGACGGCGACTGTGCTGTGAGCTCAGCGAGGAAGGCCTTGCGTCTGCAGGGCTTTGAGAGAGCCCCTGGAGGTCAGACACACATGGGAGTGTTGCTGAGTGAAGGAGCAGCCGGGACGCAAGCCCCATTTGTGTCCCCTTGTAACTGCGATGCTGTGACCGCCGGCGGGGGGCGGGCCGGTTTGCTTGCCGCGGCGCGCGTGGTCCTGGCCCCACATGCCTGATGCACGGGGTGCCCTGGAGTCCGCAGGGGTGGTGCTCCTGTGCTGTCGATCACGTGCTCTTCCAGGGAGCTTTGCGAGTAACACTGTCCTGTCTCTAAGTACTGAGACTGTTTGGGGCTTCTGGTCTGGGCATCTTCTGAGACCCTAGAGCACCCCTAAGGGTATAATCGGAGAACCAGCCCTGCAAAGGCCTGAAGTAGAAGACATGTCCTGTGTGCTGTACGCCTTCCTCAGTCTCTGAACCCGACAACCCCTTGTCGGTGCTGTGGGCGTCTCGGCCCCCCACCCCACCCCGTTCAGCCCGGTCCCAGTGTGTCTGGGTTTTAGCAGCCTGGTACTGGGCTCTCAGGGTGTGGAGGCTGCTGCCGAGGCCCTCTGATCCAGGATGAGCCCCGTGAGGCCTTAACAGACTGCAGTGGGTGGTTAGGATGGAGGGAACGTATGGACCGCCGCAGGGCTCCTGTCACGTTCTGCGAGGTGACAGATGGAAGGTGGTCATGTGCGCCTCCCGTGGGGTGCTGGAACCGGTCCCGCTGAGCCTCGCCCCAGCCTTCCCTTTGCGTCCTCACTCCTCCGACCTGCTGCTCCCCTCGCAAGGCTGGCCAGAGGTCCAGAGAGTCAAAGGGCTGTTTCACGACAAAGCTTGCTGGCTTGCTAACTTCTGCAACAGAGACAGCCCAGACAAACGGACAGAAGAGAGGACAAGCCCGCCTTGCTTTTTCCCCACCCCTCTAGCTATCACCTGGTTTGGAAGGAAAGAAAAGTTTTAGTAGAGCAGCCTGTTAAAGAGAAAGTTCCAGGCCCAAGCGTCCAGTTGTGTGTGCTGGAGAGAGTGTACATCTGGAGAGAGTGACCCGTGTGACACCCCCTCAGGAGCCCGTGGCTGTTGGAGCAGCAGGTGCTCTGGGAAGTGGCAGAAGACAGCCATGACCTGCGCCTTCAGCCGCCACGCAGCTGACCCTTTCCTGAATCACAGGGGCACGATCGTGGCGCTTTGATGTGGATCTTCTGTGCCAGGCCACAGCCTTATTGTCCACTATTCTGGGAGCGACCCTGTGACCATAATTGACTTCCCAAAGGATCCTTCCCAGTAGGGCAGTGGTTCCTGGGAATGTGGGCAGGGGGACGTGCAGGGCAGGGCCTGGTACAGGGTCACTGATAGCGGTTCTCCGTTTCTGCTGCATGTGCCCAAGGACACTGAAGTCAGAGACACACGCGTGCTGTGTGCTCCTTGCCTGCCTCGTGTGCTTGGCAGGGGAGGCGGCGTCACCTGAGGGCGAGGCTGTGCTTGGCTGTGGGGTTGCCGTCCGGGTTTCAGACCCGCGCAGGCCGCACGCTCACAGAACGCTCCTGTTTTGGCAGCCGAACATTCTCTTCCTCTTGTTTCCAAACCCCCTAGGGCGTGTGGTGTGAACTGGGGTAGAGGACCCAGAACCCTGTTCTCTGCCCCCTGAGGCCGCGTGGTGCAGGGCCTGGGTCTGTGCTGCCCCTGGCCTCCAGCCGCAAGCCAGGGGTCACGGGCAGCATTGGTATGAGCTCTGCTTAGTCTCCATGTACACTAGCTCACACGTGCTGGAGCCCAGTGGACTTGAGGCCGTGCGGGAGCCGAGCCCGGCCTGCATCCCCTCAAGGGTCGTGGCCTTTGCCTGTGTGCTCAGAAGGGCGACTTCTGTCTGCACGCACAGTGGCGAGGGACAGGCAGTCCCCCCACTGACCGCTCGGCAGAAGCACTTGCAGCTAGGACGCGACACTTTATATTAAATGTTAGGGAGCGCTGGTGTCTGTCCTTTGGGAAGAAGTTTCCAAGCTCTGTCCCCTTCAGCTCTGCGATGAGCTCGCGACTTTCGGGGCAAGGGGCAAAGGTAGAAAGAAGCAGAGGGACTGGGAGGTGGGACGGGGACAGAGAACTTCTGTGAAGGAGTTTGATGGTTAAGAACACAGAGACCCTGGAGTCCATTTGGTCGCTTGCATCCCGGGGAAGTGTAGGCAGCTGGAGCAGCCGGTGGGGTGCCTGGGCCCCTGGGACCACTCGTGGCTTGTCTGGCATGACATAGGTCTCCGACCTCGGTGCCTGCTCTCACGTGGGGCCTATGCGGTCCGCTCTGTCATTTCCTTGCTCTGACCCTTTGTTTGCTAAGCACCCCACCCCAGACTTCACTCCCTAGGATTCTGAGAATCAGTTATTCTTTACAAATGCACACGTTGCCTGTAGTGTCTGGCCGATGGAAAATGACATGGAAACACGGGAGGAGGAATGTAAACTGTGCAGTGTTTTGGTTTTTTTTTTTGGTCATTGAAACCCTTTGATTTTATTTCCTTCTGTTTCTCCCCTGGGGTGGGCTGGGAGGTGCAGCGCGGACGTCTGTCCCTTTGGAAGGACACCTTTAAAGCCCAGCCGCGCCTCTCACAAGTTTCCAGAGCAGCACTTCGAGTCCGGCTTACGTTCTTACTTTTGAAAATGCGACCTAGCGAAGGTTTGCTTCTGGTGCATGGGAGGCATGCCAGGCAGGGAACCTCTGCTTTTGTGTTAGAACAGTGGCGTGGGGGGAGGGCGGCCAGGATCCCAGACGCTACTTGCTCAGGGCGATGAGAGCGGCCGTCTTGTGTTGGAGAAGGTGCGGGCTGATGCACGCAGCTGAAGGAACTTGACCTGGTCTGTGAAGTGACGATAAAGCAGTCGTGACTCCTGCTGGGTGTACATGAGACAGTGCTGGCGTGCAGACAGGCCGATGGGGGTTAGAAGAGCCATGCGCTTGTTCTCCGCATTTATTTCTTCTCCGTGCCTCCAAGTCTCCTCGTCCACAGAGGACGCGGTCATGCCTGTGATGTCTGTGCCCGCGTGGGTCCCCGTGTGTGCCCGGCGAGTGTCACAGGGTCCTGGCCCTGCTCCCAGAAGCACGTCCACGAGTGGTTTGTGCACTTCCTTCTGCGGAAGAAAGAACTGGCTTGCGTGTTGTTTTGAACTTGGCAGCAAAGGGATGGTGTGAGGTCATTGGTCAGCGTAATGCCAGCTGAAGGGGTGTGTGTGTGTGTGTGTGTGTGTGTGGTGCTTTGATGCTTGAGGTAAACCAGGTCCCCTTGCTGTCTTTCTTGGCTCGTGGACTTATCATTTTTCTTCTTTATGCCTTTTGCTGTATTTTCTCTTTTAAAACATCATTTGATAATGCACATGTACTAAAAATTTGGAACCATACAGTGAAGATGAGCGTGGCGCCCGTGCAAGAGTGGCCCGCGGAGACCTGGGAGGCTTCCGCGGGTGGAAGAGAAGAAGTAAATGTCTTTCTTTTCCTACATCGAATGTTAAGTCGGTTCACGGATTTCTTGCTGCCCCTTGTCCCATCCCAGAAAGGCTGCTTGCTCTGTAGGTATTTGATCTATACTCAGATTATACTCTCTTCCTTTAGCTGTACTCAGGTGTTAAAATGATGTATGCAGCCCAGATCCGACCGGGAAAGAACGAATTCTTTTCTGTGGGTTGGAGGCATTTTATTTTTGAGACCAGACTCCTGTAAAAGTGCACTGTCTGTCTCAGGATGCTAACTGTTCATTAAGTTCTGTGTTGATCACTGACGTTGTTCAGGGCTCTGTGAGTACAGCTTTTGGGGATCCAAAGAGAGACGTAGATCCGGCCTTGAAAGAGATCTTCATGGGTTTGGAGAGATGAGATGTGCTCAGCAAGGAGGCCATTAGCATTTATTTCAGTAAACGGGAACCCTGGCGAGGTCCGTCGTGCCATGGGTGGCCCTGTCAGGCCACGCCTTCACTTCCACAGCGTGGCTGGGCCTGTGTCTCGTCTGTGGGTCTGCCTGGCATTGCTTTGCTCTCATGTAGTGACATCCTCCTGATCCCAGAGGGCCCTCTTCCGTGAAGCATTCCTGGCGAGGCCGCCTGGACATGCTGCCTCCTCCTGGAGCTGCTGTCCCTGGAGGCAGGGTGGACATGGGACTGGTCGTGTCTGTTGGCATTTGGAAACTCCCCGTCACTTACTGTAAACATGTGTCACATTTTGTGTGAGCTCTAACCTTCTGGCTCATTGTCCTCATCTGTAAACTCAGGGTACCACGAATATATCCCTTTGGGCTGTGGCGACAGCTACATCAATGGGATAGGTAGACTTAAATAGGTCATACCGGGCAATCAGTCAATTATGAGTTATTTCATCAGCTGTGTGTAAGCTTCCTGAGGTGGGGTGTCCTTAGCCGGCACCCAGCCCAGGTTCCCACACAGAGGATGTTTTCAGTTCATGACTGGACAACCCTATGCTCTTCCTCTGGTTTGTCCCATCATGAGGCTGGTGCCGAACTTTTGGGGGTCTTTGAACTGTGGTAGGGTTGGCCATGGAAGAGAGACCACATGAGTGTTATGATTTTATTTTATTTCATTTTATTATTTTCTTTAAGGATGGAGAGAGAGAGTGGAGATGGGCAGAGGGGGAGGAGAGAGAGAGAATCCTAAGCAGGCTCCATGCTCAGCACCAAGCCTGACATGGGGCTCAATCTGACAACCCCGACATTGTGACCTGAGCTGAGATCAAGAGTTGGAAGCTTGACCGACCATCCAGGAGCCCCAGCATCCTGGTGATTTTAAAAGGTGGATGGGTAAGAGGACTGTCTTGTGCACGGGAGCTGAGGACTGGGGGGGACGAGCTGTACAGAGACTGGACTCTGGCTCCCATGTCCAGGGGAAGGAGTTCGACTCCTGAGATCCTGTGTCTGGGTTTGGACATGTGATGACGCTGCTTTCTGAACTGCTCCTTCCACAGAGACACACTGGGGCCTGGAGAGGAGGGGGCAAGGTGCCATCGAGAGCTCCCCGGGGGAAGGAACGTTCTCTACTTCAGAACGCAGGCCTGACCTGGTGGGGCAGATGTTCACTGTCACGGGCCAGGCAAGGAGCCTTCAGGTGGACACGTGTCCGTCCATTTTAGGGGTGAGAGAACTTCTGCCCAGTTTGTTGTTGGGGCCCCGGAGTTAACACGTAGCCCGCCGGGTCGGATGGGTTCTGCGTGCTCCCTGGTCCCCACTGAGACCTCGGTGCCACGCAGCCGGGAGGCCCGGGCCCCCCAGCGCCCGACGTGCCTCGCCATGGGCTGAGCTGCCGCTTGGCTCTTGTTCTCCTCTGCGAAGCCCCTTTGTCTTGCTTCATTCCCTGCTCAGACAAATCTGTGTAACTGAATCCTCATTGATGCCGTCCCCCTGGGGGCCTCCACCCAGAAGGACAGAAGGAGAGAACATGGCCAGAGGAGGGGCTCGGACAGACCCGGGAGGGTAACTTCCTTCCCTCCCTTCTGTCCTTCCTTTCCGTCAAAGAGGGGGGCCTTCTTGCTGTTTTAGGACACCTGGAGATTAAACCCAGGGCTTCTGGGTTAGATGACTTTTACGTGCCATCGCTGGATGAAGAATTGGGGTTTTTAAGATGAATTTTATATAGTTTATCTCCCCAGACAGCCGCACGTGAGAGGAAGACGCGGGGCACGCGGTGTGCACATGGTAGGGGTTTGCACGGGAGAACCGTCCCTCTGGGAGCCGCGCTGGGGACTGGTTGTCAAGTTTCGTGGCTCCTCACTCACCGACTGGCCCCCACAACCAGTTTGGAGGCAGTGCTGTGGAAGGACTGACGGATGGGCCCCCGACAAGAGGAAACTGTTGCAGGTGGAGCAGAGATTTTAGTAAAGCAACAGACAACAAAACCGACAGCCAGAGAGCACATCACCCTCTGTCGAATTCTCCTTCTGTGGAGTCCCCGTCCTGTGGTTTGAGATGGAGGAGGGTGCGGGGAATGTGGATGCAGAAGCCAGATCACTGCGTCAGGAGGAGTCCTCTGAGTACTTCTGTGGGACGCGTCCTTGGAGGGGTGCGTCGACGAGAGCTTCCCTCAGCTCCGTGGGCCGGGTGCTGCCGGGATGGGGCATCACAGGATGCATAAAACACTCTGCCCCGGGTGGTTTGTGACGTGGCCGGGAGGGGAGATGGGACCCATCCTTGGTGGCTGCAAGGGGGTGTGTTGGTGGCCATGGCGGGAGGCTGAGCTGCTCAGTGGTGTGTGTGCAGAGCTGTGCTTTTGGGGTCTGGGGGGAGGGCTGGGTCAGCGGGTTGGCAGCCCCAGGCCCCCTCTTGCAGGGAACATGTTTTCTTGCAATTACCCAGTTACAGAAAGGTCTGCATGTTTAGGGTTTGATGCGTTTTGGGGACCATTATGAGGGGTTGGGTATCCTCTTACACCCTTGGACATGGGTGTGAACATCTCACATCGACAGCAGGTGCATGTGGGTGTGACTTCACAGGAGGTGCAGGGCGGGTGGCCCGTGCCCTGGGTTCTGGGGAACATTACAGGGCTGTGTCTTCAGGGCTCCATAGATGAAGCCATTTCCCTGTCCTTTCCGGGTAAACAGTGAAAGAAGCATGACATTTACTTTTTCTTAATTTTTGGTAATTAATTTTATAATAGTAAAAGGAAATGCCTATTTTTACAGCCAGTACAGGTTCACTGGGGTTTTCCTATATTGTTTCCCATCTCGAAACAGGATGTCCATTCTAGTCTTAAGAGAGTTAAACATTTAGTGTAATTTAGTAAAGAAAAAAATAGAAAGAAAGAAAGAAACAAGAAAGAGAGGAAAACACACTCCAAACACCACAATCACACATTCAGTCCAAGAGAAGGCATTCACTCAGCAAACAATCGTTGTGAGGCCCTGTGTTTGCCTTGTTTCTGACGTCCTGTATTTAGTAAGAAAAGAGGTGCTTTGGTCGGCCCTGTGAGTGTCACCATGACACGTTGGCCAGGGCGTTTCTGGAAGATTTCAGCGTTGGGCTTACCCCCCACGTGGGGGATGTTGTCCTTCCAGGGAGCAGAATGCAAAACAGCAGAGATGCAGACGGGGCCGTCTCTGGTCGGCAGGAGCGGCTTCCCAGAACCTGCAAGCCTGTGCTTTGAGGTTTGTTTTGGGAGAAGGACAAATTGCCACTGTTGAAATCCCCAATCCCCAAAATATCCCTAGCAGCCTGTTATAAAAAAAACATTCTAAGGTAGAGGTCCATCGTTGCTCGATGCCCTCTCCAGGAGGGCCTCCTCCGCCGGCATCCCGCAGCACAATAAATAGTCTCGGGGAGCTGGTCACTTGGTCTGAGGAAGCTAGTTCCTTCAGTGGAATAAGAACCGTGGGGGGCGTTGTGTGCGCAGGATGCAGAGGGAGCCCACGGGTGGGCGAGCGCTGGGGTTCTGCAGGGGCCCTGATCCCCAGCAGGCACAGGGCCGACTTCCCCGCCGCCAGCCCTGGGATTCCACCTCCTGGATGCTGCCCCCTGGGAGCCCTCTGTTCTTGCATGGGTGTGTGTCTACACTACACAGACGCCTTTCCCCAAATTGACCCTTGGGTTCCTGCCTGGTTTCTGCTAATGGGGTCATGAGTTTATAGCCATCTGCAGGGCATTTTGGGGGCCCCTCCATCCCCGTGTCCTAGCACATGCCCCCAGTCCCCACCCCTCCTGGGACTCCCCAATGGTCCGTTGTTCGCTCCAGGACCAGAGGGTCTTAGCAGTTCACATGTGGAGCGGAACACATTCTAACCCATCTCTGCACCATTGAGTTGTTCCTCCTCCAGTCAGAGTCTACTGTGCCTGGCAGATGACCACAGACCAGGCTCTGTACGTGGAACACGGAATTCCTCATCCACAGAAGGGCCGGGCTCCTGGTCACCGTCCACAGGAGAGCTTCCCAGAAGCGCAGGGCTCAGGCACGCCCAGCTGGGGGAAGGACAGGAGACCCAGGGCCTGCAAGGACCCTAGCCCTGCCCCCCAGTGCCACCTGGCCTGACTGTGGGCACCTGCATCTCCTTGCCTGAGGACTTAGTGTCAGGAACCCCCTTGACCTGCCCCTGTGGGGGCTGCGGGTGTGGAGACGAGCACACCAGCCCCGCTTGGAGCAGTCCCTGCCCACGGAGAGCTGCTTCCCTTGCCTCTAGGATGGGGTGATGATGAGCAGGGAGTGACAGAGCCCCCCCACCTTCCCCAGAGGGAAGAGCTTCCATTCACCGCCCTGTCCATTGCTGGCGAACAGATCCTTACCGTTCACCTTTCCCAGCCTACCTCAGCTCCCCGCAGCGACGGCCGTGCTCCTGGCATCTCTTCCTAAATAAGCTACTTGACTCGGTCAGTGTCTCAGGGTCTGTTCCTGGGGGAAGCGAGGTGCATTTCTCCCATAGATTTCCATTTTCCTATGTGTGGAAATGGGGAAAAACCCGGGAGCTTGCTGGGAGAATCAGATCAGTTGAAGGACATGAACATACTTTTAAACTCAAAGCACAAATCTGTTTGTTTTTGGAATCTGTATTTTGGGGGTGCCTCTTATTAGCATTTCAAGGAACACGAATGGTTTCCAAAAACGGGTCACTGCATGCAATGAGACGCGGACATCTGTAGGGGAAACGGTTTCCTCTTGAAAGGAGCCTGCATTCTCTGGGACTTGTTGTTAGCTGCTTTTAAATGTGGGCCCCTCCTGCTCTATCACGCTGTTCCCAAGGGGCCCTGCAGCTGTGACATGGAACAGAGGGGACTTGTGGGGAAGGCGCTGTGCCATCGGTTGGGATGGTATGAGGCTAAGACCACAGGGCTCAGGCTGATGGTGACAGCGGTGGGAGCCAGCCTGCCCATCCTTGCCTGGGTCCCTTTATCAAGTGTCTTCTCTGGCAGCCGCTCTGCAGATGCATTCTAGAACCTTCTGGATTTCCTTATTTGCATTAGAAAATACAGAATGAGAATATCCTCTGGGATGACTCACGAGTTAAAATATGTTGGCAGAAGACATTTGTACTTTATTTTGGTTGAAGGAGGAGGACAGTGAATGTTTAGGGCACAGAAGGCAGGCAGGTCAGAATTAATGCCAGAACAAACTTCTGGTTGGCAATATCCAACTTAGCCAATTGCTAGTCATATCCTCGGCCAGGGCAAACCAAGGGTTTATTCTGGGAACATGGCACACTGTCCAGTAATTACAGTGTGGCCTGTGGCCCCGGCGAGAATGAGGCCCTGGGCTTCCCAGCAGAACTCTAGGGGCAGAGGACCCCCTCCGCTCCTCAGGGCCAGCCTGGTCTCCTCACAGCAGAAAAACCCACCTTGATAACTTGGTCCTTTTCTCCACCCATACAATGTAGCATTTGGAATCAATTTGTTGATTACAAATGAGTTGAGCCAGTTTCTCTAGGGAGAAACAAAGTAACTCTTCATCAGGACAAAGGATGCACTTTCGGACTGGTGGGGCAGCTGCCAACACCTCAGAGAAGCACTCTCCTCAAACATAGGAGCAGGCAGTGACTGTCATGCCACATCCTCCGAGAGCCGTCCCATTCCCTGGCAGTGACAGCAGAAGGTTGGCGGAGCGTGTCGGTCAGATGAGGTCTCAGGTTCAGGGACACAGTGGCCATGGCTTCAGGCATCTTGGGTCTCTCCTGCCTCCTGGTCCATGGCTGTGGCCTTGGTGACAGACCGTCATCTGTGATGGAGCACGAGTCATCACGACCACAGCAGCTGTCCTTCCTGGCAGAGCACTGACATAGTTTAGGCCCCATAACAGTGTGTCATGTCTGTTCATGTGTCTGATCCTCACGATGGCCATGAGAATCGCTGGGGCTATGTGCCCTCAGATTCCCGTGCTGAGTCCTGTCCCCAGGACCTTGGAATGTGCTATTATGTGGAGACAAGGTCTTTCTAGAAAGAATCTGGTAGAAATGAAGCCACTGGGGTGGGCTGTGCACCAGCACCACAGGTGTCCTCCTAAAAAGGGGAAATTTGGAGACAGACACATCAGAAGGGAAGACAGTGGGAAGAGACACAGAAGGAAGACAGCCACCTGTGAGCCAGGGGAGAGAGAGGCCTGGAACAGCTTGTCCTTGGAGCCCCGGAAGGAGCCAGCCCTGGGACACCTGATCTCAGACTTCAGCCCCCACAACTACTCACAGTAAATCGTGTGCGCCGCCCGGTCTGCCGTCCTTGGTTCTGACAGAACTCGCAAATGACAGGAGTCACCCTCCTTTAGTAGATGTGGAAACTGAGGCCTGGCTTGATTCAGTGACTTGCCCAGGTTCCCCTGGAGAGCAGGGGCTGCAGGCCTGTGTGACCCAGGTGATGTGGTGCCCCTGGGGTCAGCACTCGGTGTCCAGGCCTGGAATGTGGGTGACGTGAGCCTTCTTTACGTATGACTTTCCTGCAGTGACCTCTCAGTGGCCTGGTGTTTCCTCCTAGACCCTCATCCTCACTGGAAGTTTTGAGCTACATTTATGCCCCCAAAGCCATGGCCTGCATAAAACTGAGGGCATAAACATGTTTCTTAAAGAAAGTAAACCTCAAGGATGTGGATTTTTGTGCACTGAAATCACTCCTGGCTCCACCTGATTTTCCTAAACGTGTCTTTTTCCATTGCCGCATTTTCTTACCTGTTTGATTACGAAGGAGGGTGAGCACACACCTTGTGGAGTATCAGGTGGCTGTAGAAAGCCAGAAGCACTGATCACCATTTCATTTTGCTTCACTGTGTTGTCTGCTGGCTTCCTGCCGCCCCGCTGTGCTGTCCTTGTTCCAGAAACTCCAGCTGGCTTGAGGCTGGCCCCAGCCTGGAAGTTACTTGGGACCTTTGGGAGGGCTGTGCGGATGGGTGTTCTCTCCGCTCCCTCGATGTTTAAGAGGCTGTGAGGTGTGACCTTCAGTTGTCTGGTTTCTCAAGCCAGCCTGATTCCTTGGGCACCGTGAGATTTGCACGGAGTGGGGAGGGCCCCGATGAGCGGCCCGTTTGCCCTACGGGATAATCCTGATCTCATTCGGCACAGGTACCAGAAAGATCCAGAAAGCTGCAAAATAAACAACACAGCAGCTTTTGGGATGGGATGGTTATGACTGAAAAACAAATGGGGTTCTTAGATGGGGTCTGGCTGAGGACAAGGTAGTTTTAGGGTGATGGTGTTTTCCCTGACCCTTCCCTCTGGCCGACTTCCTGCCTTCTGCCCAGTATTTCAGCCCCATGGAGCAGCTCGCAAGGAATGGGCTGCCAGTCAATCTGTAGAGGAAGTGTAGGCAGCCCTGGAATCTCAGTGGGGTGGCCCGGCAACACCGATGATCTAGGCATCAGGAGTCCTGTCTCCTAGTTTGTTCTGCCGCTTGGGTCCTCGACAGAGGAAGTCACTTATCTCTGAGTGATGTAGAGAACGAGAGTGTGGACAATAGGATTCCCAAGGCTCTCCCTTGCTCTTTTACTGTATTTTTGGCGTGGATTCAACTCCCGATGTCTGACCTGCACCTCGACCTCCGCCTTAGAAGTGAGGCCTTGAATGCTTTCCTACTGCAAATGAAGAGAGTACAGAAGAGCTATTTCCAGCTTCCTGCTTTGCTGCTTTTGAACTGAATGTGGTTTTCCTTCTGATCTCTTCTCACTGGTTTGCAAAAGGGTGGGGAGATGGCAGCCTGGTTCATGAGTGCGGTCCTGGCAGGGATGGCTCCTCCCCCACCCTATGCCCACTGCCTCGTACACGTAAAAGCCAACCAGCTTGCCAGGTTGGAGCCAGCAGCTCCCACCCTCTTCCCTGGAAGCCCAAGCAATGGCACCCCCCTGAGCAGACTCTAATTTTAACTGGTCCCCCTCCTCCTCCGCCTCCCCACCTCCTTGTCCCAGGCAGGGTTGTTGGCACAAGCTCGCTCATTTGCGTGGCGGTTCTGTGGGTGATTGAGTGACAGTCTGAAATGCTGCTGTGCCCCTTTGCTCGTTTGTCAACTGTGGGGAGAGAACTTTCCCCCAATCTACAGCCGGGATATTATATAACTTCTGGCGTTCACCCGCACTCGTCGTCTTAAACCACGCATCCTTGTATGCCTGCAAGTTATTTTTACCTTTAGAAGAATTTTTCGAGTGGGTTGGGCTGAGCAGAAGCAGCCCCAGGTGATTTCTTCTATGGGCTAATAGCGATTTTTTGGAGTGGAAAAGTAGGGTTAGACTCCTCTTGGCACCCCTTTCCCTTTCTAGGTCCCCTGGTTCCTGGCCCCTCTAGCTTATGAACACCCCTGCCTGAGAGACTGGCGGCTTGCTACAGATGTGTCTTGTGACCGTGGCTGACAAGGCACCAGCAGTGTCTCTGGGATGTGTCCAACCTGTACATGCTCCTGTACAGGCCAAGGTCAGGGGTCCCATCCCTGGGCTGTGTCCTGGCTGGAACTTCCAGAGGAAACGTTTTATAGACACTTGCCGTTGTAAGGCAGGTGATCAGGAAGGACAGAGGTAGTGAGATCAGTTCTCTAGCTCACCTTAGCCAGACCGTGCCCATCTTCTACCAACGGGGGCAGAAAAATCCCAAAGGCACATGTTGAATGATCAGAGGCAGGAAGACCCTGCCTCCAGCAGTGCCCACAACGCCATGAGTTATGGTTGGAGCTGTGAGATCTGCATTACCTTGGTGATACTGGGCTCCGATATTTAACAGGGGAGACTTTGTGGGGCTTGACCATCTCAGTGTTCTTATCTGTAAAATGGGGATACGAGTGTGCACTTCACATCCAGCGAGAAGGTTAAGTGAAGTGGTATGTGTGTCGTGTTCAATCTGGCGCCCCAGGAACCATGAGCGTTGCAGGACTTGCCGTAGCAGCATGGCTGACGTGGTAACGTGGCAGCTGAGTGGGATCCAAACCCAGTGGCCTCTGATCCCAGAGACCACATACACCTTCCATGAAGGACGTTGTTTGTGTGAGGCTCACATGGTGTCTCATACTCCGTGCATAAAAGAGACTGAGGATCTTTCCTCAGAATTACAATCCCTGTTTAACCGCAGGCTGGCTGGGTTCGTCCTGTGGCACTTCCTAGGCCTCTGTGAGGATGTGGGCATAGGAGGGCTTCCACATTGTCATCAAACCCACAGAACAAAAGCTACAAAGCGTCAGGAGCGTGAGGCCAAGTGGCCTCGCTTCGACCCCGGGACTCTCGTCCACTTGCTGTGGAGGTTACCTTGTGGGGAAGGCGCCTCGGACACGGGCCCCTGAGATTCACACGGGGTCCTCTTGCTTGTCTGTGGGGGTCTTGGGTGATGCCACAGCAGGCTCGTGAGGGACGGACGCAGATTCACTCATGGAGAAGGAGAGGGGTGGCTGTTTATGTGGCTGAAACGGTGCCAGCGAGGGCCATGTGTGGGAAGGCCCAGAACTTCAGGCAAAAAGCACGAGCGCGTGTGGCTAAGGTGGAATGTTCTTTCCCGATGCCAATGGGATCCGAGTCCTGGGAGGCCATGAGGGCGGTATGGGGGCCGAGAATGAGGCTGGGACATGTCTGCCCAGCAGGCGCAGGCATTTCGGAGTGGAAATGAAATTTTAGGGGGATATACCTTTGTCACGTGAGTGAACCGTGTGGAAAAGGGGAGGGGCTGGGCCGGCAGGACCTTCGCCAGCCGCGTGCGGTCTGCCAGGTCACACGTGCACGCCGGCGCCAGGCCCCTCGGGAGCGGTAGCTGTGCCTGGCTACCTCGGGGCTCCAACAGCAGAGTCCGGTTGCTGCTACGGCCCTCAAAACCCAACATACTTACCGTCTGACCCTGTGTGGATAAAATTTGCTGACCGATGCGCCGCACCTTTCCTGGCCTTTGGGGTAGCAGGCTGTTCCGCGGCTGGAGGAAGGACGTAGGAGTCAGGACTGGTCCCAGTTTCTTGGGCTGTGGCTGGTGGTCCTGCTCCCCCGTGGATCACGGAAGGCTCGGTCACCGGCTCCCTCTCAAGCACTACCCTGCAGAATGGGAGGCGGAAGCTCACTCACACCGTTCTCCACGGGTGTTGTTTGAATGGGTTTGAAGCACGGTTCCTTCCACACGTGGCCAGTGGTGTCGCCGCCTCGTGACACCTGTGGCTTCACACCGTCTAGTTTTATTTCAGGCGACAGAGCCCTGTGGGTAGGAGAGCGGGCCTGGACTGGTCTCCGTGGCCGGCCTCCCTGTGCCTGGGCCCCTCTGCCAGATGCATGATAAGGGCAGGTGGCCCAGGAGTTCTCAATAAACAGTAGGTCTTATTATTATTTTTTTTAATTCTTATTTGAATTAATGACACTTTTTTCCTTTTCTTTTTCTTCCCCCCTTGTGGGGAAACCAAAAACTGTGCCCTGAAGCCTGGCCCTGTGAACACCTTTCTCCTCGAGCTGACAGGGGCTCGTCCAAAGTCTCGGCCCGTTGAAGGATGTTGAACCCGTTGACGATAAATTAAATGTCAGATCTTGGTTTCGAAAAAGACATATGGAAGAGCAGAGATGCACTGACAATTTTGGAACTCTAAGCCAGCCCAGAGGAGAAAAATGCTATTAAATATCATTGGGAACTTTTCTCTCAATTTTTGTAATAGTGATGTATGTTTCGTAACTCTAGGTAGGCAGGCCGGTGTGCCGAGTGAAAAGACACTATCCCTTCACTGCCTGAAGACCAGGAGGGAGACCCTTTCTTTATCCTGAACCACCATGAGTATAACATTCAAATTCAGTTTATTAGAACATCATAATCTTAATATATGTGCTGCTGAAGGAAGCCCAAAACATTGTGATTTTGTTTTATTTTATTTTATTTCATTTTATTTTATGATTTTATTTGGCAAAGAGAGAGAGTGAAAGAGGGAACACAAATAGGGGAGTGGCAGAGGGAGAAGCCGGCTTCCTGTTGAGTGGGGAGCCCAATCCCAGGACTCTGGGATCATGACCCTCGCCGAAGGCAGACGCTTAACAACTGAGACCCCCAGGCGCCCCCAAAACCTTGTGATTTTAAAATAGGGATGTCCATATTGTTTGCAAACAGATTTACTTAAACGTAAATATCAGGAAGTTCTCTTTGCCTCTATGCCTGGCCATTCCCTCCACCGTCAAGCCTCGTCCACTGAGTTAGGAGGCTGTTTTAGTTAAGATCCAGGGTACTCATACACTATCTCTTTATGCAGGTAAACATAAGTGCAAACGTACGTGAAGGTCACAGTGTTCAGGGTGCGGGATGTACCTCTGTAGGCTTTCTCTCTGTTTAACGTGTCTCGCAGACCTTCCCATTCTCATGCCTAGCAAGCCATCTGCGCTGTCGGCAGTGGCCCAGTGTCCACGGTGTGGACTCTCCACGCCTTATTCCACCAGTGTCCGACGTGGATCATTTTTCATCTTATGTTGTTTCAAACAGGACAACCGTGACTGACTTTACATACTGTTCCCGTGCCCAGAAGTGGGGTTTCTGGGTCAGGGATCAACATAGGTGAAGTTTGCAGATTTTGACCAAAACCTCTTTTCACCTGCTGTATCATTTTGAACTTCAACCCGTGCACCTGCACTTTTCCATTCTTCTGCTTCTGCTGGTTTTGATAGTCTTTTAAAAAATTGTATCCTTGCTCTTCAAGTTTAACCACGTTATGGGAAATACTGTAATGAGCATTTTCGTGCCCCTGATGTTTTTAATTCTGTGGATGAATTCCTAGACACGGGGCTTCCTGATCACAGGATTTCAAAACTGTTAAGGACGTCAGTGAATATTGCCTGTTGCTTGTCCAAAAGGCCTCTTGTTGCGTTTGCAATAATGCAAATTGATTGGTGTCTCTTTAACTCTAACCAAGTTATTGTAATTTAGGAAATGTGCAGTTGATATTTTACAGGTGGAAAATGAACCCTATCATTTTCTACGTGCGTACATCAGGGCTCCAAGCACTTGAGATCTGCCAAGGTCACGGAGCTGGCTGAGGGCAGAGCTGGGGCCGGGAGCCAGTGCCCTGGTTCCCAGGAAGAGAAGCTTGGCAGATTTTCTGCATGTTCACACCATGGTCCTTTGGGCAATTTCCACATAAATTTATTGGGCCAAAATGAGTGTTTTTTTATTTCACTGTAGAGAAAATCACCCTTAATTGCTAGTAGTTACTGAGCCATCCACTCAGCAAATATTGACTTTCCGCGTAGAGCACATCGAACCAGGTGTGATGTCGAACGTTGTATCAGGCAGTCGGTACTCCACGGGTGTAGGATTCTCCCCATCGCTAGGGAGCTCCTCAGGGAATAGACGGGGCAGTCCTTTTAGCACCCTGTTCCCACGTGCCCCCTGGCCAGGCATTGTCTGGCGTGTGAGTGTGCCGACCTCCTCTCGTGGTGTGGGTCTGCCGTGGGAGTGCTGCTGTGGGATCTCTGGACAGAGGGTTGAGCGGGCCACATGGAGACTGCTGCGTAAGGGACAGCACATTCTGGAGTGGGGACAGAGTCCACACAGTAAGTAAGGTAAACGAGACGGTGAGGCGTGCCGGGGAGGAGAGGGGAGCCCGGAGAGATGTGAGGACGTGTGTGTGGGGAGGCTCTTGAGAAGACCCTCAGTTTCTAGGGGGAGAAACTGGCTGTGGTCATGGTAGTGCCAGGTGCCTAGCTGGCAGGGACCCCGAGAAAGCACTGCAGCCCATCCCTTTGTTCCTGCAGGGGGCACGGGGGTGGGGGGCGGGGTGAGCCGGCCAGGAGAGGAGGGGAGACTCGACCTTACTCAACCCTGCAGAACTTGGACCTGCTTCCGTCTGGAACGCCAGGAAACCCGTGCACGGCCGTGGATATGTCTGAGCCCGGTGCTAACTTGTGAGTGAGGAAAACAGTGGTTGGACAGAGTGGGTTCTGTTATTTTTGGTGCTGTCAGACTATATTAATGATTCTCAAGTGACCAGAGTTTCACGTCCGTAAGAGAAACGGGTCCCATTAGACCCATTATCGCCGCAGCAGTGCCGTCCTTCCCCGAAGCCGACGTCTGTTCTCCGCGGCCGAGGGCTCCGTGCCTGGGTCCTGGGAGCAAAGACCCAGGCTGCCACGCTGCACTGGAAGTGAATATGGTTCAGAGACTTGTGTTATTCTGGGCATTCCCAGCAGGAATGCTCCCCCTTGGAAGCCCGCTCCCAGCTTGTGGCTGGTGTTTTCCTGGGAATAATCAGAAGTTCGCGTCTCCGTCTCCCTTCAGGAAAAGTTGCATCAGTTTATTTGATTACGCTCGGTCCCCCGGGGGTGGGCTGTGAACAAAGCTCCGGGCTCAGGAGACAGTGGGCTGCGGGTAGAGCACTGACCCTGGTCGTCCGGGGCTTTTCTTCTCTTGGCGTGGAAGGTCTGCCTGTGCCCTGTGGACCCACGCCACCATGTCAGAGCTAATTTTGAGTAAGTTCTGCCGTTTGTTTTTAACATCCGGTACAGCTCCCAGCATTGTCTGGCCGGCGGCTGCAGCGTGGAGGCAGGCGAGGCATCGGGAACAGGTGGGGCGGGAAGGGGTTTCCAGCACCGCCCCCGTCACTTCTCTCTGTCATGACTTGGTGGCTCTGTGTCCATCCTGTGAGCTCATCAGCACTTAGGGTCTCCCCACCCAGGGCCAGGACTGGGGGAGATGGGGAGTTCCTGCCCGAATGTGAGTTCTAGAGTGGTGGCTGGGGTCTGGATGTGCAAGGACTGTTGGGACTAGTCTCTGACTTGGTGGGACGGAGCTGCGGTGGGCGGGCACTTCCAAATCTCCTGGCGATCCTGTGTGAGGACAAAGCGAGGGCCAGCCTTCTTCATGGAGAGCTTGGGAGGCTCAGTGAGGAGAGATTTTCCCCTCCAGATATTAGCATTACAGTCTTTGGCATTGACTTTGAGCAAGACAGAAGAGCCTTCATGTGGGAGTGACCCATCTTCTCATTAGGGAAGTGGAGTGCTGGGTTTGCTCCTGCCCTGTAGCTTGCTAAATAGTCGTATTGTTAGCATCATTAAGCAAGATGCAAATGGAACAACCAGAAGGTTTTCTGTGATGAAAAATATTCTTCTCAGGTGGGAAAACTTAAAGCACCAGCAGTACATGCCCTCAGAGGGCAGCCTCTTCCATTTTCTAGAAGCTAGGACAGCCGGGTGAGTGGTTGCCCCTCTGTGTTGTGGAGGGGGTGACCTGGTAGGGGGAGGAGCCCTCCCAGTCTCCAGCAGGCAGGGCAGTGGGGTGACCGCTGGGACATGGTGCAGCCCAGGCTTGTGGTACAGGAAGGGAATGTGGGTTTCCCACCGCAGGAGAAGTATCCTGGAGTGGCTACTTGTTACTGTGGGACTTCGGGCAAATCACTGATCTTCCCCAACCCTGCTTCTTAATGTTTTAAGTGAAGATAATTGAGCCGACTTCCTGCCCCTGCAGTGTTGGTTGATGGAGTGCAGAACAGAGGTGGGGCAGAGAAGCCAGAAATAAAGGCCACTTCTCCTAAGAGCCCAAGAGATGCTGTTCCGATCAGAAGATAGTTCTGGGGGAACCGCCTCTATTCTGTCTGTGTAAGGAGAGCAAGACCCACTGGCTTGTCTCCTTGGCTCTTGGGGAAGGGAATTGCTCTCCGCCCCAGGGAAACCCACATTGCCCCATGGAGACAGGTCTTTTCCTACCTAGTTAACTAGGCAGTAAGGGAGAGAACAAAATCACGTATGGCAGATTTTTCCTTTGAGTGTGTTTTTTTCAGTTGTCGAATGGTAATACTGACCTCCTCGTGGAGCTTCTTGAGGGGGAAGAGAGCAAAGAAATCGAGATGTGCTCATTGCATACGTCAGAACATGGCCGTGGGCGCCAGAGAGGGGAAGGTGACAGGGAGTGATGGGTGTGGCCGGCTGGGGTGTGGGTGGTTTCATGTGGGGGATCAGAGGGTTGAGGAAGAGGGGGCTGTAATGAGCCACGTGCCGTTGTGTTTCGGAAAACATAAAGGTTAGTAGCGTGGTTGTCCCAATCGTCATAGTGCTGGGGTGACATACTATTCCTAAGGCTTGTCCTGCTTGTTTTTTTAACAAGAGAGCCCTTAAACGGTGGTTCTCAGACTGTTATGACACTGGAAAGATAGTTGAGGTCCATGGACCAGAATGCCGTGGATTCTGCCCAGCCCCGTGCACAGCGGGTCACAATTTATTAGTCGTTAGTAGTGAGCTCTGATGATACCCAAAGTTAGAGATCCATGTGGAGATATCATAGGAAGGATCTGTCACGGGTACGGTGAGTTCCAGGTCAGGGAGAACCAGTCCTGTTCTTCAGGTGGGACTTGCCTGTTGGTGCCCTGCCGGGATCGGCAATGGCACATGGTATGGTTTCCAGATCTAGAGACGTGGAGCCTGAATGTGGCTGGACTCCCACGTGGGCTGCAGGGCTTGCATGGGGGCCCCGTGAGCGCTCCTGGCCATGCTCCCAAGAGCAGTGGGGCCTTTAGAGCCTCCTGTGGGCTTTCCCATGAGAAGTGTCCCCTGGCTCAAGGGTGTGGGTTGGGCCCTCTGGCCTGTGCTGAACTCTTTCCAGAACACATCCTGGGAGCCTGAGGGTCTCAGTGGGCTGGGACACCAACGCAGGAAAGCAGAGACGTGTCCTTCACAAGCTTCACTCGTCTGTCGCGAGTACCCCTCATGTCCCATACTGGGGAGTCAGACTCTCAGTGTACAGACGAGCGCTTGTGCTCACGCACCTGGCGTTTTCAGGACTCCGGCTGCTCCAGTCCTTGCTGTGGTCGTGACCTGGAACCAACTCTTGGGGAGGCTGTCAGGGTCTTTGTGAGCCTTGTTCAGGAAGCCTGGGTTGGCCCCATGTGTGGAGCTGAGATGCCCATCAATAGGGCAAGGGTCAACAGACTTTTCTGGGGAGAGCCAGAGAGTGAGTATTTTAGGTTTTGGTGGCCTACATTTCTTTGTTGGCTTGTGATTTGGTGGTTTTATGATCTTTAAAAGTGTAAAAAAAAAACGTATTCTGAGTTTGAAGGCCATCTGAGGAGAGGGCCTGGCCCTTGGTCCACAAACCCGGCTCAATAAAGGCTCTGGGGAGCTCTGCCTGGCCCAGCATCTGCCTCTTCTGCCGCTCCCAGCATAATGTCTGCCACTTGGGGGAGGAGGGGGTCGGCTCAGGGGGTCTCACTGATGTTCCCGCAGCCAGTGGGCAGGTGCTGGAGAAACTCAGACCACCCAGACCAGCTCCTTCCCTGGCTTCTGTCCTGTCTGCTGGGTCAGAGCCCGGGACCCCTGACTGCCCTTGCTCACACCCACAGCCGACTATCAGCCGTCCCAGAAGCTTTTCCTTCAGAGTGTCCAGAATGTGAGCACTTGTCATCGGCTCTATTTGTCACCATGTCCTGTCCAACGGGTCCCGACCTCTGACTTGGGTTGCTGCGGCCACTCCCCATGGAGTGTAAGCTCCCAGAGGGCAGGACCTTCTGTCCATCTGCTCAGGGCTGACCTTCCTGGTGATTGGAGCCGTGCTGGAGCCTGGCACTCTGGGGTCCCCTTCGGTTAGTAATGGTGTGGGTGGGGGTCCCCAACCTCTGTGGCAGCCTGTGTGAGCTAAGTAACGTTTTCTCCACCCCAGCAACATCGACCTGCATTTCAGAAATTCCAGTGTATGTGTACACGTGCTAAAAAATGAAATCCAACCAAGTAAATTTGAAGACCTCGCTGGCTTCACTGAGCAGTCCCTGAGCCAGGCAGCGCCCCATGCAGCAAGGCGCAGGACACCATAGGAGATGGTGTTTGTGGGAGGGACGGTGGGCAAGAAGCCAGCATCAGCAGGAGGAAGAAGGGCTTGTTTCAGGCCAGGACGTCTTCTTTTCAGGGAATAAAGAAGAGCAGGGCTATTCTGTTTTGTTTTTTAAGATTTTTATTTATTTATTTGACAGAGAGAGAGCACAAGCAGGGGGAGTGGCAGGCAGAGGGCAAGGGAGAAGCAGGCTCCCTGCTGAGCAAGGAGCCCGACATGGGACTTGATCCTAGGACCTGGGATCACAGACCTGAGCCCAAGGCAGATGCTTAGCCAACAGAGCCACCCAGCTGCCCCGACAGTCAGGTTTTTTATCCTGCAGATGGCCTCACCAGAGCTGATCAGGACCTTTCAAAAGGGCTTTTAAAAGGTTACGTTCCTAGGAGAGGCTGCTGGGGACCTGTGACTCCATTTGGGGCTTCTTTCTTTTTGTGAACAGCATGTACCGTGCCCAGGTGTGCAGACTCTGTATGTTGCTGACCTCTGGAGTGTTCTTGGTCCTGGCCTGCCCATGCACCACCAGGACCTCAGGCCGGACCATTTAGGCCGCTTGCTTATTTGAGACACACGAGTGGGTCCCGGTGTCTTCCTGCCGGTTCAGTGCCTGCCTCCCTGCCCCAAGCCCCTCATCTCCTCTGGCTGCCAGGAGTGCCAGTGCCTGCCTTGTCCTGTGTTTCCAGTGTCCCCGGCCCCCCATCACCCTCCCCATCCAGCTCCTGGACAGAAGGAAGGCAAAGACACACTCCAGACATAACAGAACTTGGAATATCAGTACAGTAAAACATCTCTGAAAGGTGCAGATTTTACTCAGTTTTCTGGCTGGAGTAGATCAAATAAGTTAAAACCGCAGCATATTGAAAGGGGATTCCTCTCACCTTCCCTGAAGGTTCTTTGAACAGATTCCTTGTCATTTTCTGCCTTTCATTTGATCCCTTTTCCTTCAGGCTAAGGCCTCCTGGGGAAGGTGTTTCAGCCAGGGAAGGAAGGTTCTGGTTATCCAACGGTGCTCCGCGTTGCGCGCCTGGCTCTCGCGATCCCGTGTCTAGAACAGTGCTTCGGAATCGTGGGAACCGACCAACGCTGGCTAACTCACTGATGCCAGTGAAAGGGTCGGGGTGTGCCGGTGCGGGAACGGGAAGGGGAGGGCCTCCTCAGGTGGACTTGTTGGTAGGACGGGAGGGTGCCAAGTGTTTACAGGGTCTGATGGACAGAACAGGACTCAGGGGCGCAGGCACAGCGTGGGCTCAGAGACAGACCCGTAGTAGCAGGGCTGCGTCCAGGAGCTGCTGTCTTCCTTGAGACCAGTTGCCCACCTCTGGGAAGACCTTTGCTGCTGGGGCGGCAGCGCAGGAGGGAGGACTCTCACGGGAGCCGAGCTACCCTGCTCCGCTGTGTCGGAGCAGCAGGGGCTCGTGGACCTCAGGAACCCTGGGGGCCAGCTCTCGCGGCCAAAGTGGGGGCGAGGCCGTGGGTCCATGGAGGGCTGGTGACAGGCCGTGAGGGTCGCATGGTCAGTGAGCAACAGCTGGTTTCTTGACTCTTCCCAGAGGCCTGCTCCCACCCTCCCACCCCATTGCCTGTTCCTTATTCTATTCTGTCTTAATGCATGAACTCAAAGGATTGGCCAAGCCCCAAGTACAGGAATTTCCCAGGCTTACCGTCCTAGCAATAAGGCTTCTGCCGCTACCTCAAAGGAAGCAACACTGTGTCGGACCTGCCACCCCCGTGAGCTGGCCAGACACGTGCTCCCAACCAGCAGCGACTTAGGGGCAGGGAGACAGCCGGGGACGGCGTGGACCAGCCTCCCACTGCCCACACACTGTCCTTTGTCTGCCCGAGGGCGGTTAGGGCCGCTTAGGGTCAGAGTGTGGTTAGGATCAGTTCAGGCTTCATCATGGACATCTGTATATTCTGCAGCTCATCTCTCTGTATCCGCATCTGGAAAAATCAGATGGGACATAATGACGGTGTCACTGGTGGGGTTTGGCAAGAATGCTTTAGGGAGTTCATCCTCGGGTAGAAGGAAGTGGGTTGGGGCGGTGGGGGTTTGTGTGCCTTCTTAGCAAATCCCTAAATGGCTCAGAGTAAGGAAATCCTCTCTGAGAGGACAGTCAGGGATGCCTGGGTGGCTCAGTCGGTGAGGCGTCTGCCTTCGGCTCAATCATGATCCCGGGGTCCTGGAATCGAGCCCCGCATCGGGCTCTCTGCTCAGCAAGGAGCCTGCTTCTCCCTCTCCCTCTGGCACTCCCCTTGCTTGTGCTTTCTTACTCTCTTTCTGTTAAATAAGTAAAAAAATAGAAATTTTACAAAAGAGGGCAAATAATCCAGAGACCTCCTCCAGCCTAAGTAATGGTGTCCTGTGTTTGACTTTTAAAGTGTCCCTTGCTGGTAGCCACAGTGTAACATTCACAAATTGGAGCTGAAACAGTAGGTCCTTTGTGTCTCCTCTGCATTTCGTTCCTGGATGGAGGTGAGGGCACAGGCTTGTCTGGGCCGTCCGTGGGAAGCTGGCTGGGCCGTGGAAGCTACCAGCTCATTTGCAGCTTGCCTGCAAAGTATTTTATCCCCCTGAGCAGTGAGAGTGAGTGCCCTGCCGCGAATGCCAACCGTGTCCCAAGCCAAGCTGCCCACCGGAGTCGCAGGTATGCAGATCCGCCCAGCCAGGGAGCAAGGGTCTCAAGGTCCCAGCCCCCAACGTCACTGGAAATGTCTCTGGGGGGTTTTCCGCAGGAATCTGTCATGTCTGCGTGGGCTTCCCAGGGGCCTCACTACAGAAGGCATCAGAGCAGCAGCCTCTGCTCAAATCCTGTATTTTGTTCTGCGTGCTGTGATGGGACGGATGTGGGGTGGCATTTTCGGGGCAGGAAATGTCTCCCATGACATGGGCCCTCAGTGTCCAGCTGTGGCTGCTCCAAACGGCGGAGCCCTCTCCTCCGTCACCAAGCCCACCCAAGCTGCACGTAGCAAGTCCATGGCAGCCTCTCGCGTGGATCCGTTAACAACGGGAGCTGTGCACGGCGGCAACACGGACAGGCGGCCCTCTCCGCTCTGTGTCTCCTCCTCTGTTGATGGTGTCTGCCCTTCCCCGTTCCCCTGCAGACTCCGAGGGCGGGAAGCCTGCTTTGGATAAAGAACTGAGAGCAGCTCCCTGTCCCCGCCCCCTGAACACTGATGATCTGTGGTCGCCTCTGAGTGAGTGAGTGTGGTCCGGTTCACTCCGACGCGAACTCTTCTTGCAGCGTCACTAGGCCGCCCAAAGGATGAAAACCACACAGTCTAATGGTTAAAAATAAGCAACAAACCCTCCAACTAGACTTCACGCAGTATTTCTCAGGTGACATTTATGAAATAAATGTATTTCTCAGGTTTTCAGGGTCACCCCTGATAAGGCCATTTGGGAAAACAATAGCTTAAAAATGTTACTCTTTCCAGTGGAATCTGCATTTCAGTAGGCTTACTTGGGTTTAAGTGGAAAAGTTAAGTCGGTGTTTTTTTGTTTTGTTTTGTTTTTTTGTTTTTTTTGTGTTTTTTTTTTTGCTAATAAGCATTTTATTTTCGTGCATTTCAGATTTAGATGTACAGACTTAGATTAGATTCAGTTAGCAGATTTGGATTTCAGTTTAGGAAAATGACGCAGACGGGAAGGACTGGGAGCTCGCCTGCACCCGCTCCCCCGACTAGTGACGTCCACAGCTTGTGACCTGGCCTGGAACGTGAGCAACTGAAGTCCACACCCCATTCCCACACCCATACTTTTCACCCAGTGTCCTTCCTCCATCCCGAAGCCATACAGGACACTCAGGGCATTCCTTTCTCCTGCCTCCTCCGGCTTCCCGTGCCTCTGGCAGTTTCTCCGACTTTCCTTGCTTTGGAAGACCCTGAAGGTTGTGGGGGTTTGTCTGATGCTGGCTTGTGGGTTTGGGGAAGAAGACCACGGAGACACAGGTGCTGTGTCTGTCTCGTACACTCAAGGGTTCATGCGGTCTCTGTGACTCACCGCAGCTGAGGCTGCCTGGGTCGCCTGGCTCGGGTGCGTGGCCGCTTTCTCCACCGCACGGTGACTCCCCACTCCACGTCCACCGTGTCCTCTCCGGAGGAAGTCACCCTGCACAGCCACACTTGGAGTTGGAGTTAGGCTCCTGCTCCTGGTGGGGAGGCCACCAAAACTTCTTGGGTTATTTTCTGCGTGAGAGAAGTGTCTTTTCTCGCTTATTTATTTATTCATTCATGCATGCAACCACGTATTTAAGTCAGTGTGAGCTTATGGACGTTTACTTTCTATTTTGTGCTGTAATCCATGCACTTTGTGTCAGGCCCTGGGGGCCGGTGTGTTTGGCTCCTGTGTTGCTGTGACATACCCCAGCACTGTGGCCGGCTGCCCCGCTCGAGGACTTCTTGCTTTGTGGCATTACAGGACGTTCCAGAATCAGCGGGGACATTTCCCACGCAGGTCCTTCAATCTGCCTTCGTACCCTCGTTGGTTTGGTTGGAGTGTGCCCTTAGGAGCCCAGATCTGGGCACGTGGTGTGCTTGCTGCAGGCGGGGGTGTCCTTGCCTGTACGTGTGACCTGTGTCTGGGCCCCATCAGCCAGCAGAGCGCGGGGACAGCTGTGTGCCTGGGAGCCCGTGCGCGCTCGTGTCCGTAAGTGGTCCTGTTGGCAGCCCTCTGCACCTGCATGAGGCGTGTTGCGAGTTCCCGCTGTTGACTCCCCCTCTGATCCGGGACCACGTGGGTCATGGGGGCCACCTCCCCTGGCTTGTCTGGGACCTTCCACTCCCAACAGTGAGAAACCTGGCTCCTGCCCGCCGCCGTCCGCCAGCTTATTTGTTGATTCCAGTGAACACGGATGGTCGTCTCAGCACCGCTGACCCACCCTCCCGGGGAGACGGCTCTATCGGCTGGGGGTGGGGGCCTGTAGGCGGTTCCGTGTGCCTGCGTTCTTCCAGACTCTACTCTTTCCCACACTTACTCGGCTCAGCACTGGCCCCGCCCCTGCAGTGAGGTCCTTTAGTGTGTTTGTGGTAGAGTTAGATTCTCTCTCCCCTGTCTCAGGATGCCCTGGCTTCCTAAAGTTTTTTGTTTTTTGTTTTTAAATGCGCATGCATCCAGGCTCATTCTCTGTGCTGTGAAGTTTCGCTTTTATGGGTTTTGGTAAACGCACAGTGACATGAATATATCACTGCAGCTTTATGCGGCATATCCCCCCCCCGCCCTAAAACACCCCCCTCCGAGCAGCCAGCTCCCATCCTCCTTCTCCTCCCTGTCCCCTGTGATTGCTGATCTGTTTGCTGATCTGCAGTTTGCCAATTCCAGTATGTCATATAATTAGAACCATACAGGATGTAGCCTTTAAAAAAAAAGAAGAAGAAGAAGAGCTTTTTCCTCAGAGTTTCAAGCTCATAGCAAGATTGATGGCAAAGTACAGAGTTCCCACGCGTGCACAACGTCCTTCACCTTCACCGCTGACATCCCGCCCCAGGAAGGGCACCTGTTCCAAGGATGAACATGTATGGACACATGAGAATCACCGGAAGACGGTCATGTACCCTGTCAGCTCAGGTTGCCATCAAAAACCACCGCAGACTGAGGGAGGGGGCGGAGTGCTTAAACAGCAGGACTCTCTTTCCCACAGTTCGGAGCTGGAAGTCTGAGATCAGGTGCCCACGTGGGCAGGCTCTGGAGAGAGCCCCTGTCTGGCTCACGGATGGCCCGCCTTTTCCCTGTGTCCTCACAGGCCAATGAGAGTGCGGGAGGGAGAGACCCAGACGGTCCTTCCTGCAAGCCCCGCCCTGTATGACCTCATGCAACCTTAAGGACCTCCTAAAGACGGAGAGTCACACGGAGGGTTAGGGCTACAACTTTGGAATTTGGGGAGGAGGACACAGTTCTGTCCATAACACGGACAGTAGGGCTCACGCCTGCTGCTGCATATCATGTGGGTTTCCATAAAGGTACGGAGACACGTATTCACCATTGCAGTATCGTTCTGAATAGTTTCACTGTCCTAAAACATCCTCTGTAGCTCGGCTCTCGATCTTCCCCCACACACGATCACGGGTCTCCCTAATTCCACACGCTCCCGAATGTCCTGTCGTCTGAATCACACTGTACGCAGACTCTTCAGATCAGTTTCTTTCCCTCAGGAATATGCATTTACGTATCCCCTGTGTCTTTTCATGGCTTCCTGACTCATTTCTGTTTAGCTCTGAATAACAGTTTATTGTCTGGGCATCCCACCAGCTAAAGAAACTGGTGTATTTCATTCACTCGCTGAAGGACGTCTTCTTGGGCGCTTCCAAGTTTTGGCATTTGTGCATGAAACTTCTCTATACGTGCATGTGCAGGTTTTCCCGGGACTGCAGTTTTCAGGCCACTTGTGTAAATTCCTGGCAGCCCAGTTGGCTGGAAATCGTGAACATCTGCCCTCGAGCTGTGGTCCTCTCCTCCGGAGGGGGTAACGTCCGCATGTCTTCCTGAAAGGTCAGGAAACCGTGCGCTTGGATAAGTCGGCGTCTCTACAGTTAACTTTCTACTCAGCTACCATTCTCGTGTTTCTGCTACCATGACGGCCCCAAATTATGAGGCCGCAGCTTTCCACCACCATCGCCAAAATGAATAAGGCCCGGGAAGCTCAGAGGCAGAACTGAAATTCCTTTCTCTTGTATCTTTGCAGACTGAGGAGGCCCTGTTCTCTTGTCTCCCAGAAGGAGATCAAAACGAGCTTGAGCAGGGTCGTTCAATGCCTGGGCCTTCGTGTCTTGCACACACTGCTCGTGTGCTGGTTGGTGGCCGTGCGTTACCCCACCCTGGGTAACCCAGGTTACCCGATCTCTGTGCCTTGACTGCCTCGTTTATAAAATTGGAATGACGGCAACTTTTAAAATCTCAAAGTTATCGTGCAGATAAATGAAATGATGCATGGAAGTGATTAGCAAAATGCGTGATGCCCATGAAGCAATCAAGATGTGTGCGTGTATTTATATACATATACATGTAGAAACACTCATGTACATATAATAGGAAGATCTGCCTGTGACTGGCACTGGTGAGAGGAGAGAAAACAGCACGCAGCCTTGGATAATATATTCGCAAGTTGGTGAGATAAGCTGACACATGCAGCAGACCTGGAGAGCCACGCTCACCCAGAGAGAGACATAAAAGAGAATAGATGAAAGTCAGTATGCAGAGTCTAGCCCGGTGCCTGGCAGACACGGGTACTGTGCTGCGGTGTTTGAGGGATGATAACTTCCTGGAGCTGCAGCCCATGTGGACCTGGGTGGGGGGTGCGGGAGGCGGAGTGGCACAGACCAGCTGCTCTCAGACCTCCCTGTGGATGAGAATCCCTGGGAGGCTCGTGGGGACATAGATTGCTGGGTCTCTCCCTGCTCCCCCTGCCCCACCTCTGCCCCCACGAGTTTGTGATTTTGTAGGTCTGGGTCAGGGCCCAAGGAGTCGCATACTAGCAATTTCTCTAGCAGTGCCAGGGCTGATGTTTTGGGGAGCAGGTGTTCAGAATCAATTGACCGCAGGCAGCAGAGACTCCAGGAAAGCGGGGACAGCTGAGAGGGTTGAGAGAGCTGAGGGAGACCTCATAACACCAGGGGCTGATGGTATGCATGGAGGGCTCAGAGGATGCAGACATGTGATGGGGCAGGGAAGGCGTGTGGATGGGAGGAAGTGGGTGAGACTCAGCCAGCTTAGGCGAGTTTGTTGGAGGACTTAGGAGAGGGACAGGTGGTCAGTGAGTGGCCAACAGATACCCTGCCTTCCTTGGCCATCTTTGCAGAGGTGAAAATGGGAGGATAGGGACCCACAGACGAGCACAGACCAGAGCGCAGGGGTGGGATGGCTCCGGCCCATCCCCGGGGTGGGCTTGGGTTAACACACAGCCGGCCTTCCCTTCCAGCCTTCGTCCTCCACAGGCCACGAATCTTACACCACGTGCCACTCGGTGTGACCCAGCAGCGAGTAGCAAGTCGCTTCCCTCAGAAACAGTTTGAATTCCTTACATTGAGTAATACTCATAATTGACCAGATGTTCTTAAAATAGTTGGCTTCATGTGACTTGACCTTCCCATTAGGAAAACAAAGACCGTTTTTTTTTTTCTTTTATTGTGCATTGTGATTTTCTTAGCAAATTCCTATTTCAGCTTTGCAGCTGTTCAGTGTTTGTAAAATCATATTTGGCCCATCCTGTATGCAGGGGTGGCCCATGAAGGGCTTAAACAGTATCTTTTCTTTTTTTTTCTTTTTTTCGAAAATGTGTTCCATTGTTAATCTACATTTAAATCCTGATTTGGGGCATTCAGAGAGTCTCTAATCTCGAGGGGAAAGAATACTGACTCGGTGCCAGGAAGTCGGAATTTGACCTGCTTCGAGAGTAGTTCTCAGGGAGGGAAGTGAGGGGCCATGGTTGACATGTGCCCAGGGCAGCGGGCAGCTGCACTGTCTCGAGGTCAAGTGGAAATCGTGGTTCAGGAAGAAAGGAAGTGAGGGGTCAAGGCTGCAGTTGTGCAAAGGATCATGTCTTCAGAGATGCTGTAAACAGGAAATAGAGCCAAACCCAGAGGCTGGGGAGAGCAAGCAACGTCTGGGAGCGAACAGCCAGGAGAGGACAGGTGGTCTAGTGTGGAGGCAGAGGCGGTTTCTGGGGCAGGCGAGTGCTCCCATGATGCACAGTCTGCCCAGGATGTGCGGTCGGGGCTGTGAGGACTGCAGGAAAGCTTGTCCCTAGATGTCTGCTGTTCTGCCGCATCCTCGAGTGTGGTCCGAATTTGGACCGCACTGACAGCAGACCATAAAGCAGGAGGCTTCAGGTGTGCCTGGGGGGCTCAGTTGGTTAGGCGACGGACTCTTGGTTTCGGCTCAGGTGCTGATATCAGATTGTGAGATTGAACCCTGTCTCAGGTTCTGCGCTCAGCATGGAGTCTGCTTGAGATCTCTCTCCTTCTCCCTCTGCCCCTCAGGTGTGTGCGCTCTTGCTCTCTCTCTCTCTCTTTCTCTTTCTTTCTAAAATAAATCTTTAAGGGAAAAAAAAAGGCAGGACGCTTTCATTTTGGTTTGCTTCTTCCAAAGATTTCCACCAGCACGGGGGACTTCCTGAAAGACTGAATTTATCCTACAGTTTCTCTGCTCAGCAGCTTGTCTCTCCCATTAACCCATATGGGTTCATGTCCAGGGTCTTGAACCTGACATACGATAGTGACTTCCACCTACCAGACAGGTAAAAAGGCCCAGGAATCTTAAATATATTTCTTCTCACTCTTCACAACAAGCAAGGGAGGTTGTGGTGTTTAGTTTTAAGAAGTCAAAACACTAAAGTTCCTAGAAGTTATGAAGTTTCTCCAAAATTAGTGACCAAGTGGCAGAACAAGTGTTTGAACCCAGGTCTGCTCCCTTCCAAAGGGGGGAGCTCTTTCCCCTGAGACTGCTGCTACAGTGCCCTCCGGAATCTGAGCCTGGGCCATAGCTCACAGCCACCTACCCTGTGCTCTCTGGGAGGGACAAGCCAGTCAGCAGCCTTTGGCCCAGGCCTGCCATGCCTCTTATATAGGTTTTGATCCCTTATAGGGCCAGCTAACATTCATAGTCAAAACCTAATCCTCACTCTGGAGAGTGAGTTTAAGCAATGTTACTTAAAAAAAAAAAATCCTTAGGGAGTCAAACAAAAAAAAGATACAGAGGAATATGAAGGAAAAACAAAAAAAAAAACAAAACAAAAACCTTGACTCATGAGCCCAGGATCTAGAAAATGCTTGTGGACATCTAAAGTAATAATAACAATGTTATAATAATAATTAATAATAATAATACTAGTATGGATAGATTCAAGGTATGGAGGAATGTTCCAAATTAAAATGAACTTAGGGGAGTGCACATCTGGTTCTCTCTGCACCCCCAGATAGCTGAGTGACCTCAGATTGTGAGTGCTGGCCCCATGGGCGGCTGATCAAAGGACAACTTGCTTAAATTACGTCGAAGGCACCAACCAATCCAAAAGTTATTTGAATTTGTGTCAAAGAGTTCTTTTCTAACAACAAGAAGTTGTTAGATTAGATTAAGGTGTTCCTGGTTGTTAGCAGTCTTGGGAGGAGTCCAGATCCTCATGGGCACTGTCCCTTTCCTGCCCTGAATGCTGATCTCTGTCCTTTCTCCCCACACGGATTCCTGCCAGCCTTTAGTAGCTGCCCTCATCTGCTTAGCTCTTGAAGGTCAGGCTCTCCCCTGTTTATCTGTTAGTTCACACCACTGATGTCCCTGTGTTCTTTGTCACTGTGTCTTATCTCCTCAGACTGCATTCAGGATTGTGCCATAGCTTCTCCCCCATCTGGACGCCCAGCATAGAGTCCACAGAGCTGAGTCCTGCCCGAACACTGGCTTAGTGATATCTAGTGAGCTACGACTGACAGAACCTGAGAAAGGGATATAAATACATTTTCAGAAGTTCTCATGACAGCTCCTTATCCCTAAAGATAACTTGTACAGATGATGGAAATGTCTGATACCTCCGAGTCTTTCTCGCAGATCCATAAAAGGATGGCTGAATGAGACCTCTCGGGAGGGGGAGTAGGTCTTCCCTGGTCTTTCCCGAGCACTTCCTGTATATGCCAGGTCCTCACAGCATCCCCAGGGGACGAGAGCTCATCAGCCCCATCACACACACGAGTGCAGCAAGGCCAGTGATGGCCACAGAGCTGCCCGTACTGGTTCTGGGTATCCTCTTTGTCTCAGAGCAGAGAGCTCCTTTTCTTCTTACTGTGGGGCTGCCAGTCTCTGTCCAGGGAAAGATGTTAGCGTACTTTCTCTTCCGTTTTGATAGCTGCTCTCTTTGACCTGTGTGAAATGGCACCTCCCTTCCAAACTCAAACTTCATCCTCCTCATGAAGCTATTTTAACGATTCTACCCAGACTTCCTTGCATCTTTACCACATACCCGGAGCACTGATTTCTCACATCGACCATATCCTGCCTTATATTATCAATTAGCTTTTTATGTGACAGAGAGAGTTCCCGAATTGAATCTGAAGACCCGAAGGCGGGAAATTGTGTCTCCTACGTCTCTGAATCTTTCTAAGATGCTAGAATCATTTTGTGTCCCTTCCGGTCGTTGGTTGGTGTTTTGATTTGTTTTCTTCTTCCTGTGTTATATCTTTGTTTTAATGTACACCTGCCTTTGCTGTAAGTGGAAAACTGGACAAGACAAATCCCGATGCCATGGCCTTGCCAACTAGCAGGGAAGGCAGGTGTCTCTTGCTATCTTTTGCTCTTTGTCCCCCAGTTCAAAAGCGGGACAGAGAAGGGCACCTGTTGTCCAAGTCCGTTTGGACCCTGAGAGCTGGGGGTCCCTCTCAGCATTCAGATGGCCCTGGACCGTGTCTGAGATTTTAGCAAACCTGACTCCATTCTGAGTTTGAGGCGCAAGGAACATGCTTACTGATTGCAGGTGCACACTGGCCCTCACTGGCTTCAGTCAGGCTCCAGGAGTTCAGGGTGAGAATGCGCCTGCCTAGAGGCAAGGGTGCGTCCGTTCACTCAACCAGCAGGTGCAGAGAGGCCACTGTGGATCGATCGGGTGCTGACCTACCAACCAGAGACCACACTTGCCCTGCCTTCCCCAAGCAGCAGGCGGTGGAAATCAGTGTGATAAATATGAACAGAAACATCCATGCTGTCAGGAGGCAGGCTGTGGGCAGGTTAGGGAGGGTTTGGGGAGGATGGGGAAGTGAAGGGGGCTTTTATTCATGTGTAGGGAGAGTCTGCTAGACACCAGGCACGGTGAGGTGTACCTGGCCCACGCACGTGAGCAAGTCTGCTCTAAGGCCCTTGCCTGCCTCAAGCTCACATGTTAGGAAACCTGCGTGTGTGTAAGGAGGCGTCAGTGTCGAGCTGACTCTCGAGGGTGAGATGACACCTGGCAGCGTGGCTGGAAGCCTGTGAGGGAAGGTGCCTTCTGCTCAGAGGGCCCTGAGCGTGAGGAGGGGGCTTCAGCCGCTGCTCCCCCGGGATGGTTCAACAGAGACTGGAGAGCAGCTTCATCGTACCAGACGGTTTCAGCAGAAGCTTGCGAAGGTCTTGGTCTCCTGGGCCAGGTGCTTGGTCGGGGGGAGAGGGCTTACTCAATGCCCAGAGGAAGGAGGGACGGATGGAGGGAGGGAGGGATGGGATGGGTCATTTGCCATTTTGAGGGTCGACACGATCATACCGGCTGTGTGGGAAAGGGGTCCCCCACAGACCCAAGTCAGGAACCCCTGCTTACAACCCAGAGTGCCCAAATGCGTTGTCTAGAGCCGTGGGCCCCTTCCCGGGGATCTCGCTGCAGCCGGAAGGGATCCCTGCCTCGTTCTGCCAGTGAGTTCACACAAGGGGGTCTGACGGCCCGCACTTCTCTCATTGCAGACTGCTCTGCCATGACCACCGCGCGGCACCGGCCCACGTGGGACCTGGCCCTCGACCCGCTGGTGTCGTGCAAGCTGTGTCTCGGGGAGTATCCAGTGGAGCAGATGACGACCATCGCCCAGTGCCAGTGCATCTTCTGCACTCTGGTTGGTCCCTTGGGGAGAAAACTGTGGTTGAAAACACTTCCAGGAGGAAGCTCTTGCGTTCGTTTTTCATGACCTTGGACCCCACCTTTGCCAGGGACAGAGTCTCTCATGCAGTTCCTGGAAGATTTTGCCTTGGAACCCATCAGGCACCCCAGTAGATTTCCGTCCCAAGAGCTCGCGATGCAAAAGTTAGAGGTTAAACAGAGTTGTAGAAGCTGGAAGTGCAACTGAGGAACGCTGATCATGACGTGTGCTTTCCTTTCCAGAAAGAAAGAGCTTTACCAGACCTCATTTTAAATTTAATTTAATGATTGCATCCTTGAGATTATAACTCAAGGTGCTAAGCTAGTGAGTGCACACAGAGGATACCTGGCTATTCGTGTCAGCTTGCTCCGTGTCAAGCTACAGAGGATGCTGAAATCACATTTAAATTTCTGTGTGCCTTAGCCAGCATTATTTGGGGCCCAGTGATCTGCTCTTAGTGACCACAGGGACCCAGGGACCTCTCTCCCTCAGGCCTCACTCATACCCAGCCTGTTACCCCTCAGAAAGGGAAAATGAGGATATGGGGTTTATTTTCAGTTCATCTTCTTGAATTCTACTTGATTTCTCTTCCCATTCAAGGAATAAAAAAGAAGAAAGTCCAGAAAAGAAAAAAGAAAAAAAAAAAAAAAGAATGTTTTCTTCCAACTATAAAAAAAACCCGAAAAAGTTGCTTCTGAATTTAACCGTGTTATAAATGGACCATCTGGGTGGCCTGCCGGTGTATTTTTCAAATGTCTAGGTTAAAATCTGTCACCAGACAGCCGTCCCTACCCTTTTGCAGGAGCCGTGTTCTCCCTCCCTGCCTTTGTTGCCTAGACCTGACTTCGTGTCTCCTGATGTCTCTGGGACGTGGGCACGTTTGATGGCATGTCTCTTTCAGAGATAGGGAGATGGAGCTTTGCAGACCATCACGTCTCCATCTTCTGATGCTGCCTTTCTGAGGGACAGGATTCTGTACCCCTTAAACACCTTGTCCACCCAGGACTCACCATTGCTCTTCACTAAAAGTTCACTAGACCACACCACAGGGAGTCGGCCTCAGTGTTGATCTGCGAGAAATGCAGCTCCTTAAAGCCTCAGGAATGTCACTTCAGCCTGGAGGGCAGGAAATTGCTTTTGACATTTTCCTGAGATGGGAAAGGATGGGAGGGAGAGGGGAGCGGGAGAGGCAAAGATGCGGACCTCCAGTCAGTGAGCAATGGGAATGGGACTTGGTTTCATTTCTAGAGGAGGAGCTGGGGGGGGAGCAGTCAGGACAGAGTAAAGGTTTCCTTTATGTAGGTTGCCTCCCTCTTGCCTGAGGGAAAGTCTTCTTTGGTCTCCAGGGGTGGAGTCAGTCCTATCTGTCCTGTGCCCTTGGGGGAGCTTGCTGGTCTCAGTCACCTGCTCTTCCCCTCCCCCACCTTTCCTCCTTTCATTGTTGTTGTTTTGGTTTTCTGTTCCTAGAGAATTGTAGTAAAAACCAGTAAGCAACTCTAATTCACATCAAGTGCTTAATGTAAGGGGGCCGACTTTGAACGGGGGGGGGGGGGGGAGATCGATAGCACTGTCCCCACAAAGAGGGGCGTCTGCAGTTCTAAGAGATAGCAGGACACTGGAGATTTTTTTTTTCCTCACAACCGGGTATTAAACATGAAAATGTTGAAAAAACAGTCGCACTTGTTTCTGCACCAAGAACAGAGGAAGCACCTGTGTGTTGACAGACTGAGAGTGGGGGAGGTGCCCGCGCCCCATTTCTTCCCTGTGTGGGGGCCTCAGGTCGCCCTGGCCCACCACCACGGGCCGCGGCCAGAGGAGTCGTAACTGCCCCTTTCCTGGGGGACAGACAGGAGAAGGTGGGAAAGAGAAAAGAGAGAAAATTGTCTGGAAAGAAGGAAGCCCTCTAATAAACTAATCCCTGGAGGATTATTGTTAGGTTCTGAAGGATGTTGACCTCAAGGAGGGAGGGGCCCAAGGGGAAACCAGGATGGGGAGGTCAGGCATCTCTGCCTTGAAATGCAGGTGCTGTTTCTGACCTCGACGGCCTCTGAGGCCTCCTCTGTATGTTGGGTCCCCCAGTAGTTAACGGTGGGGGAAGCTGAGACTTAAGGTTTATAGTCAAGTGCTCTTTCCACGATGACCACGCCGTGGCTCCTGAGGTGGACGGTGCCATACATTTTCACTGGAAAATGTACCCACAGTCCAGCCCCTAAGCTTACTGCTCCCTGTGTGGCTCTGGCCTGGCACGGAAGTTGACCGCCCAAGGCTGGCTCGGAGGGGCCGCTTTAGAACCCAGTGGAAACTTTCCTATCAAATACCTCCCAATTCAGCCCCCTCTACCATGACAGTCCCACTTCTGCTTGTGTGTCCACGGTGGCTCTATCCAGTCACACTTTCTCCAATAGCTAGCTCAGATGATCCTCTCTAGTTTGGGCCCTTTGGGTGGAAATGCCACCATGTAATTGGGTCCCTGCCTTTATCCAGACTCAAAGCTCCTGTTCCCTATTCCCTCCCCCGTCCTCAGTTCCTGCACGCAACTGCTCCGAACTACTGGACACTTCCAGCTCCTCTTACTGTATTTGGTTCCTTCTGTCCCACTGTGTTGTCGTGACGTCTCCTTACCGATATCCCCCACTAGAGGAGCGGGGATTTTGTTTTGTTTCATCGTTCCCTAAAGCTGAGCTGAGGACTCTTCCAGCAAACGGAGAAACCGACGTGCTTGCTCTACCTTGTGGATAAGAAGGGGCGGGGCACTGCTAAGGATCTCCATCGGGGGACCTTGCCCACGACGGGGCAGGGGTCCAGGGCCCTAACTGCAAGAGACTTGGATGGGTCTTCAGGGTGAGAACAGGGAGGGGGGCTTTGGGATGGAGGGCACACAGTGACACTCAAAAAAATGTCTGTCACTGGAATGGTCGGTGCTGGAGTTCTCAACAGCTTGTGTTGCGTGAGGAATTTGCTACTCTTACTTTTCTTACTTTCACGATTGCAACTGCTCTCCCTCCACCTCTCCCTCTAATCTGAGATGTGTCTAAGAAATCCTAGTGTCTTCAGGTTAAGAGGAAGCCAACTGGGGCTCGCCACATGGTAAGAGGGAATGCTGGGAGTGGTTTTCAAACTGTCTGTCCTTCAGCTCAGGGTCCATTCAGATGCAAGTCTCCAGGGGAGACTGTAACTATGTCAAGTGGTTAAAACAGGTCATCTCTGTCAGTGTAGAGTTTGGGCACCTGTCCTGTCATCTGTCCTGCACGTTGGCTCCTGGGGGCTCTGAGCACCCTAGGCCTCTGTGGGGCACAGCTCCCCAGCTTCTGCTCTCTGGGCTGGGGCCCAGTGCTGTAGAGGGCCTCATCCTAGTCTTGGGTCTCACGATGGGGAAAGGCATACCTTGCGGTCCGGGGCTGAGAATGGACCAGCGGCCTGGGGCTTCCCACTGCCAAGATGGTAGCCACATGGACACGTAACTCAGCAAGGCCTTTCTGTGTCCCTGTGCAGACCTGCTCCCTGATCTGCATGGTCTCGAGCCATCACCCAGGCCCTCGGATTCTCTGCCCACACTGCTCACAGGCACGCCACAGTGATTTTTGTCTTTATCCCTGGCTTCTAGGTTCCCTCAAACTCTGCCTTGTGGGTAGAAAAGGAGGGGGAATAACGTTTGTTAATTGCTGGTGACATACCACATTCATCTCACTTGTCATAAAATCCTGTGAAGTGGGCAGAAGTCCCCCATCTCATGAAGAGACACAGCAGCTCAGAGAGATGAAATGCCCCGCTCCAGAATGCTCTCTGGTTGCCTCCCTCACTTGGCGCTTGTGTCCTGATCCGAAGCTTGTCTACTAGCGGCCCCTAAGAAAACTCTGACTCCTGGCATCTCTTCTGCTGGGAAGCTACACACAGGCCTGGGGGCTGCCCTGGAGTCATTTGTGGGCCACTCCAGGTCAGGGGCAGGGGCCGTCCTCCATACGCCCCTGGGTCTTGGCACCTTCCAACCGAGGAAGGACACGCGGGGTCTTTCTCTCTCCCTGTTATGTGCACCTGACCCTCCATCCCAAAGCCCCCCTCCCTGTTCTCACCCAGAAGACCCATCCAAGTCTCTTGCAGTTAGGGCCCTGGACCCCTGCCCCGTCGTGGGCAAGGTCCCCCGATGGAGATCCTTAGCAGTGCCCCGCCCCTTCTTATCCACGAGGTAGAGCAAGCACGCCGTCGGTTTCTCCGTTTGCTGGAAGAGTCCTCAGCTCTGTGGACAGTCGAGACAGCCTAGGGCACTGAGGGGAAGTGAGTGGAGCCTCCCTCTATGGAAGGAACCCTCAGGTGTCCCGATTCTGAGCATCTGTGCGTGGACTCATGTTGTCCCCCACTTGGGCCTCAGAGTCACATATCTGTGTCCCCTTCTGTCTGCACACACACAGAGACCCCTCAGAGCTGCACACAGAAGTGCACTGACTCTCCCATCATCACGAGTCCCCCCTGAGACTTCTCTGCCTTCCATAGTGTTGGCTCCTAGACTTTAGGTGCAGAGCAAATCTGTATTTGTTGAGTGTGTGACATGACAGCTTCTCCGTGTTTCTGCCTCTAACACAACACCTCTGACTTGCCTTCCACTGGGAGGTCTTTGCAGTGAAGGTGAGGTTTGCTTCAAGACTCATCTTTGCTGCTCTGTGACTTTGGTTTTTCACATCAGCTGATTGCAAGCCTCGTCCGCATTTGCTGCTTACAGGTGTGGTGGGGTGGGGGGCTGTGCTTGCTTCCTCCCCCCGCCGCCCTGCAGAAGAGGCTGCTCCCCGCAACCCACAGAGGAGGCTATGCCCCCCGACAGAGGAGGCTGTGTTTCCCCCACCCCAGGGAGGGGCTTGTGCCCCTTTCAGAGGAGGAGTTCACACTCTCTCCGGGATCTCCTCCCACCCCTGCCCCAGCCTCGAGTACAGCCCCTGCCCCAGGAGAAGGGAGTCCAGGATTCCCTGGTCTCTGTGCAGGAGCAGACCAGCTTCAACTCCAGACTCTTCGTTCCATGTAGAGCAGTGGTGCCAAGGCCTCTGAGTCCCCAGAAAAGCCCCCAGGTTGTCAGAGCGGGACTGAGTCCTCTTCAGACTGTCCTAACCGTCGCCTCCAGATCTCCCTCAGCCTCACCCTGCGCCCCGCTCTCGTCCCGCCTCATCAGAGCCTGCCCGTTATTGGCCGCAGCCGGGTTCTCAGAACAGTCCTCCTGTGCTCCGTCAGTGGGGCCGGGGACCCCCTGCAGGACTCCACGGGGGATGCCTCATTTTGATGGTCGATTTTTCCAGTCCCTGCTGGCTCCAGGCCAGGCGGTGGGATGTGTCCAGTTCCCCCGATGAGCTGCCGTCACTGTTACTTCCCGAAGCCAGGGCGGCACACTGCCCTGATGGGGACAGTTGGCCTGAGCCCCGCTTACCTGGTCTCCTTGCCCCACTCAGGTTTACCCCACCCGGCTGAGGCTGAGTTCTTGAATGCAGTCTCTGCTGGGGTAAATCCACTCCAGCCACACTAGGAGGAGTCCCCACCACCTCCCACGCGAAGCCCCCCGCTGCTGCATGTGGCCCGAGCCCCCTCCTGCCTCTCCGGTACCAGCTGCAATGTTGGGCACACCTGTGGTCAAGCCAGCCCTTCTCCTGGGGTCGCTGTGCTTCGTGTGGGCCTGATGTGGGAATGGGCACTCTGTGCTCTGCCTTCCTTGAACGAGCACGCCCCCGTCCAGCCCTGGCCTCACGTAGCCCATAGCTGGCTTGTCTCTCTCTTTGTTTTGATTGTGCTGAAGGAAGCCGCCCCCCCAAGAGTTGCCACCTCTGGTACGGTTCCAGCACGCCCTCTCTCAGAAGCAGGTCCTGTCTGCTGAACCAATCTAGAAACCCCAAACAGGTGACAAACTCACACCTGTGGACTTCCGACTTGGTGCTCTTCAAAGAGAGTGTTTCATGCCAGGTCTGGGGCTCCCCGTCCTTACTGGGCATCTATAATCACAAGCCAGCAGAGGGGTGTGCGTTCCCTGGGTCCTGGCCTGCATGCAGGGCCCACCGTGCACTAATATTCGGGGCAGCCATAGCCATAGGGGCTGCCATGCTGACACCCACGGAAGGCGCACAATGCCTGCCCGGGCATGTGACCGTGGCCACCTTGGGTTGGCCTCGGGGTTGGAACAGGCGTGGTGGTGGCGGGCTTCTCTCCTCCCACAGTGCGTGGAATGGGGCCCCAGAAGGTGTGGTCCCTCATGCACAGCTGGGAGCTGAGTAGGCTGGGAGTCAGACCCAGGTCTGTGCTTCCCGGGCCCCTGTTCTTCAGATGGTGTCCACTGGGGTCCCACCACTGGGGTCCCACCGCTGGGGTCCCACTGCAATCTCTTGTCTTGCCTGTTCATTAAGGAGTGGATCCCTGAGGATTGTAAGCTACTCCGGCTCCTTGAAGCACAGTTTCTGAGCGGTTTTCTCCTGCTCTCTGGGTCTGCAGCAGCCCACAGACCTTCCAGTGAGAAAACAGCGTAGAGACTTGTTGTAGCTCAGGCAAGGCCGCTGGGTCTCTATGGCCCACTTCTCCTTGACAGGAAACTGAAGCAAATCTGCAGTGCCATCTCTTCTTGGAACTGGGTTCCAAGAGTTGGAAGACAAAATGGAAAATGAAATGCCTGGAACATTCTGTGGCTCTTGATGCTCCCCTTCCTTCCTTCTGCCCTTTGTGCAGCAGATGCCCCCTTTCCTGGGATGTCCTTGTCCCTCTGGCCAGTGTTTCCCCTCTGGGAAGCCTTCCTGACCACCCCCTGGGGGGCCCTACTCCCCATTAGGGTGTTAGGAACACGGCACCATCCCGACCTGCAGGAGCATCTTTCCCTGCAGTGGTGGTGGGGGGGCTTGGTGTCATAGCCTCCGAGCATCGGGGACGTGTACAAATGCATTGTAGGGCGACTCGGACTTCGCCAGCTTAAAGTACATACAACAGGGGTGCCTGAGTGGCTCAGTCAGTTAATGGTCTGACTTGATTTCAGCTCCGGTCTTGGTCTCAGGGCGTGAGATCAAGCCCTACATTGGGCCCCATGCTGGGTGTGGAACCTACTCAAAAAAAAAGTACCTATAATTCTATGTCCTACTAAAAAAAAAGAGTAAGAGGAAGCTGGAAGTTCATACTAAATGATTGCCCATGAAAGAGTTCTTCATTGAGGAAGAAGGCAGAAATTAAAAACAAAAACAAAAAACACCCCGCCCCCCCTTTGGAGTCAGGCACAAGTGAGCCCGGCTCCAGCACTTGTGGAGTGTCTTTGGGTCCATTCATCACTTCCCTGAGTCTTTGTTTTCTCATCTGCAAGCTGGGAGCCCTGAGGCCTTGCAAGATTCTTGCCGCAGGGAGGCCATTGGATCCCTGAGAGCTCCACAGCAGGAAACCCATCCATCGGCTTTTGCACTGTATCTCTATTCTGAGAGAAGTTCCTTGGCCCATTCTTTCGCCCTCCTTTTGAGACCTCTTCTTGCGATTAGATGGAAAAACAGGGCTTGCAGTCGTGACCGCTTCACATCTGGAAGGAGACTGGGCTGGTGTTCCAGGGAGGGCCTGCCAGGTGCTTGGATCCGCGTATCTTCTTACAGAGTAAACACACGGGCACTCCCAGAACTCTCTGTGCACCGTGCAGAGGCTCCCAGCGGTCCAGCCGGACGTGACGTGCTCACTGTTGGGCTGCAGACCCATTCTGAGCAGTGAGGTTCAAGGGCGTTGAGATGCCCTCGTGCAGTTTCCCACGGGCGTTAGGTGGTGTGCTTCTCGGGGAGCCCAGAGCGTGCTGTGGTGCATGGCCCTGGGAGAGTTGAGGGCATTGGACCGTTCTCCAGAGATCCCAGATAGGCAAACTGATGAGAAAAAGTAAAATCATCATCTTGTGGCTAAGGTTCCTGTAGATTTTTATGCGTCTGACTCTAGGAATCCTACCATGCAGACAGACACACTAGAGGCGCCAACAGTCGCTATGGTCATGGAAGTTGTGCTGGGTGCTTTTATGTTCTTTCTTACAATCGCAGAAGCCCAGCAAGTTGGCCATCCCTGTTTTATGGTCAAGGGAGCTGTGGCCTGAACTCATTAGGGAGCCCTTCTGTGGCCTCTGCCTATAGCACTTCCATGAGTCTGTCTAGCTCCAAAGCCTGTGGTCTTCCTCCCGCCTCACAGTCACCTAGCCATTCCTGATACACTCCAGGTCGCTCCCGACTGGAAACACAACATAGTCACAAGGGTCGCAGGCCACCACTCCATAGCGTGGCTGTCTCCCCGAGACAGCTGCTGTGGCGCTCACAGCCAGAGTGGGGGATGGGGGCCAGGCCTGCCTGCAGCTCTGTGGAAAGCCCCCTCCTCTGCTGCCCGGCCTCCTCCTGGTGTGGGTTTTGATGGCGTACCTCTAAGACCACAAACCCGGGCCTCTGGGAGCTCTCCATAACCATCGCCCTGGGAGATGTCAGAGGTCTGGGCATTATGGAAGTTCATGGAGCCTCTGCACTCACGGGCTGCCCAGGCAGGGCTGAGGAGTGCAAGCTGACCTTGGGCTGGGCTCTGGGCACCCGTCTTGCTGCTGACGCATGAAGCCTTGCATTCTGGGGGAAATGGCTCTTTCTGAGGATTGCCAACACAGCTGCTTCCTGTCTCCAGTGGTGAAACATTCTGATGTGCCAGAAGGGTGAAACTTACCCATTTAGATCGAATTATTATACATACATACACTGTTTTTTTTTTAATAGATTTTATTTATTTATTTGAGAGAGAGCATGAGAGAGCGCAAACAGGGGGAGCAGCACAGGGAGAGGGAGAAGCAGGCTCCCCACTGGGCAGGGAGCCTGACATGGGGCTCGAGCCCAGGACCCCGAGATCATGGCCCGAGCCAAAGGCAGACACTTAACTGAGCCACCCAGGTGCTCCAGATCATGATAACTTAATCGTGTTACTGTGACAGTGGTGTTGGTGTCATGAACCCCAAATATTAGACTGGGGCTGTGATTGAAGTTGACGTGGGGATGCTGTTGAGATGGTTGACGCTGGTTCCTCTTCACGTAGTGGCCCCAGTGTCGGTGCTCTTCCAGTTCTCCTGTGAACCTTTCAGTCTCTCTTGCTGCTTTCGGTGGCGAGCCAACCCGGGGAGGCCGCATCTTTCTTCTAACTGTGCTCTTCCGGGGAGCGAGGGTTTCCCAGGCTCGTAGACGGGGCGGGAGCACACGGGCACTGTGTACGGCTTCCTCCTCCTTGATAGAACTCTGCGGTGTCTCCCCCTTTTTCTGTCTGGCTGAGACTTTGAGCCATCCTTCAATGGGTGCGGTGGGAGTCAGTGACGGCTGGGGAAGTGGGGTTCGGGGGTGAGGGTCGGCATCCATGTACAGGTTATGGTGGGGGTTGCTGGGGCATTTCCGAGTCGAGCCAGGCCGGGCTTGACGCAGGGCTCTCTGCCCTTGCTGTCGGGGTCCGCTAACAGGCCCCTTCTGTGGGGACTCAGTGTTCACACCCGAAAGGTGAAACCATCCTCCCCTTCTTGTAAGAATGATCTAAGGAGTGCAGGAAACAGTGGAGTAGGAAGAACTGGGTGCAATGCCTGAGGTCTGACCCTGACCTTCTTCTCCGCTTCTCCTCAAACCGTGAGACGCGCCGGTGTGGTGTTGGCCAAGGTTGTGTGTGCAGATCCCACCTGCTGCCTTCGTTCTGCCTGGAATGGGGGGGGCACCCCGTAAATATTTGTCCATTGATCAGAACCTCTAATTTGGTGGTCGCTGTGGGCCGCACATTGAAGACAGGGAGCCGCGGCGGGACAGCGCGCCGGGTTACGCATCAGTGGGTCTTCACCCTGAAGGAGGTCAAGGCGTTGAAAGACGCTTCTCTGTTCTCTTTCTTTTCAGTGCCTGAAACAGTACGTGGAGCTCTTGATCAAAGAAGGACTAGAGACCGCAATCAGCTGCCCCGATGCCGCCTGCCCTAAACAGGGCCGCCTGCAGGAGGATGAGGCACGAGCACCCGAGCAGACGGGGTTTTGCACGTGGGCCGGGTGCCCTGCTGCACGGGGGTGGTGGGCTGTGCGCAGGCGGACCGGGCTCTGTTCCAGCCCACAGCCACTAAAGGTCTTGTTTGTGTTCTTTCTCTTCTTAGATTGAGTGCATGGTTGCCGCTGAAATTATGCAAAGATACAAAAAGCTACAGTTTGAAAGAGGTAGGTGCCCGGCGTGGTAGGGGTCGTGGTTCCCGGGCGGAGAGTGGGGGCATCGGGGGCGGCGCGTCCGGTGGATAGCCTTGCGCCTGGTTTGGCCATGCTGGAAGGAAAGCGTCCATGTAAGTTAGATTCCTGAAATGTCTGCGTCGTTTTGAGTTCTCTGCAGAGCTCCCAGGTGGAAAGTCTTTGTTGGGGTTCTGCATGGTAATGAGAAGGAATCCTAAAACATACCTCGTTAGGGAGATTTGGGTGCAGGGGGCGGTTTAAAGAGATCTGACCCTCATGGGGCGTGATTATTCCTCAGCCAGGTTAGGGCTAAGAGTACCGGGACTAAATTGTTAGACGGTGCAGAATTTAAAAGCTCCAAAGGCACAGAAGGACGTTGGGAGGCCACCCGTAGGTGGAAATGTGGCAATCGGCATCTTGACAGAGAGTGTAGTCTGTCCCTTTGCCCTGGGGGCCGGTTTGGAAAGGTGGGCGCCGGGCCCAAGTCCCTTGTCTCCGTAAGTATTCTGATGGCCCTGCCAGCTTGCCCCCTTCTGTAAACATGGCCCCTGCAGAAGCTAACTGACCTGCCCAGACTTCCAGCTCTCATGGGTCGTAGGGTGGAGTGTGGACCAGGTCTGTGTCCTGCACACCCACTTGGCAGGAGCCAGGCCTGCCACAGACCTCAGGGTTTCCCAGGAGCACTGAGTGGCACGTGCAGAGCAGAGATGACATCATTTCCACGGTGGCCTTGCCAAGCATTGAAATGTGTTGGATGTCCAGGACTGGCCTTTGGCTTGGCTCTCTGAAGTGTGCCAAGGTCATAAAATGATGTTTTAAAGAGTCTGTGCCTTCCTTTGGCTTCATTCTCATATGTGTCCTGGACCTTGGGCTCACCGGAAAAGGAGCAGAGTAACAGACATGTTTAGATGATGCTTCTTATGCACGATTTTACCGTGCATCCAAACTCTGACCTTTTCAGCTCAGACTGTAATCGTTCAAGGGTGCTCTCCCCTCTTCCTGCTCTGGTACAGAGAGAGCCTCGTCTGCATCAGATGCTCATTACTGAGAGGCAGTCCTGGGCTGCATGTTTACAGGAAAACACTCAAGATGGGAAGAAAGAATAGAGCAGAGGAAAGGATCAAGAGATTGCTAGCTTAGCCAAATGTGGAGAGGTCTTTCTTTCTTTAAGAAATGTTAAAGGTAGTTGCATTTCCTCTTGGGGCTTATTTCTGGGGGGAAAAAAAAAAGCAGTGGGAGGCCAAGTTAATTTTTTTTTAATCAAACAGGATTCTGATGGCATTGAAATTGTTTTCAAGAGCTTGTTTATTTAAATGGCATATATCATTTTGTTTGGGTTTATAGTTTAAATGTAAAAAAAATAAAAAAAAATAAATGTAACACCACGCGATATAGAAGTCAGCGTGGGGATCTATACAATTGATTAATTTGGATTTCTGAAACTTTCAGTCTTGTCTGAAAATATTTTCCAGAGAGAATCTTGACAGAAACTGGTAGTTCTTTGGGTTTTAAGAAAATTAACTTTCTCTGACTTTGAATTTCATGTAAAAATGCAGCTGTATAAACTCTCCTACCTAATAATTTCAACATTGTACTTTCAAATACTTTGTAATTTCAAGTGCTTTGGATAAGCCAAGGATTTTTTTTTTTTAATCTTGCATAAAAAGGAAGCCAAGTTGACTTATGTTAACAAAATCTCTCAAGGCTATTACTTGAGAACATTTTGCTAGCATTACGTGAAAACACACAATGAACTCAGACTTACTGTGACCAAAGACCTGTCTGAGTGAAATGTTAAAATGTTGGAGCTCACATGACGCAATTGCTTCTAGCTAGGACGGCGAACAAGTTTTGAGATATGATCGGAAGGGGAGTTTCTGGCCTCGTCTGTCATTTTGAAATGCATTCGGGGAGGACGCCCAGGAGGAGGACCCAGCTCCCTGGTCCTCTGACAGCACCTCGTTCCTAATCAGTCTAAGTTGTAAGCGTTGTCTCTGTTGTGTCTTAGAACGTCTCCTCTCACACACCAGCTTTGCTCTTTCATTAAAGTGCAAGTACAGCTGACACAATGCTATGCTAGTTTTAGGCATAGCAAGCTTGATTTTCATCTCCTCCCCCACTCCTCCAGTTGGGATCTTTGCCAAGGAGACTGTGGGCTTGTTTTTCTTTCTGACTGCCCACTTATCCGTGTGGGAGACTCCAGAGGCTGATGGGGGCCGCTGCTGCAGGGGGCTACCCCCCTTGCACACCCCACTGCGCTACACCCATGCTTCTGGCTAAGCCACTGAGTCAGAAGGCAGGTGTTTCTCTCCCCGTTCCTCGCTCCTGAAGTTCTTGCCATCCAGGGGCAGTATCTGTGACCTCCTGGATTCTTTATCCTTGGGACAGCAGGTCCGATGAATGCCGAAGTCAGGTCTTGTCCTGTGTGGCGTTGGTGCTTTCCGCCAGAGTAAAGCCCAGACAGATGAGCCCACTTGATGAGCTGATCCATCAGTAGGCAGACCTGACCGGGGCCAAGGACTCCCCACAGGATGGGATGTGCTGCTGCAGGGGTGTGGCTGGAGCACGAGCCTGGACAGGCGCGTGGAGAAAGCCGGAACCCTGACTCTCCTTGCATGCTTCCCCAAGAACACCATGTTTAAAAAGAAAAGCACCTTTTTAAAAAAGTCTTGGGCTTTTTTATAAGCAGAGCTACTGGGGATCTGCTTCCTTTATCTAGGGTTAATGTGTCTTTGGGAGGTGGGAGCTGAGAATATTTTCTTCTGCTATGCAAGAAAATAGGCCACTGGTCTTGCTTGAAAGCCTGTGCTGTGCACAGACGTGTGTGTAAAACATTAGATACGATGTATCAGAGATATAGTGTGCCTCATGTATAGTATTAGTTATATATGCGATCCATAGCCTTAGATGTCAGTTCTGACATGCTTCCCCAAAAGAAGAGCCGTCTTTTCCCAGTGTGGATTTTCTTCCTGATCGATTCCTGTCTTGTACACCGGCTGGCAGAACTCGGCACGGTGATGGGAGTGTTGGTGCCAGCCCATGAGAGGAGCCCCGGGGCCGTATTTGCAGGGTTTGAGGGGTCCTGGAAGCACAGGAAGGGTGTTTGCCTTCGGCAGGCTGGGACAGACTCTTTGCCCTTTACCTCTCCGATAGGGAATCTTTCCCCAGAAACAGGCAGTTCCTTTCACAGCTCCATGAGGACACAAGTCACACAACTGAAGCCATTACCATGGAAACCTTCACTAGGTCTCCTTGGCCTCTGCTCCGTTGTATAATTGAGTCTCTGACGATGAGGCCGCCTAGTAGCTGCATTTGTTGTGCGAGGAGAGTAACTGGGAGGTTGGGCACAGCCTCGAGGTGTGTGAGGGCCTGCAGCCCGCCCTGACGCCTCCAGACCCCTCACAGCAAAGGCGGGGCCGAGAGCCAAGGGAACCCGCAGGGTCTGTGGGAGGGCAGCAGGCTCACTGACACTCCCAGACGGACCACCACTAACCACAGGGTCCCAGTGGGAAGAGAGCAGAGCAGGCGCTCTCCCCATGTGCCCTGCGGTGGTTGGTGTGCTAAGTGACCTGCATTGCCCTGCTGCAGGTGCTGTGCTCATAGGGGGCCCCAGAATCTAGCTGGGGTGGAGCTGCCCCCTCCAGACTACTCACTAGCACCAAAGATAGGGAGCCGTGTGGGGACCGTCAAGAGGAGCTCAATGAGACTGGGGAGAGGAGGGTCGGGGAGGGGAGGGGTCACCTGCCTCGCCTTCATTCCCCGGGGTGGGGACCTCCATGGGGGGCTACTCTCCCTCCTCCTTCTTCTTGTCCCCTCAGCTCAGGGGAGCTCCCCCACACATATGCCTCAGAGGTGACCACTACGTTGTCCCACAGAGCCACCCCCCACCCCGATCTCATGGCCACAGACATTTCTAGAAAAGCCACTGATGGCAAGAGCTAATCCTCCTCATTCACTCACCATTAGGAACCTCATGAAGAGTTTACATTACTGTAATGAAGTTCAGCTAAAATGTAGCATATTTTCCTGGATTCCAGAGTCCCTTTATATTAGCAGGTTCTACTATATCCTCCCTAGACCTACCAACTGGATAGCTTCCTGCCATTAATTAATTCTCCCTTCCAAATAACAGGTCAGGGGAGGAGTTAGGTTAGCGCGGGAGTGGGCCAGCCGTGACCAGTGGCCCAGAGTGGCCCGGCCCACAGCCTGGCGTTGTAAATAAAGTTTTATTGGAATAGCCATTTGCGGATCAGCATGGCTGCTTTTGGCTACAGTAGCGGAGTGGAGTCATTGGAGACAGACCACACGACTCTCAAAGACTAAAATACACTCACTGTCTGCTCCTTTGCAGAGAATGTTTGCTCATTCCTGGAATAGAAGACCGTTTTCAGGGTTGTACCTGACACAGCTTATTCCTAGAGGGCTGAATCCGGCTTCTCGTTTAATTGGGGAACATGGCACACCTACGCGTGTCCTGTGGCAGCCCGTGTAGGTGAGGTCTGGGCGCGTTTCCAGCCCTGTCCAGCCCCCAGGCGGCTGTAGGTCCCAGTGTGTGCACGTCCTGTCTGCGATGCAGGTGAACTTAACCCACCCCTGGCTGTCGGTCAGTCACACGGCCAGGAAGCTCCCAAGTCCTTTCATCGCCTTCCAAGTGTCCCTGGCAGATCCCAGTGGTCTCCAGTTACTTCCCCAGAGCCGTGGCTGGAAAGCTTAGAAACCAGTGGCCTACTTGAAGGCCTTTGAAAATAGCCCTCCAGCCTGTGATAGGTTTTTGGCAAAGCCTCAGCGTTCTGTGTGGTTTCCTGTCAGGTCCTCACTGCCACTGCCCCTCCCTGAGGATTTGGCGTTACCCCGACAGGCTGTGAATGAAACAATTACCCATGTTCGCGAGGAAGGGTAGCTCAGGCCCGATTGGGAGTGGAAGCAGGAGGGTCTCCTGCTTTTCAGAATAAAATCTGTCACTGTAATGGGGCTTCTTAACATCTTGGTCTCTAGTTGGAGAGGCAACCTGGCCATTTCACACAGTAGTTCATGGCTTAGATTTAAATTTGGGAGAAGGGACAGCCTTAGGCAAATGAGCCCTTTAATGAGAAGAATTCGGCCATGTTCCTTCCCTCCTTTCTTTCTGTGCTCCTTACCAAACGCTGTCCAAGGACCCGCTTCACACCTTGCACTGGGCCAGGCTGTGAGGCCGCAAAACCAAAGATGCAGGCCTGACTTTGGGAAGCTGCATCCTGGGGAGGTGGACCAGGAAGTGGACCGTGGCCTGTGAGCACTCAGAGAGAACCCAGACCAACCACTGGTGTGTGTGTGTATGTGTGGGCGGTGCTTCCCAGGAGCCGCGGGCAGCAGCATTACTAAAGGCCTCCGGGTGTGTTTTGGGAGGGGTTGGAAGTGGGAAGCGTCTGGAGGGGCGGACCAAGAGCCAGACAGGCACCGGGTCATGAAGGACATAGAAAGACTGCAGGGTCTGGACATTCCCTCCCTATTAAAAATGTGAAGCCACACGCTGCTGTGATCCCTCAGTCCGAACACCCCCGAGAGCCTCCGTGTGCAGATGTTGACTTGCCCATTTTTGTCTCCCTGTGCCAGAAGTGCTCCTGGACCCCTGTCGGACATGGTGCCCGGCGTCCACCTGCCAGGCTGTGTGCCAGCTCCAGGACATGGGCCTGCAGAACCCACAGCTGGTGCAGTGCAAAGCCTGTGCCATGGAATTCTGCTCTGCCTGCAAAGCCAGCTGGCACCCTGGCCAAGGCTGCCCGGAGACCATGCCGATCACCTTCCTTCCCGGAGAGACCAGGTACCCTCTGCCCAGTTACAGTGGGAGAGGGCTGAGGGAGAGTGGCAGAGGGCTGGGGAGAAGGGAGAGAAGGAAGCCACATCTCTTTGAATGGGGCTCCAGAAGACATGACTGCTTCTGGATCAGTCTCTTCCTCTTGAGCCTCGTTTAATAAACCTGGGTGGGTGGGCGGGTGGGTTGATTATTTTTGAGAACTGATTATGTGTCAGGTACCGTGCAAAGCAGTGGCACTGTAAGCTGGCACTGTCTGCCCAGGAAGCAGACACACGCAGCCTGTCTGGAAGGACAAACGTACGGACAGTTTATTACCGTGAGGAGTTTGAAGTCCTGTGGTACCTAAAGTTGTCCAAGACCCCACCGTGTGGAAGGTGATCTGAGACGGGGGCACAGTGACAAGGGTAGGTGGTCAGTGGTTGCAGATACCAGAGGGATCACCAAAAATAGGTTTCCAGGTGTCGGGGAGCAAGGGGCTGCACTTCCCTAGAAGAGTGGGCCGGCGGGAAGATGGGGGGACGGGGAAACGGACTGTATCTCCCCCCTTTTGTCCCCTGGTCAGACCCTGAGGCCGAAGCCTGGGGAGACACTGCAGCATCAGTGTATGTACCTTGAAATTAAGTCGGATGAGTCCTAAGCAGTTGGTAATATTCAGCAATTGATGTCCTATAAAGTCTGGAGCACAGATGGTTCCCCAATATGGTGTTGGCCCTGTGCCTGTTGAGGCTGTGTTCTTGATCGAGGGACTCCCACTGGCCATCCAAAGGTGTGGTCACCAGCTGCTCCCTGTTTTCCTCTCCCCTGTTTGCTGCCGCGCCCCCACTGCCCACAGCTTCACCTGCACGGAGAACCTCTCGGCCCATCCTTCCTCTCCCGGGTCTGCACGTTTGTACCTGTGCCTGCGTGCCCCCCACCCCCCTCTTTCCCTGGAGACCCCTCGCCACAGGTGAAGATGGGCTCACATCCCTCCTTCGTCAAGCTACCCCATTCCCGGGGCAGGGCTGCTGACCCCACCTATGTGCCCCCACCAGATACTGTATTGATCGGAATGCCAGGCACATTCTGCTGGAGCTCACCTGCGTGTGTAGCTGATTCCCCCACTAAGCTGAGCTCCCCACCTCACGGCCTGGGCTTGCTGGGACTTTGTCACCCCAGATCTTGGCATCCAGCCGGCCTCGGATGCTGGAATGAACCGCTTCCTCCTTTTCCGTGCAGTAGGGTTGCGTTATGTTCTTTCTTCCCTCAGCCCATGTTCCCGTCCAGCACCTGACCAGCTCCGAAGACTGTGGTGTGTCTGCCCTGGGCAGATGGCGAGGAAGCGGTCGAAGATGCCCATCTATTTTCATAAATTTGAGTTTATAATAGTAACGGTTGTTATTAATAATAATTTGAAATGTAATTCAGGTGCCTGGAGGTGTTTGGAAACCATCGTCCATTCCATGTGAATTTCTAGGCATGCCGCGCCACACCGGAGCTTACATATTTCAACTGTTCCCATTTAAAAGTCTCCCTGAGACATAGTCTTCATTCTCCGCTGATAACGTTGTCCCCGTTCATGGAATTTCCCTCCAAATGAGCTTATGAATCACATGAGGAAATTAGTTCCATTACTCTAAGGTCACAACTGGCTTTCAGACCGAAGCAGTGTTATCTAACCCGATGGGCAGCCTCGGTCGCTGGGTTTGGTGCCCGTGACTGTTGGGCACGGTGCAGCAATCCGGAGGGCACAGCTCGTGTTTGCGCAGAGCTGTGTTCCCTGGGCCCGCTGGAGGCCCTTGAGTGTGACCACCCTGGCTCAGTTCGAGTCCCGTCCTGTGCAGCCTGGTTGCTGTGTGTTTTGTCTTCACATTGGACAAGAATCAGAGCAGGAGAGACTGTTACCTTTCAGGGGGACTAGAATAACAGCTGCTGCTTACTGAGTGCTTACTGCCGGCCCGCCAGGCTCTGGGTGTGTGTACCACGTGCACAGAAACCCTTTCCGGCCTCGCTGCACCCTGAGGTGGATGCCGATAGCCTCGCTTGGAGCAGGGGACGGGCACACTCACGCTGCTGGTACCCGAGCCACATGGTCAGGACCTGTCTCTAGACCCCGTGCTCCTCACGGTGAGGACACGCTGCCTCCTTCGGGGATGTCCCCACTGGTCACCACCTGCTAGTGACCAGCACAGAACCACATTCAGTGGGATCCCACGCCTCACTGAGGAGGAGGCCCTGCTAATTATCCGATAGCTCATACTATAGGCAAACGATTTTAATCATTATGTTTACTATGATGCTTGTGGAAGGTCCTTCCTCCAGAATGTACTCCAAATGCCAGAATCTGCTCCTGTCCGTGAGCGTATGCTCCAGAATGCATTAGGTTCTAGAAGGCTGCTCTCTCCAGTGGGAGATTGTTTTTCTCCTGCGGATGTTGGACTGATACAGTGAGTTCAAATAATACAACAAATGCGTTCTCAGAGTAGGTGATACCTGCTTGTAGCAGCTGACCACTCTTTCTTCCAGACATTTCCATGCACATTTTTTTAGCTTTCTCTTTAAATTTAATGGCATGGGATGAACATTCTTCTGGGGTCACACCAAAATGTCTCTGTCCTCTCTTTATTAGCAACATAGAGTGATGGATGTCGTTTATGGCCAAGGTCACCCATGCTCGATGTGACAGTGTGTTCCTGTCACATGTTTTGCTCCAGCATGCCCACACTGAGAGGCCCGAGGCCCGGTGCGGCTGTTACAGCCAGTCTGTGTCACGCCAGCCGTGATGCCGGGCTTATAGCCCGTCACGCCAACCACTGTGGACCTCACCAGACTTCTCAGGAAAGCGACTCTGTAAAGACAGTCCCAGTAGATCTAACTCATCAATGAGCACGGATTTTTAACATTTATTATTTTTTTCCTGATAACAGCAAAGTACATAAAAATTCTCATCGATCCTTTGGAAATTAGACAAATATATGAATAAAGACATAAAATTTGACCATCATCCCATGACACGGACACCTTCTTTATAAACCTCTGCCATAATTTATTTTGTCTACACATATCTAAACCTGAGTACATACTGATATTGCTTTTAAATCCAACTAGCTGATCCACATGGTTTTTTGGTGAATGTTTTACGGAGTCTTAGTTTCATTTTATAACATTTAATAACAAGCAGCCTTGGCCCCCTATAGTCGCACTAATGGTTGCAGCCTCGCCATCCTGACTGTACCCTCCCACCCCACCCCACCCAGCCCTGCCGAGCCTCCCACTGATGGACTCTCCCCCCGCAGCTCTGCTTTCAAACTGGAGGAGGACGACGCACCCATCAAACGCTGTCCCAAGTGCAAGGTCTACATCGAGCGGGATGAGGGGTGCGCCCAGATGATGTGTAAGAACTGCAAACACGCCTTCTGCTGGTACTGCCTCGAGTCTCTGGACGTGAGTACAGCCGTGAGCTTGACTTTGAGCTTCTGCCTGGGAGGGGAGAACACACCAGCCATTTCCTAAAGAGCTTCGGGAATGCGTCTGGGAAACAGAAGTAACATCATCGGATGTTTCTCTGTGCTTATGAAAATATGGATTCATCAGTGCAGTGGTAGGAGGAGTTCTGGGAAACAGGTCAGCTCGGGCTTGGGATTCAGCCCAGGTGGATGGGGTCTTCAGGCCTCAGGTTTGGTCTGTGGGGACGGTCTTGGTTCCACCTGCTGTCACAGAACGCCAGAGACTGGGAGCTGAAACAAGACATTTATTGCTCATGCTCCAGAGCTGGGTAGCCCAAGATTAGGATCCGAGCAGATTCGGTTCTTGGCATCTGACCCAGTGCCAAGAGAGACAAGAGAAGCTTTCTCTTGGTTTACAGATGGCCACTTTCTCACTATGTCCTCATGTGGCAGAGAGAGAGGTGGGTGTCTTGCCCTCATTGTACAGGGGCACTAATCCCATCATGGGGCGTCTGCCCATCTCATTACCTCATTTGAGCCTAATCACCTCCCAAAGATCCCACTTTAGATAGCATCACATGGGACAAGGGGGACTTGGCTTCAACTTAGGAGTCTGGGGGGATGCAAATGTGTAGTGCACAGCAGGGAGCACAGCAGGGGCTGTCAGTGCACTAGGAAGGATAAACAGAGGCAGGGGACAGGGAAATGGGGTGGTGGGGGCACAGTTACTTTGCTGACCTTCTGTCACCTTCACGACAGAAAAACACACACTCTGAGCCATCTGGCAGAATGGAAGTTCCCAGCCTCATATGGCCACCTCCTTGCAAGCGTGCCCTGTGCTGAGTGCTTCCAAAACACTCTGTACGCCAGTATCTCTGCACTTCCTGCTGGGAGTGCCTGGCTCTCCCCTCCTGAAGCACCTTTGTTTTTTTTTTTGTTGTTGTTTTGTTTTTGTTTTTTCTGGAGTTTCAAGGCCAGATGCAAAGAACACTTCTTTTCAGTGCCATATTCTCCTTCCTCACCCCTATTAGGAAAACGGACATTTTGCCAAAGTGATGACATTCTGACTTTAGTTTTACAAGAGTTTATTTGTACCTAGGTTTTTGTTTTTGTTTTTGTTTTTAAGACTTACTTATTTAGTGTAAAAAGAGAGAATGCATGCAGTGGGGAGGGGCAGAGGGAGAGGGAGAGGGAGAAAGAATCTTAAGCAGGCTCCATGCTCCGTGTGAACCTGGCACCAGGCTCCATCTCACAACCCTGAGATCATGACCTGAGGCAAAACCTAAGAGTCAGACGCTTAACCGACTGCACCACCCAGGTGCCCCTGTACATAGGTTTTTAAAACCACAGTTAAGTAGCAGATATAGTCATCTGTTAAAATGACTGTGCTTAGTGACTGTGAAAACACATCAAGTCATGTGTCCTATGTATTTATATATGTCTGTCCTATACAGCAGGACAACTCTGTCCAGCTCTTCCAAAAATAGTATTAAGCCATTAAGATATAACTGAAATAAAGGAGGGTTGCCACAGATGCCTGCTTCACCTTTTTAGGAATTTGTCCACAGCCTGCCCCTGCTTCCCTCCCTCTGTGACATCAAAGCATTTTTCAGGGGAAGTGTACCTCCTAGGGCCCACATCAGAGCAGTCAGCTTAGCTCCTGAGGCACAGGAAGGGGCCACCATCTCAGGGCTCCCAAGGTGAAGGAAGAAGGATCCCTAATGGTGGGTCGAGTGGAATAACTTTGAAACTTTGCCTGTTGTCTTCCGGATGGGTCTACAGATTATCAGGAAGAAAGTAAATGCCTGTTTGAGATGGAATCTTAAAGAAGGTAACAGGTCTGTAACATAAAGGCCACCTTTAAAGGTGTTAGCTAGATCGCTTCTTTTGGGTTTATTTTGAGAAGTCTGTTTTTCCTTTATTAACTATAAATTACTAAAGGGACAGTAGCACTGTGTGTAGCTCAACAAATCTTGGGAAGATAACACCCTTTTGCTATCCTGGAGGCTTCATTATCTTACCCAAGGTCAAGTTTAAGAAATCAGCTTGGCAAGATTAATGTTCTTTATCTTAGATCCAAGCAAGTGTGTTCTGTGACCTTGTGTGGTGGGAAGAGACGTCTAGAAGCCTGTCTCAAGCACTCCAAAGTCCTTAGGGCCTCGAAGTTTTCGGATCTGTGTACTACATATGTATACAGTATATATATGAGATAATATGTGTGTGTGTGTGTGTGTGTGTGTGTATGGTCTTTCTATATATAGTTTTGTATTGTACCATGTTCCAATTTTAGGGGGAAAACTGATTTTTAAATTAGGATGTATCATCTAGTGTCTGGTCTGCGGTTTGCCACTCCTTATGACTTTTCCTAAAGGGGAGTGGAAGGGAAATGTCCATTTTACTCTGTGTTACCCAGTCTCCTTGAAGACTTTTTGGGGGGAAGTCTTGGACCCAGGCTGACAGAAGCAGGAGGTGTACTTCCGGGCGTGATCACTGCCCTGCTTTAATGAAGCTACAGGAATGGGAGCGGTCTTCACGGAGCACAAGGCTGTAGACCCTGCTCTGGTCCCTGGAGAAGAACCCTGTCTGTCTGTCTGTCTGAGTTCTGAAGCCCCTCCATCCCGACTCTGCCTGAACTAAGGACCCCGGCGCCGCCTTGCCCTTTTCCACCGTGAAAGTCATCCATCCTCAAGGCCAAGCACTTCCTGTTTATAAACAAAGAGCTGCTGAGAAATGACCCTGGGGCCTTAGAACGCAGATTATCAGGGAAAGGGAGTCTGCTGTGGAGCGGTTCACCGAGGGCCATCACCGTGATTTAAGACAAGTGCGAACGCCTGGCTGGAGGCCGGCCGGGCTTCTAACACAGGAACGTGCGTCACTTGTCTTTCGCTTGCTGGTGTCCACTTGGCAGGGGGTCTAGAACCTGTGTGGCTGCTTCCTTCCAGCATGTGCCTCGTTCCCTGGCCTGTGCCTGTCCCGGGTCCTCAAGGGTCCGCCCTTAGTGCTCCCCCGCATCCCCTCTGGGATGCCCTCCCAGCAAGGGACACTCGCACTTTCTTCTGTTTTTTTGGGGAGTACATAGATCATCTTTGTTAGGGTAATTGTTCAGTGCCCACCCTGTGCGATTGGCTCTACACACCCATCATATTTGATCCGTGCGTTCTTTCGGTGAGAGTGGGAGGTATTTCCTTTCCCAAGGGCAACCCAGGAAGATTTAACAGCCTTTCCCAAAGGCACCGGAGGAGTGAGGAACGAACCCGCATCCACTCTTTCATCTTTCAGTCTCTGAAAAATACCACAGTTTGGGGTTACAGCAGCAGCGGCCAGAGTTTGACACAAAAGGCCCGAGGGGATTTATTTTTATCTTTGAAGATCTCTGTGATGGCAGCTTTCTGCTGCGTTCCATTGTTCCCGTTTCCAGCCGGGGGCTTAATGGGACCTCCCTGAACAGTAGTCAAGACAAACAGTCCCGTGCAGAAATACATCCGGATTCCTGGCAGGGCCCGGGGGCTGTTCTTCCCAAGGCCTTTGCCAATAAACTTCAAGTCACGAGGAAATCATGTATATTTTGTAAAAAAGCATCTTAGAGTGGAAGGTACCATTTGAACGTGCTTCCGTTCAGCCCCCGGGACTCAGAGCTGCAGCGCCCCTGATCAGGAGAAGCTGGGGTCGCCCGGACACATTTCGGGTTTGTTTCAGAAAACGAACTCAGAAGCTATCTGTTCGCCTACAGTGCGAAACTTTGTCATAGGCAGTCTGGGAACACAAGACCCAGGCACGGAGATTGAGCTAATCTCCGCGTATGATGACGTCAGCAGAAGGGAAAGCAGAACTGAGAATTCAAGGAGGGGCGCCTGGGCGGCTCAGTTAGGCTCAGTTAAGCGACTGACTCTTGGCTTCTGCTCAAGGCCATGATCTCAGGGTAGAGCTCAACTGTTGGGGCTCCGCGCTTAGCGGGGCATCTGTTGGAGAGCCTCCCCCTCCGTCTGCCCCTCCCCCTGACTTACATGTTCTCTAGATAGATAGATAAATAAATAAAATCTTAATTAGAAATTCAAGGAAGCGAGGTTCACAGTGGACAGATGTCAAAAATTGTTTTAGAGACAATGAAGCTCGGGCTGGAAGAGGCTTCCTCTTCATTTATGCCCAGGCTTCCTCCCACCGTCGAAAGGACTCAGGGAAGGGCGGGGAGGCAGGTGGTGGCAGGCTGGGCCTTCCAGCATCCTACAAAGGCTTCCCGCTGCGACCCCAGAGAGACCAGTGCTCTGTGATGCACACGGTGCAGCCTGGCACCAGGAGGAGGCCCTGGATGGTCCACAGACTCCAGGCCGGCGCCATTCTCCAGAGGGGAGCCAGGTTTGCTGAACGCAGTCCCCCAGTCTGGTTCAAGCCAGGCTGATTTTTAAGGGCCAGACCCCAGGCTGTACGCGCGGCAGCCCAGGACTTTCGGAAGAGTGACTTCCCCGCCCTCAGTAACACTGGGCCTGTTCCCTTATTTACCCCTTTCTCAGGATGAGGCTGTCTGTTTACACCGTTGGTTGAGTGAGTAAACAGCCGTCAGCCCCTCCTGGGTACCGTTTATGGAGCTGTGTCTTTGTTTAACGGGAGAGAAAATGGTACTTCCTGTTCGGAGGGCGGGGAGCAGAGGGCTTGGGTAGAAAACCCGTTCCGCAGGCTCAGCTGGTGCTTGCTCAGGGTTGGGGTGCCACGCACGGAGGCGGGCACATAGTTCAAGCTTGTCCTCAGTTGGGGGCCCCAACTCCTAGAGCCTGAGGACGGCTGGAGATTGGATGGGAGGAGAGAGCCCCGGGGGCGTGGGGAGCAGCAGGAACAGGATGTCTCAGTGAGTCAGAACTCACTCCAGACCGGCGGACGGCCCGTAGGTGGCAGATGGTTGCCGACCCAGTTGTTGCTAAGTAATGAGTCCGCTTTCGTGGTCTGAGCTGAAAGGAAGAGGCACTTCGCAGGTGACAAGCCCCACGGTAATGGAGGAGGACGAGCCAGAGATCAAGGGAATCCTCTCATCCAGGGGTAATCCTGAGGGCGGGCGGGCGGGCAGGCAGCAGGACGATGTGAAGGCCGACGTGCTCCCGTGGAATCAAACACAGCCAGGGCCCCCGAGCCGCTCCTGGGGTAGCAGAAGCCTGTGACCTACTTGTTCATAAGCCCCGCATCCCAGAGATTATGTGTCTGCAATGGCAGGAGGCAGAAATCTGGGGCAGGGCTCCCTCTAGTGCCCACAGCCGCGTCCCTCCGGGGATGCTCCCCCGACCATGGAGCACCGAGATCCCACCGGGCCGCCCAGCACCGCGGGTGCATGTCCTTCCTCGGCCACCCACTCCCTCTCAGACCCCCACTTGCTTTGGAACTAAAGAAAGAAACTCGGCCCCGGCAGGACTCGCTCACGGTTCCGAGGGGAACCTGCCATCAGCCCCGCTCTCTCGCTCTCTCTTGTCTTCGCAGGATGATTTCCTCCTGATCCATTACGATAAAGGACCCTGCCGGAATAAGCTGGGCCATTCCAGGGCGTCTGTCATCTGGCATCGGACACAGGTAGGAGGTGACTCACCTGGAACTTTGATCTCCGGGAGAGAGACCCGGTGCGCCAGGGGCTTGGAGACACGCTGTGTGGAAAAGCAGACCTGGTCGGCATGGGTCCCACCTGACTTTCTTGGTCTAAGATCATGCTTACCGTAGCCCTAAGGGTACCGAAGGGTTAGGTTGCAGGGTACCCTCAGGGTAGCCCTGGCCCGAAGTGGCAGTAAGTATGCATCGTGATTCGCACGTGAGAGCTCCTTAAGGTCAGACTGGCTTCCCCACGCCTGACCCACGGCTTTGATGGTGAGCCTCTGGGTGGCTTAATCCTTGCGTGGCCCTTAATGCGGATCTTTCTCTAGTGGCCTTGGGGTAAGCAAGGTAGTCCCAGGAAGGGGGGACAGAGAGAATGGAAAAAGTCCCTCCCCGGGAGTGTCTAGGCGGCCAGCGGGGTTTCCGCAGGGCCCGTGCATTCATGTTCATGGAACACGCGTCCATCTCCCGCCGCGTGCCAGGCCCTCTTCTGGGGCTGGAAGTACTCCAGGGGATAAGATTGATGTGTCCCTGTCTTGCGGGACCCGCATTCCGTGCAGGGACAGGGATAACCGGTGCCAGGAGTCAGCGGGAGAGGAGATGGGTTAGGAGGGCCTGGCCGGGAAGGGCCGTTGGAGGTGGTGCCCATGGCAGAGTGCTGAGTGACACTAGCCCTAAAAGTAAAATTCCCAGCGGCTCTACTGGCAAAAACGGGTGTACTGGGGAATAGCGTAGGAATGCCACTTGGGACAAGCAAGCTACAGCCAAACCATAGGCAGGTCTGGAGAACAAAGGAGAGCAAGTCCCTTTGATAGAAGAAAGGCAGCCGTAGGGAAGGCTGTTACAAACATCAGAAGTCCTTTGGAATACACTGCGAGCCCCAAATGTCGTGGCTTCTCCCTGGCTGAGTTGTGAGCATCTGTCCGTGGTTGGGCTGCTCCTGGGGGAGTGGGGAGGAGGAAACCATCCTTCCTCCTGCTGAGGAAGCAAAGGAATAGCTAAAGTAGTATCCCCATGTGGGTCCCTGTTGGGTCTGACCTGAGGACAGCTGAGGTCTCCCTGCTGACCCCCCGATGCCATTTTAAATGAGGTTTCCTTTGGATAATGTTCACAGTGATGAGGAGGAGCTGGCTGTGGGAGTGGGGGACAGGGCAGAGGGGGGACAACCAGACAGGGGGAGGCAGGCAGAAGAGGGACAGTCAGGCAGAGGGGGGACAGTCAGCCAGGCAGGGGGGGAGATAGGCAGAGGAGGGACAGTCAGGCAGGGGGAGAGTCGGGCGGGGGGCAGTCAGGCAGGAGGGAGACAGGCAGAGGGGGACAGATGGGGGGAGACAGAGGGAAGTGGGAGGGTTGGGGGTAGAACCATGGGGTGATTGTCTGAGGGGACAGAGCAGGGGTGAAGCAGAGCAGTCGGAGATGGCATGAGAGGCCAGCCCCCATCTGCCCTCAGGCTCACCACCCCTGTGTGGCTGGTTGAGGCAGGTGGGGCCGCCCAGGGAGGGGTTGGAAGAGCCGGTCTTGGGGCAGAGGCCCCGGAAGTGCCCTGACTCCCTGTCTCTAGGGCCCGCGTGGCGGAGCTGCTGAGGCACCCGGCAGGGCTGTCGGGTCCTCCAGTGACTGCGCCGCAGTGACTCCCCATTTCTAGGGGTGGTGTTCGATCACTGTGTGTCCTCTGCTGACGTTACAAAGTCCCTGTGTCTTCGCTTTCCCAATTTTAGATGCGAAGTTAGATAACATCGTCTTAGGAGAATTTTTTGGAGAATTTTAGCATGAGTCCTTGTGTTCCTCGTAGGCTGCTCTCGTATTTTTGTGGGACTAAAAACATCACGTCCAAATACATTCTACCTAGAACCCTGCCGTGAGTTTTCCCACAAAGTGTCCTGCCCTGAGCAGAAGGGTCTGTCACGTAAAAGTTTCGCACAATTCCATTCTGTCTGAGTGACGTCACTTCGTTTATCCGGTGTCACAGGGTCTCGTGCGGACACAGTGGTCTTGCGAACAGGAGGCAGCAGTCTCAGGGAGGTCTGGGAGGCTCTGGCTGCAGGGTGCCAGAGATGTCCAGCTTGCCCGCCCCCCCACCCCACGCAGACTGCTCCATGGGAGCAGGAGATGCTCACGTGTCTGCGCTTCCTCTGCCCCTCGCCCGTCCCTTAAACACCGTCACTTAGACACGGTCACTGTCTCTGGTGCTGGCCCAGGGTCCGGCGTTGGCATCCGGCGTCAGGGGTGGAGGTCCATGACCTCCGCCCTAGATCCGTCTCCTCCCTGAGGACGCCGTCACCCCACCGGCGAGGGTCTGCCCCACACTGGCTCTTCCGTCACACTGGCTCTTCCTTCGCTCCTGAGCAGGGAACCCTAGGGCCACCCCCCACGCAATGAAGGGGGAGCTCCCTTTTAGCCAAAGGATGGCATTTAAGAGAGCCAGCGGATAACTGGGCTCTGTATGCACACCCGAGCCTGGAGCTGTGCCCACGAGCGCCTGCGGGGCCAGGCTGAAGGGCGGGAGCGCGCCCCAGGCAGCCCATCCCCGATGGCCCGTGCGGGGAGCCGGCCCGAGGGTATGTCTCACAGAGCTCCGTGGAACGGGCACAAGCGCTGTCTCCTGTCCTAACCCAGGGTGCTCCATGCCTTCGGTCTTCAGCCGATCTTGAGACAGCTGCGTTGCTTTCTGGCCGTAGACTTTGTGCTGGTGAAACAAGGATACCGGAGTGGACTATCACAGAGGGGTCACCGATGACTTCTTATTCTGTTTATAGGGAGGTGGGACCAGCCCTTGTGACCCCAGTGATAGGGGAGCCCTCCTTGTGCACTCCCGGTCCCTCCTGTGACCGCATAGCCCCCCTCGGCTCCCAGCTGCCGCTAGCTTTCCCCATGTAGGCGACAGAACATGTATGAGTGGAACTTGGATTTTCCCTTGAGATCCCCTCCTCCTCCATGTGCCCTCCATTTTGTGACATGCCTCTCCAGCCTCCGTGTCACTCAGACAAGAGGCCTGGGTGACCTGGACCCCCCAGTTCCTCCCGGGCTCACTCCCCTGCAGCTAGTGTGTCTCCTTTGTGTGCCCTAAACCCCACTCCCGGCCTTGCTCCCTTTCCCGCTTCCCCTCAGGCAGCACCACTGTCCAACCCTCTTGGAAATGCATTGGTTTGCACGGCCAAGGCCGGCCGTCTGCCCCGTGGCCCTCATGGCCCATCTTGCAGGTACCGTGCTGTCTGGGTTCCCAGAGCACTCGTGGTGCAGAGTTGGAATGTGGGTGCCCCAGAGCCCTTGGGAACCTGGATAGGAGTAGAAGGAGTTGAGGAGAGGCCCGTCTAGAGGGTGCAGGCAGCCCATTGGGGGCCCCCAAGAACCAGCGCATGGGATCCAAGTCTCCTGGAGAGGGGTGCCATCAGTCCCTACGTCCATCCCTGTGATACCTGCATCAGCCCCCGATCCCACTCCACCCCACCTGGGGGCTTCCCGGATGCTCAGCTTTTCCTGACTCTCTATAATCCTGTGCTCACGTTGGCAGCACACATACACATACACATACACATACACAGATACTCCTCCCAGGGGTCCTCCTTTGTTAGGGGCTGAATTACCCCCCCCCCCAAATTCACATCTTGTAGCCCAAAGCTCCAGTGCCTCCGAACGTAACTGTATCTGGAAGTGGGTCACTCAGAAAGGTGATGCCATGACCGTGGGGCTGTTGGGTGGGCCCTGATCCAGCGTGACCGGTGCCCTTCTGAGGAGATGAGGGCACAGTCAGGTGCAAAGGGCCAGCCACATGCAGATGGGTGCAGCTCGGCCTCAGACCCTGTGGCCCCAAGGATGGTGAAAAGAGAAATGTCTGTGGTGCTTGGTTCTGGTGGCCTGAGCTGATGAGAGCTTTCTAGATGGCCTTCTCTTCTGCACACAGATGGTGGGATGGCTTAATTTAGTTGTTTTCCACAATCTGTGCTCCCTCCCTGGGAGGCAGTCCCTCGCTTGAACATCTGTGTGCTGATGGTCCTGAAATCTGCTGGCTCCTCCCCAGAGCTCGAGACCCATGTACACACCGACTGTCTCATAGATATCGTCACGTGGGGACCCGCCGGTCGCTCACGCTCAGAACATCTGAGTGGAACTCATTGTTCTTCTCTTATTACCGAGGTCGCACATCTGTCCCCTCTGGCCAAAACTGAGCGCAGCATTCTTGGGTCCCTTTGCATCTTGCTGATTTTGCTTTCTGAATTGTCTTCTGGTCCGAGCCTCTCCTCCCCATCCCCCTCTTCCCTTCCACCTGCCTGGCCTGCTGGGAGTCCTGGAAGGGTCTCCTGGCTCCATCTTCTTTCCTGTGGGTCATCTTCTGTAAATCCCCTGGAACTCGCCTGCTCCCTGGTCTCTCAACATGACAAACAGCTTCCGAGCGGTGACCCTGCGCTCCCTGGCTTGGCTCTGCCGGACCCCGCCCCGATGTCCTGCCTGCACATGTCCGGTTATCTGTGTTCCCTCTGAGACTCTCTCTTCTGGCCCCTCAGCACATCTGCACCTGGCTCACGCCGCCTGCAGCTGCGGCCTCCCCAGGGAAGCCCCCCGAGCTTCCCAGCACCTGTTTTCTGCATCTCAAATCCATGTGTGGGCAGTTTTCACCCCTTTGTCACAACTGGCGTCTGCCTGCCCTCGCACCAGAACCCGTTCTTTCAGAGAACAGAGAGGAGCCTCAGGAGTTCAGAGCAAAAAATATTCACCAGCAGAGGAAAGAGGAGCTATTACCGAAGGCGGGCAGGAGAGAGGCGGGCGCTGTCCCCTGGTGGGCATCGGCGTAGCCTCAGCTCACTGCCGGCTCTCGTACATCCTGGAATCCATCGCCTCAAGCGCACACCCCAGCAGCGCCATGGTTGGTATTTAACTGCTGGCTCCCGGGCAGGGGACGCCCCAGTCTGCAGCGCTGCGTGGTGCAAACACTCCCACGGTGTCTCTCTCAGGCTGTCGCCGTGATGTCCCTGCAGGGGGACCTGGGAAGAGCCATGTGAGTGGCCACAGCCCTGGGTCCCTCACCCCTGTCGCCCAGCCTCTGCCGCATGTAGCCCGTGCTTGGCAGGGACTGAGGCTGGAGGCAGATGCCCAGCATCAGTGAATTAGACGTTCCATGCATTCACCTCACATATCTTTTGATTTTGGCGTCTTGTCCCCCAGCACCGGAGTGTGGTTTGTAGAACTCTCCGGGGGAGGTGACTCAGAGCCTACCGGTTCCCTGCAGCCGGCTCATCTCCTGAACACCCATGACGCGTTTACTGTGGGAGACACCGGGGGCCGCGCACGGTCAGAGAACCCCGCCAGGCCGTGGACTCCCCAAGATTGCCAGCACGAGCGGTGCTGCGCTGCCGTGACGCCCTCGGAGCCTGGACCCACTGACCCCCGTGTCTCCTGCAGTGACGGACCCAGGGCCTGACACATGTTTGTAACACACTCACTGACTGGCTGTTTTTGTTTTGCGACATTTGTCCCCTATGTCACTCTTTACCTCTGGCTGCTTTCCTTCTGGCAACATCTGCTCCCGTCACCAGTCGGCCTGAGATTGGTGTCCTTGCTTACAAAACGAAGGCAGAGTAAGAGGCAAGAAAGGGTGAAAACGAAGGCGTGTTACTGCCCAAGAATGGGAGCATTTGGTCAAGGATTTTGGTATGTTTGTGACTGCGAGGAGTCCCTGGCTTCTTTGGGACTGACCGTGTGCTCCAAGTGGCAGGGATTGCACGAACGCCCTCGAAATAACCCTTGCTGGCGTTTTCATCTCTTCTGAAGTATTGGTGTGCACGTGATTTTAACAAAGCCTGACCTGACTTCACATCCCGTAACCCACCGTCGACATTACGTTCAGACGGACGGACGTAGTCCACAGGCGGGAGAGCCAGGCTCCTCGCGTGAGCGGCGTGGTTGCAGAAGCATGTGGCGCCTGCAGGACGGTTTCCAGGCGGAGGTCTAAGCGGAGGCGTACTCTCTTCCATATATCTGGGTGCCCTGGCCTGGTATCAAGCTTCAGAGCCGATAATGGCCCTTAGAGATCTTGTACCTTGATGGTTTATTTTATCTTTGAAAATGATGAGGCACAGAAACATTAGCAGGGGAGTGTGAATTAGAAAGGCGTGCCTGGGCGGTCGTGTATGTATCATTGTGAACACTAGGTGGCGGTCTGACTCTGCCCTCGGATGGCCCTTGGGGCTGCCCTTGGGGATTGCCGCCAGGGCCAGAGGCTTTCAAAGAGGAAACACCTGGCTCTTCTGACCAGCCACACTGCCTGACTTCCCTGACAGCTTGTCTACATTTACTCACCCCTAGGCGTAAGCATGCGTTATAAAACAAAGCCAAAACTTGTAACAGTTTTGAAAGCAGTCCTGGGTTTAAACTCCGGAAATGTCATGGGTTGGCTTCCTCCCTGATACGCTGTGCCTGAGTCTCTCCTGTTCTCCCATCTGGAATGCCCGATCCTAGTCTTTCTGTTGCACTAGCTACCCCTTCATCTTCGTGATCTCAGTCCTCCATCCTCTTAGCAAATGTCTGACCCTTGGACTCCCTTTATACCTGGAACGTGATGGCAGTGTACTGGCAATCAGTTAAATCTCAGTGTCTTTCCAGTGAACTGGGTGCTCCTCTAGGATCCATGATCCGATGTGTTTCTGCATTTGTAATACCCAGCACAGTGTCTGGCTCAGGGGAGGTTTGTTGGCTAATTAGATATATAGACAGATAGTGGTTTGGGTGCTTAGATAGAAGGAAGGGGGAGGAAAGGGAAAGGAAGAAAAAGAAAGGGCAGGAGGAGTGAAGGGAAGGCAGCGAAGGGAAGGCAGTATTGGTGAATGGGCGGGTAGATGAATGGGTGACTGATGGATGCACGATAGGGTAGGTGATAGGTGGGGGGTATATGGTTGTGTGAGGAGGATAGGGGGATGGATGATGTGTGGATGATGTGTGGGTAGATGGCAGGATGGATGGATGATATGGTTGGGTGGGTGTGTCGATGAATGGATGGGAGGTTGATGGGATGGATGATATAGATGGGTAGAGGAATGGATGGATGGGTGGGTAGGTGGATGGATAGGAGGATGATAGGGGGATGGGTGATGGATGGATGTGTGGATGGGAGGATGGATGGATGATATATGGATGGATGGATGGATGGATGGATGGGTAGATGATGGATGGAAGGATGATGAGGGATGGGTGATATATGGGTGGACGGGTGGATGGCTGAGTGGATAGATAGCTGGGTGGTTGGGTGAACGGATGTGTGGGTAGAAGAATAGTGGGTGAGGGATGGTGGACGATGGGTTCATGGATGGATGGATGGATGGATGATGGGTGAACAGATAGATGAGTAGATGGGTAGCTGGATGGGCACATAAATGGATGATGGATGGGTAGAGGATGGGTGTGTGGGTGGTTGTGTGGCTTATGCTTCGTCTGTGGAACTTGCAGACTAGCCACCTTACCCTCTGTCCTGTGTTTCCTTCTTGCAGGTCGTGGGCATTTTTGCTGGATTTGGGCTCCTGCTATTGGTGGCCTCGCCTTTCCTGCTCTTGGCCACTCCATTTGTACTTTGCTGCAAGTGTAAGTGCAGTAAAGGTGACGACGACCCATTACCCACCTAGAGGAAGACACGATGCTGGAACAAGACCCTGCCTCTGGGAAGCGTGGCTCTCCCCCACCCCGCCCCACCGTCCCCGCTCACTAAACATCTTTCTTGCCTTATGTGCCCCAATTGAGCTTCACAGTGTCACGCTGGATGCCGTGATTTCAGGGACTAATGTCAGAACTTCTGCTGAGGCCCTGGGGGCAGTCACCTGGGTGTGGGGAAGGCAGGCTGGCGTGGGGAGGGCACGTCACCACAATCCGTCTCTGCCGACTTGACAAGGGAGGTGCTGCACGGAGCGCACCAGGCGGTTTTCTCCCAGTGGGGATAGACTAGGAGTGTCTGATGGTTGCTTAAGAGACCCTTTTGTGCAAAATGTCGTCCGTCTCCTCCTTGGCGTCAAGATGGTGCCATGTTGCTGGGAGAAGAAGTCTTTTGAGGATTGCAACTCACTTCAGACAGAATCCGATAATTCTGACTTGAGAAAAGCACTCTGTTTATGACAACTGTTTTTATTACTAATGGCATTTAGTAAAATCCTTTTTTAGAAGGCGTTCTTTTTTTGTTGTTGTTTTTTTGTTTTTTGTTTTTTGATTTTTCTTCTTCCAACTGAGTAGTGAAAAATCAACAAGGTGCATCTACACCATCCTATGCCTTTCTGGAAATGTGCATTTTAGGAAGATATCGTTAAACGACTTTTCTGGCTTGGCCACTTTTCAGGAGATTTAGAAAGCCTTACGCGCTCTTTGTGTTTTTCTTGAAACTTGTAACGACGTTTCAAACACGACAAGTGGTATACTGTTGTAAACGTGGGTTCCTCTGTTGTTGCATTTCTTAGAAAATACCAGTGTGTTTGAGAGGAGTATCTTCATCATTACATTTTTCCTTTTTTGTTCTTGTTTTCTCTCTCTCTCTCTCTCTCTCTCTCTCAGGGCTTCTCTCTTCTCATCCAGTTATGAGCAAATACTTTTTAATGTCTTTGGAAACCAAGTGCTTTACTCGGGACTCGCTCTGCTGGGAGTCACGATGGTTTGGCTGCTCGCCTCCACCTCCTCGTGTAGACAGTGAGAGGAGAACAGTGCTATTGGTCCTCACCAGCAGGGCTTCCTGGCAAGACTAGAGGACTCCTGGGACCTGGGGGAGAAGCTTCCTGATTTTCAGTTTTTTTAAATCACTAAGTTACTTTGGAGAAATCTGTGTCTGACATAGCTCCAAGCCCTGTTGCTAACCATTTTGCCCCACTGGAAAAAACCTTCCATTTCACTTATTTTGATTAGGAGACCTTACCTTTCAGCTCCTCCCAAGCTGGGGGTGACTCTTCCCCCAGCAGCGGAATGGGCGGGTCGGTAAGACACACGCTGCAGCTGCTGATGTTTAAAAAGTGGAGAAACCGTCTTCTTTAGAGAGAGCGGGCTTGAATAGGACTTTCAAAGCCACCTGCACTTTTAAGGAACAAATTGACTGCATTGAACTTGGGACTTCAGAACTAATAGAAAAGCAATTGTAGATTTATTATAGTGGCGCTTTTTAAAACTTCCTAGACTTTCCACAAAGGAGGGAAATGGAAACAAAATCAAACCAGTTTGCTCATTGCAAGCACATTTGTAAAATGTGGTGGTTTTCCAGGCGTGTTTGACTTCTGCGTTTCTGTGTTGGCCTCGGGTCCCGGTTTACTTCCCCGTATAGAAGCATCTTCCTGATTTCTTAATGTGTGATAGATGAGAACACAGAATCCCTTCACTCTCCACTTGTAGTGTTTATTATCTTTATGACCTGAAGCCGTTAGGAAATTAGTCCGTGTCAAAATCACATTCAGAACATTCTCCTTACGACCATGGTTGAATTTTTAATTCAGTGACAAAACAAGAACGCACATAAGATCATCTTTACAGTGGAGCCTGGGCAGTGATTGATTCTCTGCAGCTCCAACTGTTGCAACAGGGTCTGGTGGTAGATGGCTTTCTGGAGACAGTGATGCTCTAGGAGTCCTAGGATCAAGTTGGTGGCCGAGACTGGGACCCATGGATGCACTTGTGTAGCCAGACACTTTCAAATGCCTATCAAAGACAGCAGCAGGCTTGTGCCTCTATTTCCAGTGTCCATGGGCCAGCCTCGCCCCATCCTGGTCCACCTTTCTTTCCTGCACCAGCTGCCTCCCACTGCGTGTTCTCCAAGTCCACCCATAGTAGCACTCTTCTCCTTGGGGGGTGGAACCGGAGCCTTTGGAAAGGAGGCGTTCTCTGGGCTGGAGCTCAGATGTCTTAGTGGATTGGGCCTTCCATCTAGCCTAGAGAAACCCACAAGCAAATCACACTCCTCCATAGCCTCAGCCGTCCTCGTGCCTTCACTTCTGACACGTTTCCCAAGCGCATGTTTCAAGCCAGGCGGGGACCACAGAGATGGGGCCGGCCGTAGCCAAAGTCACGCCTGCCTGCTCTGAGTCTTTGCACCAACCGTGCTTCCGTCCACTTGCTTTGCTTTCATAGTCAACTACAGTCGTCCGTTCTTAGGAAGATACCAGCAGGACTGCATTGAGGTCTTACGTAAACTTGGATTTCCCCTGCTGACTACTTCGATTTCGGTAGGGAACGCCATTCCCATCGTTCATGGGGATGCAGGCCCACGTCTTAGACTTTAACCTTACCATCGCTCCCAGGGGAAACTTGTGGGGGTGGTCTATGCTTCGTAGGGGGACTGTCCTATGGCCGAGCTTGTCTTAGTTGAAAATTGCATTCGCTTTCACGGATGGTTTCGTGCTGGCCTTCTGGAAGCCCATGCATGTTTATTCCTTTGGAGGCCTTGGAATCCTGGAGGGGAGGGAAGACGTTAGACCATGGCTGACTCGACTGATGTCTGGTTGGGGTCGCTGGAGGGGCGGCTGACCTTAGGTCCTCTGTGTCCCTCTGAGCCGTCGTGCCTTCTCAGTGGACGTGCCTGGTCTCTCAGTCTGGCTGTGTCATGCACTGTGCAGCCCCGCCCTTGAGTTTCGCATTGGTCGCCGGAGGCCGGTGCCCTCAGAGGAGGAGGCCCCGCAAATGGTCATGCAGCAGAGACTGGCACCGGGTCTGACCATAATCACATCCTTCGATTGCACGAGCCACCGTCCAAATCCGTTCTTCCTCACCCTCCAGGAGTTGCCAGAGACTGGGGGAATCACCTCGTTACACCCTTTTAAAGGGGGACAAAATCTCTTTACGACATACTATTTCATAAAACCAGTTTAGGAACCAGGCCAATTCCTGATTAGAACCCAGGGCCCATGGGGAAAGGGAGTCTCAGCTACGTAAAACTTACTCCAAGATGAGTCTATCTTTTTCGTCTATATCGCAGAGTTAAAAGTTATTTAACCAATTCAAAGATGACATTTTTCCCTTGGTGGTCTTTAAAACTTAGTGGGTTGGAAAGAACCAGGGAGGGCTTTTTGTATATTTCTCAGATTTTCATTTATTAATAAATAAATACTCCTGTATATAAATATAAATATATATATATATGTAAATCAGTGAAATCATCAAGGGAAAACATTTTGCATGTATACAGCTTCATGAAGGTCTCTTTAAAAAAATACCAAAGCTTGTTTGTTCCTTCTAATTACTCTAAGCCCTTATGAAAATACATGACATGAAGAGATTCTGGCTGGTGTTGCCAAAAATGCCAAATGGAAGGAAGGGCCGGCACTCAGATGTAGTTGCTAAAGCATCAGTCCCAGGAGAGCTCCGTCCTTCTTCTGGTTTGTGTACTCCTGTCTTCCATACTTCCGGGAGCCCTCGGTGAGGGGAAGGCGCCTGCCACACGCCCTTCATTCTTTGCTCACTTTACCATGGGTGTATTTTAATCTTGTATAAACCTATGCATGAACAGGTCACGCACATGTACACAGTACGTATTTGACAAGCGGTGGTAAAACACAAAAGTTTGGTTTGTGTTTTTGAAACGTCAGTCCACTCTGTGCCACTAACACTGTGATGTATAAAAGAACTGTTTGAATGCCTTTTAATGTTGTGTTTTGTACTTTGGAATCCCATGGGAAAGTTTGATTTGTAATTTCAATACATATTTTAAATGTATTGTGTCTTATGTAGTTTGTCCCCCTTTAGAAGGGATTTCTTTTTAAAAGAGATTTTGGCTGGAATACAGGTTACTTTTGTAAATCCTGTCTGGCTTCATCTTTTGTATGTTCTTTGTTGACACCTGGCCTGGGGGATTGAAAATACGATGATTGGAGGGGAAGGGAGCAGAAGCGGCCGTGGGAGAGGGATCTCCCATCACTGGAAGAAACACGTTTCTGTTCTGAGGTTTTCTCTGCTGGGAGTGTTCTCAACTCTTGGTGCCAAATGGATCTGAGTGGCTGGGGAAGGGTCATGTGTCCTCTCCTCCTTCTGGAGCCAGCCTGGTAACACGGCATCGGAAAGCATCTCTACCCTGGCTGCCTCCCAGTCCAAGACAAGTACTTACAATCCTATCAGAGTTGATGGGCATGCCATGACAACCAATGGGCATCCTTTTACTACTGGGGGAAGAAAGAACAGACACAGATGCTGTTTGCTTTCATAGTAATTCTGATAACTCACCTTCATTTTCATTCCTTCATTTAGACTTCATGGGAGAATATATACCTTATTCATTAGCAGGAAGCTGCAGGCTAGGAAGAGGCACCTGGTCCTGGTCCTATGGTTGCATGTTAAAAACCATCCTTAGAATCATAAGGTGCAGATCAGAGGAGGTGTGTTTTGTTAGCCAGTGTTTTGTTTTGTTAGTGATTCATGGCTGGCCACAAAGACACTATTCCTAGTCACTAGGAGCTCCTGGTCTGGAGGACTCAGATCTGCCAAACAGTGATGAGAATAAGGTGTGGCAGGTGCTCTGGTGGGCACTTGCACAGCACTCAGCCAAGGGGACAGGTCAGAGGAGGCTGCTGGGAGGACCCCGTGTGTGACCTGGGTCTTGCCAATGAGTAGGTATTAACTAAGCAAATGCAGGGCGGGAATGTTCGAAGGAACAGTCAGTCCATCAAGCAGGAGTTTGGCCCAACTGGTATACCTGGGGGCCGGTTATCCAGGTGTCCAAGCTCAAGGGCACAGTGTGCAGAGCTCGGGGACTTGGCCTTCATTCTAAAGCTATGGGGAGTGTGGGAGAAGGCTGTCAAGACTGGGGGCCTTAAGCAATAGAAATTTATTCTCTCATGGTTTTGGAGGCTGGAAGTCCAAGACCAAAGTGCCAGCAGTGTTGCCGGTGAGGACCGTGAGGAACAATCTGTTCCCAGCCTCTCCTTGGCTTCTCCTGGTTGGCTGGCAATCCTTCACCTCCCTTGCCTTGTAGATGCATCATCCCAATCTCTCTCATCCTCACCTGGTGTCTTCTCTGTGTGCAAATTCCCTCTTTATGAGGACACCAGTCATTGTATCTGGGCCCACCCTAGTCCACGATGACCTCATCTTAACATGATCATCTTCAAAGACCTCATTTCACATTCACAGGTCTTGGGGACTGGGACTCCAACATCTTTTCTGGGGATACAACTTAGTCCATAACAGGGAGCATGGTCCACATGTAGACAGTCCTGCCCTGATGAGGCCCAATCAGGGAAGGCAGACAAGAACAAAATGTGAAGTATTGCCCAGGTGGGGTCCAGAAGCTTCTATTGCTGAAGGCCCCCTCCCCGAAACAGTCCTTCCCCACTCCAGGGTGGGGCCTCTAGTGGTCAGAAACAAGTCCCAGACGTGCTGTGATCTGGGCACATGACCGCATGGGGCATCCATTTCCTCATTTGAAAACGCAGGTAACAATACCTCACAGCATCTTTCTAAGGATAAATGGGGAGGGTCAAGTCAATTGCACAAGAGAGTGGTAAGATGTGAAGCCATTAATGAGTCCTAGCAGTGATGGGGTTGACAGTCCTATCAGGAATGCCCACTCACCTCCTCTGACTCCCAAGCATCACCCACCCGAATGTTCTCTTTCCTGAATTCATGACTCAGATGGGGTCTGACCACTTTCCTGCCTGCATCTGGTTCACGCTACCTGGGACACTGATGCATGGTTATGAAGGGCTCTGGTTAACACGAAGGAAAATGGGGCAAAATTCTCCATGTGGGAAACTCAAAAGTCATTCATCTGTTCCCCTGGGCAATTATCTGGGTCTTTTTAAATACATATTTTGGTTTGTTCTCTTAACTTATTTTTGTCCCTGACTTAGAAAATCCATGCCAGAACATAAATAATAGTGTTCCCCACCACACCCGAAGGACCCTGTGGGGCATAGTCTGTTTCCACTCCTCAGGACCTCCACTTATCGCAACCTTTATGAAAGGCTCAAAATGTAAAGGGGAATAAATTTTGAGAGATTCTGAATTGGACTCCATTTTATCTAGGAATTGAACATTATTATTAGGAGATGTTCATGTTTGTATCACCAACTCCTACTATGGTGAGAAATACAGTAGGGACCTATTAAATGCTTGTTCTGGGGCACCTGGGTGGCTCAGTGGGTTAAGCCTCTGCCTTCGGCCCAGGTCATGGTCTCAGGGTCCTGGGATCGAGCTCCGCATCGGGCTCTCCACTCATCGGGGAGCCTGCTTCCTCCTCTCTCTCTGCCTGCCTCTCTGCCTACTTGTGATCTCTCTCTCTGTGTCAAATAAATAAAATCTTTAAATGCTTTTTCCATGAAGGGGTTCAGCTGTTGCCGTGTGTGTGTGTGTGTGTGTGTGTGTGTGTGTGTGTTTGGGGAAGGAGGGTCAATCACTTGGGGTCACTTGGTTAAAGAAATCAACCACCAAATTTGAACTAGAGGTATATAGACAGTCTAGAAGTAGATGTCTCATTAAAGGTGTAAAAAATTGAGACCCTCTTATGATCCAGGAACTTTGCTTATGCCCTACATTGGTTAATTTGAATGCTCACAGACCTGCCAAGACAATTGTCTCCATATTACAGTGAAGAAATGGGGTCTTGGGGAGCCATGACCACAAGTGACACCAATAGGAAGTAGCCACACGGAGGGACCCTGGGCTGCCTGCTGGGCCAGCATGCCCACTCTACACTTTTTTTCAGTCCTTCCTTTTCTGACCCACCTTTGTCAACATGGAGAGACATCCCTCCAAGGTGTGTGGTGGCTTTTTTGGTCTTGTCCCTGGTAGTGGTGGAACTCTGGGTCTGAAGATAGTATTGCATTTGAAGGCAGAAGATCCTGATCCTACAAATATTTATCCTGCTCAGTGAGGGAGAATAGGGGCCCCAGGGAATCTCAAGGGGGAAATAGTTCCTCTAGAGGCACATAGGCTGTCTCAGATGCTTTCAGATACTCTGAACAAAACATGTCTCACCATCACCCCCCATTTATTACACCATGACCTTTCGGGGTCTCTGGATCTGCTCCTGTTCCTTCCAGATCAACATTGTAGACAGCTGAAACTCATTCTCATAACATACCTGGAAACGAAAATATTATTATTGTCAAAATTCTTCACCTTATAGGTGAGGGAAACTGAGGCTCTTGTTAAGAATGGGCCCAGTAACAGTGACTAGTAGACTGTGGAGCAGAGACCCACCTCCCGTCTTGTGGAAAAAAAACTCAGGACCTGAGCAAGATCCCAAGAGCCACGTCAAGGGCAAGGGCCCATGGTGAGAAGGGGAACCTCTCCTCAGAAAATATTTCAGAGATGGGGGAATATGGCCACACTTCTGGGATCAAGAGGAATTCACAACAGCATGAGGACTTTCCAAATTGGGCTTCCAGGATGGCAAAGTACTTCCTAGGACAGAATCACCTTGGAAATAGACATTCCCCATGGTATGAAATGGAATCAAAAGAAGAGCAAGGATGAAATTGAAAACCACAGATGTAAATGTTGACAAAGGCCACTCAGGACCTTCTGGAAGAGATTCACTGTAGCCGAAGACCAGGTATGAACTTGCAGGTCATGGATGAAACACAGCAGACACGGTACTATTGCTCCTACCCTGGACACCTGCTTTACGGAAGTCACTGATAACGAGAACACCAAGAGATGCAGAGCTTCCTAGGCCCTGTCCTCATGGGACTCAAGGTCTAATGGGATCTATGGGTAAACCAGCCACCGTCTTACCTGAGAGTACAGGGACACTAGCAGGATCTGAATTATTTTTCTTTATTAACATATAATGTATTATTTGCCTCAGGGATACAGGTCTATGAATCATCAGGCTTACACATTTCACAGCACTCACCATAGCACATACCGTCCCCAATGTCCATCACCCAGCTACCCTATCCCTACCTTCCACCCCCCAGAAACCTTCAGTTTCTTTCATGAGATTAACAGTCTGTTATGGTTTGTCTCCCTCCTGATCCCATCTTGTTTCATTTTTTCCTCCCTTTCCCCCCAACCCCCCTGCCCTGCCTTTCAAATTCCTCATATCAGAGAGATCATATGATAATTGTCTTTCTGTGATTGACTTATTTTGCTTAGTGTAATACCCTCTAGTTCCATACACATCATTGCAAATGGCAAGATTTCATTTTTTATTGCCTCATAGTATTCCATTGTATATATACACCACATCATCTTTATCCATTCATCTGTTGATGGACATCTAGGTTCTTTCCATAGTTTGGCTATTGTAGACATTGCTGCTACAAACATTCAGGTTCACATACCCCTTCAGATCACTATGTTCGTGTCTTTAGGGTAAATACCCAGTAGTGCAATTGCTGGGTCGTAGGGTATCTCTATTTTCAACTTTTTGAGGAACCTCCATGCTGTTTTCCAGAGCAGCTGCAACAACTTGTATTCCCACCAACAGCGTAGGAGGGTTCCCCTTTCTCCACATCTTTGCCAACACCTGTCATTTCCTGACTTGTTAATTTCAGCCATTCTGACTGGTATAAGGTGGTATCTCACTGTGGTTTTGATTTGTATTTCTCTGATGCTGAGTGATGTTGAGCACTTTTTCATGTGTCTGATGGCCATTTGGATGTCTTCTTTGCAGAAATGCCTGTTCATGTCTTCTTCCCATTTCTTGATTGGATTATTTGTTCTTTGGATGTTGAGTTTGATAAATTCTTTATAGATTTTGGATACTAGCCCTTTATCTGATATGTCATTTGCAAATATTTTCTCTCATTCTGTCAGTTGTCTTTTGGTTTTGTTGACATTTCCTTTGCTGTGCAAAAGCTTTTGATCTTGATGAAATCCCAATAGTTCATTTTTGCCCTTGCTTCCCTTGCTTTTGGCACTATTTCTAGGAAGAAGTTGTGTGGCTGAAGTTGAAGAGGTTGCTGCCTCTGTTCTCAGGGATTTTGATAGACTCCTGCCTCACAATGAGGTCTTTCATCCATTTTGAGTGTATTTTTTTGTGTGGTGTAAGGAAATGGTCCAGTTTCATCCTTCTGCATGTGGCTGTCCAATTTTCCCAATACCATTTGTTGAAGAGACTGTCTTTTTTCCACTGAACATTCTTTCTTGCTTTGTTAAAAGTTAGTTGACCATAGAGTTGAGGGTCCATTTCTGAGCTCTCTATTATTCTGTTCTACTGATGTATGTGTCTGTTTTTGTGCAACTACCACACTATCTTAATGATGACAGCTTTGTAATAGAGCTTGAAGTCTGGAATTATGACACCACCAGCTTTGGTTTTCTTTTTCAACATTCCCCTGGATATTTGGGGTCTTTTCTAGTTCCATATAAGTTGTAGGATTATTTGTCCCATTTCTTTGAAAAAAAAAAAAAGGATGGTATTTTGATAGAGTTTGCATTTAATGTGTAGATTGCTTTAGGTAGCACAGAGATTTTCACAATATTTGTTCTTCCAATCCATGAGCATGAAATGTTTTTCTATTTCTTTGTGTCTTCCTCAATTTCTTTAACGAGTACTTCACAGTTTTCTGAGTACAGATTCTTTGCCTCTTTGGTTAGGTATATTCCTAGGTATCTTACGGTCTTGGGTGCAATTATAAATGGGATCAACTCCATAATTTCTCTTTCTTCTGTCTTACTGTTGGTGTATAGCAATGCAACTTATTTCTGTGCATTGATTTTATATTCTGACACTTTACTGAACTCCTGCATGAGTTCTAGCAGTTTGGGAGTGGTTTTTCTTTTGGGTTTTTCACATAAAGTATCATTTCATCTGCAAAGAGTGAGAATTTGGCTTCTTCTTTGCTGATTCAGATGCCTTTATTTCTTTTTGTTGTCTGATTGCTGAGGCTTGGACTTCTAGTACTATGTTGAATAGCAGGGCTGATAATGGACATCCCTGCTGTGTTCCTGACCTTAGTGGAAAAGCTCTCAGTTTTTCCCAATTGAGAATGATATTCACTGTGTATTTTTGATAGATGGCTTTGATGATATTGAGGTAGGTACCCTCTATCCCTACACTGTTAAGAGTTTTGATCAAGAAAGGATGCTGTACTTTGTCAAATGCTCTTTCAGCATCGATTGAGAATATCCTATGGTTCTTGTTCTTTCTTTTATTATTGTATTGTATCACACTGATTGATTTGCGGATGTTGAAACAACCTTGCAGCCCAGGAATAAATCCCATTTGGTCGTGGTGAATAATCCTTTTAATGTACTGTTAGAACCTATTGACTAGTATTTTGGTGAGAATTTTTTATCTGATCCATGTTCATCAAGGATATTGGTCTGTAATTCTCCTTTTTGATGGGGTCTTTGTCTCCTTTTGGGATCAAGGTAATGCTGGCCTCATAAAATGAATTTGGAAGTTTTCCTTCAATTTTTTTTTTTTTTGGAACAGTTTCAGGAGAATAGACATTAATTATTTATTAAATGTTTGGTAGAATTCCCCTGGGAAGCTGTCTGGCCCTGGACTCTTTTTTGGGAGATTTTTGATGACTACATCAATTTTGTTACTGTTTATGGGTCTGTTCAGGTTTTCTGTTTGTTCATGGTTCAGTTTTGGTAGTTCCTATGTTTCTAGGAATGCATTCGCCATTTCTTCCAGATTGTCAAATTTGCTGGTATATAATTGCTCATAATGTGTTCTTATAATTGTTTGTATTTCTTTGGTGTTGGTTGTGATCTCTCCTCTTTCATTCATGATTTTATTAAATGAGGTCCTTTCTCTTTTCTTTTTGATAAGTCTGACCAGGGGTTTATCAATCTTATTAATTCTTTCAAAGAACCAGCTCCTAGTTTCATTGATTTGTTCTGCTGTTCTTTTGGTTTCTATTTCATTGATATCTGCTCTGATCTTTATTATTTCTCTTCTCCTGCTGGGTTTAGGCTTACTTTGCTGTTTTTTTTTTTTTTTTCCAGTTCCTTAGGTGTAGGGTTAGGTTGTGTATTTGAGACCTTTTTTTGTTTCTCAAGAAAGTCTTGTATTGCTGTATACTTTCCTCTCAGGATTGCGTTTGCTGTGTTCCAAAGAGTTGGAACAGTTGTGTTTTCATTTTCATTTTCATTTGTTTCCATTGATTTTTTTCAAATTCTTCTTTAAATACTGGTTGACATATTCATTCTTTATTAGGATTCTCTTTAGCCTCCAGGTATTTGAGTTCTTTTCAACTTTACTCTTGTGGCTGAGTTCTAGTTTCAAAGCATTGTGGTCTGAAAATATGCAGGGAATGGTCCCAATCTTTTGTACCAGTTGAGACCTGATTTGTGACCCAGGATGTGACCTATTCTGGAGAATGTTCCTTGTGCACTAGAGAAAAATGTGTTCTGTCTGTTTGGAATGGAATGTTCTTAATGTATCTGTGATGTCCATCTGCTCTGATGTGTCATTTAAAACCTTTATTTCCTTGTTGATCTTTTGTTTAAGAATTTTTTTAAGATTTTATTTATTTATTTGACACAGAGAGAGAGAGAGATCACAAGTAGGCAGAGAGGCAGGCAGAGAGAGAGGGGAAAGCAGGCTCCCCGCTGAGCAGAGAGCCCGATGCGGGGCTCGATCCCAGGACCCTGAGATCACGACCCGAGCTGAAGGCAGAGGCTTAACCCACTGAGCCACCCAGGTGCCCCTGATCTTTTGTTTAGATGATCTGTCCATTTCAGTTAGGGTGTGTTAAAGTCCCCTACTATTATTGTATTATTGTCAATGTGTTTCTTTGATTTTGTTATTAATTGGTTTATATAATTGGCTGTTCCCACATTCGGAGCATAGATACTTAAAATTGTTAGATCTTCTTGTTGAACAGACCCTTTAAGTATGATATATTGTCCTTCCTCATCTCTTATTATAGTCTTTGGCTTAATTTTAATTTATCTGATATAAGGATTGCCACCTTAGCTTTCTTTTGATGTCCATTAACATGGTAAATTGTTTCCCACCACCTCACTTTAAATCTGGAGGTGTCTTTAGGTCTAAAATGAGTTTCTTGCAGACAGCATATTGATGGGTCTTGTTTTTTTATCCATTCTAATACCCTGTGTCTTTTGATTGGGGCATTGAGCCCATTTACATTCAGGTTAACTATTGAAATATATGAATTTAGTGCCATTGTATTGCCTATAAGTTGACTGTTACTGTATATTGTCTTTGTTCCTTTCTGGTCTGTTACTTTTAGGCTCACTCTTTGCTTAGAGGACCCCTTTCAATATTTCCTGTAGGGCTGGATTGGTTTGTGAATTCTTTTAGTTTTTGTTTGTCCTGGAAGCTTTTTATCTCTCCTTCTATTTTCAATGACTGCCTAGCTGGATATAATATTCTTGGCTGAATGTTTTTCTCCTTTAGTGTTCTGAATATATCATGCCAGTCCTTTCTGGCCTGCCAGGTCTCTGTAGATAGGTACGCTGCCAATCTAATAGTTCTATCATTGTATGTTACAGACCTCTTGTCCTGAGCTGCTTTCAGGATTTTCTCTTGTCACTGATACTTGTAAATTTTACTATTAGATGATGGGGTGTAGACTTATTTTATTGATTCTCGGTGCTTCCTGGATTTTGATGCTTGTTCCCCTCTCCAAATTAGGGAAATTCTCTGCTATAATTTGCTCCAAAATGTGCTCTGCCGCCCCCTTCTTATTTTGGGATCCCAATTATTCTAATATTGTTTCATCTCATAGTATCACTTATCTCTTGAATTCTCCTCTTTTTGTCCAGTAGTTGTTTGTCTCTCTTTTGCTCAGCTTCTTTATTCTCCATCATTTGGTCCTCTGTATCACTATTTCTGTCTTCTCCCTCATTTAGACTAGTAGTAAGAGCCTCCATTTTTGATTGCACCTCATTAATAGCTTTTTTTAATGTCAACTTGGTTAGATTTTACTTCTATTATTTCTCCAAAATGAGATTTTATTTCTCCAGGAAGGGATTCTCTAATATTTTCCATGCTTTTTTTTGAGCTCAGCTAGCCCCTTGATGATGATCATCATCCTGAACTCTAGTTCTGACATATTATTAATGTCTCTATTGATTAGGTCCCTAGCCATTGGTACTGCCTCTTGTTCTTTTTTTTTTTTTTTTTTTTTTTGGTGAGTTTTTTCACCTTCTCATTTTATCTAGATAAGAATATATGAATGAGAGAACAAAATACTAAAAGGGTAGAAACAACCCTAGAAAAATATGCATTAACCAAATCAGAAGAGATCTGAAACTGGGGGAAGAAAAAAAGGGGGAAAAGAAAAAAGATATATATGTATATATTATACCGGTGTATAGTAGAGAGCCACACACTTGATTTTTGGTGTATTTTGGTCTGTTAGAAGAAACTACCTCCCAAAATTTTAAAGAAAGAAAAACTTACATATATACAAAAGTAAGGGTAAACACATGAAGGAATGGAATATGACTTAATGATGAAAATTTAAAAAGATTCTAAAAAAGGAATTGAGAAGATGAGAAGTTGGTTGAAAAGAGAAAAGAAACAAAAAAAGTAAAGAATGTGAGCTGGCTGGAGACTAGAACAAAGCCATGCACTAGATTTAGGGTATATTTTGATCTATTAGAAGAAATTGTATCCTACTTTTTTAAAAAAGATTTTATTTATTTGACAGAGAGAGACACAGTGAGAGAGGAAACACAAGCAGTGGGAGTGGGAGAGGGAGAAGCAGCCCTCCCACTAAGCATAGAGCCCAGTGCGGGGCTCAATCCCAGGATGCTGGGGTCATGACCTGAGCTGAAGGCAAATGCCTAACTGAGCCACCCAGACACCCCATGTATCCCAAATTTTAAAGATAAAAAAAGACATATGTATACAAAAAATAAGATTAAATACAATGAGGGGGTAAAATATGACAATAACAATGAACATTTAATAAGATTTTTAAAATACTTAAAAATGTTAAAATAGGAAAGAGGAAAAATTTAAAAAATAGAATAAGAAAAAAATGAAATTAAAAAAAATTAACTTTGAAAGACTAAAGGATCATGGGGAAAAAAGCCTTGAATTTTATGTGTTGCTTTCCCCTAGCTCTGGAGTTCCACTGTTTTCATTGATTGGTGAACTTGGTCTTGGCTGGATGTTCTTGCTGATCTTCTGGGGGAGGGGCCTGTGGCAGTGATAGTCCAATGTCTTTGCCCGAGGTGGAATCGCACCACCCTTGCCAGGGGCCAGGCTAAGCAATCTTCTCTGGTTTGCTCTCAGAGCTTTTGTTCTCTGAATTCTTTCAGTGCTTTGGAGGATAGGAATGAAGATGGCAGCCTCCCAATCTCTGGCCCGGAGGAGCTGAGAGCTCAGGGCCCCACTCCTCAGTGCACTGTCAGAGAAAAGTAGTCAATCCCTCCCATCTCTCTGGTCTCCAGCCACACTTGTGCTCACCCAGCCTGTGACCAATTGTTTCTGTCTCTGGCGCTCAGCCCCATTTGGAGTCTCCAAACCCAGCAGGTTCCTGCATGGCGCTTCTGCACCGCTTCTCCTGAGGAAGGAAATGAGTCTCCCTAGATCTGCTGCTTGTGGGGTCCCTGCTCGAAGAGCAGTGGTCCAACTGTTCCTCAGATCACAGTTTAAAGTAAGTCCGACCTGAAAGCCCCCACCTTGGCCTTGTCTCTGTAGCCAGCATCCCCGCTCTGATACCTGGGAGCACTGTCACACTCAAGCACCCCTGGTCCTTCTGTGCCCCTGTGGGTCCTGAGACCACACTGTCCTCATGAGGACCCCACCCCTGCTTAGCCTCTGGAGCAACGTCCCTCAGTGGAGCAGGTTTCTGAACGTTCTGATTTTGTGCTCCACTGTTCTACTGCTTGCTGGGAGCTGTCCCCCCCACCAACCCCCTGGTCTATTTTCCATTTGCTTTGGATTCACTTTTCGACACATCCTACCTCCCAGAAAGTGGTCACTTTTGCTAGAATTGCTGCTCTTCTTCTCTTCTGTCTTTTGTTGAGTTTGTAGGTGTTTGGAATGGTTTGATAACTATCTAGCTGAACTCCTGGGACCTGATTATATTTAGGTCCTCTACTCCTCTACCATCTTGCCCCTCCCCTCAGGATCTGAATTCTTAATGGCAAAAGCAATAGATGAGAAGTGACTAATGAGGCTACATAATGTCTCTGTAGGAAGGGAGAATCTCTGGAGATTTTGTGTTCTGTTTGCACATAACAGTGAAGATCCTGAAAAACAAACCTTGTGATACAGAAAGGGAAAAGGACAAAAACGCAACCACACTCAGCTACTGGAGAAATTTTCTGGGACAGGAGGATAAGGGTGCAGTTAAAATGTAACCTGTTTCTCTATTCTGCACCATGGATTCAAAGGCCATGCACAGTGAGTGTTAAATAATACTTTAAGTTTTTAACATTAGTGACAAAGAGCAATCGTCATGACACTAGATGGGAAGTTATTACAAACAAACACCAGTTAGGAGAAGCAGACAATGCAGAGGGGCAGAAAAGAAGGAAAGTTACAGCCAAGCAAACTTCTGGTCTGCAAAGTGTAAGTGAAAGCATCTGCAAAAAATACAATAAAATAAAATAAAATTAAAATAACAGCCACTGTGGGGAGGTGCAGATGGCAAGGCGGATGCAGGTCTGGAAGGGAGAGGATCTCTTAGGGTGCAGTTTCGCTCCCTGCCTGTTGCCTGACTCAGCTCACTCCGCTGCTCCCCCTCAAGGTCATTTGCCTCGGAAATCTCGGAAATCTCGTCTAGGTCCTTGTCGCTGTGGATTCTGCAGCAACTCCCCGTTCCACTTTCTGCCTTCAGGACTCTCTGAGCAGCATTCCCAGCGGCACCCCACAAGCTTTCCCTCCTGTTAGGGAGTTCCCTTTGCATATTTTGTGGACTGTTCTCGAAGCCAGTACTCAATTCTTATCCCATGGTTTCCCCCCTGCCCCGGTGGTGGTCCCCTCCTTGCCTCCATGTCTACTTTGGAGGAGTCAGAGTGATGGTATCTATGTGCATTGCATTCGGGACCACTGACCCTGAGCAGCAGAAGCTGCCCCACAGTCCGTGTGCCTGGTGCAGCATGTGGGCAAGCTCCCTTTGGAGCTCTTAATTCTGTGGAGCCTCCATCTGCCAAGATCCCTAACATTCCCTGCCCGGGACAGCACAACCTGGCCCCTGAGGGCTCCCGCTGGTCTGGTGTTCAACAAAGAAATAGGCGAGCTACAGGTGAGCAGGGAGGCTTTGGGAAGAACGTTATAGCCAGAGTGGTGGCAAAGCCAGAGGGTTAAAGCTACCAAGCATTGTCTTTGTGTCACACAGAGCTCTCTATGTCCCTAATGGAGACGGGGACACTGAGCATTGTATTATATCCAAACTCTCTGATGGCTGATTCGTTCTCACTCAACCTGTTCAGCCCCATTTCAAGCACAGCCCCTGATACCCACTAAAGTCTTGCATTTGCAGAGTGAGCGCTCTGTGGTGCATTCCAGAAGCAAGATTTAGGGACAGCTTAGTGAGAAAGGACTTTCTGGTCTGGAGGAGCAGAAATTGGATGGAACCTCAAGCAAGAGTGTTCCAGAGGGTACCAGGTTGTCGAGGTCAGGAGACCTGGGATCTCATCCTGACTTCATCATTAGCTGAATGACCTCAGATGAGCGTTTTCTCTGAGTCTCAGGTTTACTTACCAAATCGTGACAATAGTCCCCATTCTGACCACTCCATCGGAGAGCATAAGCATAATGGATGGGAAGTTATTGTGTTTGCTTTATAGTGTGGTTTCATTCTTCCTATGGGGATTGGAGTTAAGATCGTACAATTCCTAACAGTCTTAGAACGATCAGATCCCAGTTGCCCTCCATCCATCTGAATATATTTTAGGTAGTGCTGCTAGGGCTGTAATCGTCCCTGGGGGCAGGTGGGTAGGAACTGGAGAGAACCAGAGTGCCTTTTCTCACGGGAATCTTCCCCAAAGAGCAAACGTTAAGCATGTATTTGTTAACGGACAGAGGTGTTCAGAGAGCAGAGGGACCCATAGGTCAGTAGGGGTTGGAGAAGCTTCCCGGAGGAAGAGAAAGTGGGACTGAGAGGTGAGGGGTGTAGGTTCAAACGGTGGAGGAGGAAACAGAGGCATTGCCAGGCATCGAGGTCCTAACATGCTATGTGCTTTACACAGGTGACTTAATCCTCCCAAACCGCAGAGGCAAAAACAACGACCTTTTTAGTATAAGCACCGAAAACGTACCAGACTCCGTGCTGGGTGTTTAAGGTACGAAGCAGAATCAACCTGGCACCTGGGGTGCAACCACGGGACAATCTAAGAGCCAAGACTAGTAGGGATTAGGTCAGGAATGGAGGCAAGAGAAGGAACACAAGAACCAAGACAAGGGTGCTCCAGGCAGAGAGGACAATGCGGGAGCACAAGCTAGAGGGCCCGTTGTGAAATGAGAGGGTGTGTATAGGGAAAGTGCAAAGACAAAGCTGTCATCAGACTGTTTTTTAGCTTTGTATTTGAGGAAAATTTCAAGCGTCTATAAAATGCTGTAGCGTAGTGTAGGGAGCCCAATATGAATTCAACATCCATCTTCACCCATCATCAGATCATGGCCACCGACTCTTGTTTTCTCCATATCTCACTCATTTTCTCCGGCATTATACTTTGAAGCCAATATCAGATATCTTACGGCCAATCTGTAAATATTTCCCTGGGTGTTTCTAAAGGGTAAGGACTCTATCAACTGTAACTCTAATACCATTATCCTACCTAAAAAATCAAGAATTATTACCTAAAAAATCAAGAATTATTACTTGATATCACAAATCCTTAGTCGGCATTTAAATTTTCCCTACCATTCTGCAGATTTTGAATCAGTTGGGTTTTTTAAAAAAGGTTTTATTTGTTCATGTGAGAGAGAGAGAGAGTGAGAGAGAGCATATGAGCAGGTAGAGGGGTAGAAGGAGAAGCAGGCTTCCCACTGAGCAGGGAGCCCGATGTGGGACTCAGTGCCTGGACCCTGGCATCATGACCTGAGCAGAAGGCAGACGTTTAACTGACTGAGCTACTCAGGCGCCCATATTCTTTGGTTCTAATCAGAATCTAAGAAAGGTGCCGACATTGCAGTTGGGCTTCTCTACACCTCTCGGACTCTGCAGCTTTCTCTTCCAGCAGATGTTTTTCCTTGCAGTACTTTTGAAGGAAGACAAGGAGCTATGCTTCCTACAGCATCCCACGTTCTGCATTTTGGGGACTGCATCCCTGTGGTACCATGTGCATGTTCTCTGGGTATGGCAGTCACATCTAGAGGTGCATTCATAAAGCATCTAAAGTAGGTAGACGAGACCTGAGGGGGCCCATCCAGGGTTGGTGTGGACGAAGCAGGACCATGTTGCGCTAATAACTTAAGGTTTTAGTTTGCAGTGTTTCCGCCTCTCCCGTGCCCCATCTTCCCCCCACCACCCCTAGCCCGACACTGTCAGAGTCAGACAGCAGTGGGGGCATCTACACTCGGGGATCTGGGTAGACTTATGGTGCCAAACATGCAACCTGCTGAGAAAAGCAGGACCTTTGATGGAGACACAGAATGGCGTGTGCAGCCAGAGGCCTGGGGCCCGATGGAGGCAGATGCCTCCGTCAGTGCCAATGCTGGAGTGTGTAGGTGCCAGTAACCAGAGGTCAGGCATCTAACGGCAGTCTCCATCCATTCTCGTGGGAAGACATGCTGATAGCTGAGAACCCCAAACTTTTCCACCTGGTGTTTTGTGGCTGTGAATCTTAGCCTGAAGCAAAGCCAGCAGGGGTGAGGGGCGACTCAGCCAGGTGCCAGGGGGTGGGGGAGGAAGCATCCTGAATGGATTCCTTAAGAAAAATTGTTTAAAAGTGGGTTTCCTGCAGTGAAAGGGGGCAGAAGAAGGTCATGATGCTTTGGGGAATCAGAATCTGGAAAGGCTGGTGCAGCTGGTGTGGCTGCTGTGGCTGGGGCAGCTGCTGTTCTGGGGGCCGCCACCCATGGAAACACTTATTTTGGGCACATCTGTGCCATGAAGGGTTACCCATCTTCTCACAGGGGCAGCCCATTGGGCTAATGTTTAAAACAGGGCCTTTCTAGAAGGAATCTGCTGTTTGACAGAGGCCCCCGCCCGCGGTTCCTGCTCTCCCACACGGTGGCCTTGAGCTTCACGCCCGTTTTCCTCTTCCGTCTTCTGAACTTCTCAGTACTTTCTTCCAAACGTGCGCAAGTCTGCGCTCGGAGTATCATGTTTTTCTAACTCTGAGGTTTCTGGTTGGATTGTGCTGGCATTCTGCTTTCCCAGAAAGACATCGGTAGCCAAGGGGAGGTTGACGAAGACAATGGGACCCACCCCTGAGTGTCCACCAGCCTCCACAAACTATAGGGCTCGATGGTTCTTTTGCTCCCATCAAATTCCAAAGGCCTCATCCCTCTGTCATCTTCCCCTCCTGCCCATACTGCCCCAGAATAAACCAACAATGAATTGGAGGGAAAGGCCACTCTGCTTTTCTGGGGCTTCAGGTGACTGTTCCATATTTAGATCCTATTTCTCCTGCTCCCTCACCACAACCACACTGCCCATTGCTGCCCCACACCACAACAGAGATGCCCCCCAGAATTTCCCACCTATATTCTCACCTGGAAGTTCTCCTAAGCCCCCAAGAGACCCACTCAAGTCCCCTCCAGGTAAAGCCTTCTCTGTGGATCTAGCCAGCACCTATCCCCCGACCAGGACCCCATTATGCAGCCCCTCCTTCCTCCTACACCCCAGTACCATTTTGTCCAACCACCAGCTTGGCATTTGAGATTAACTGCGTTGACCAATTTAGGAGTCTGCAGCCTTTGTGGAATGTACTTTCCTTGAAACATAGGGTCTGTGTCTACAATTTATTTTTCCTTGTGTCTAGGAGATGAGCACCAGATGATTTCCAAAAGGGTGGATGGAAACTCTAGAATCAGAAGCAAATAAAACAATATTTTGATGACCTGGGGCCCTGCTAACGTGGTGACCTGAGGAGTCCTTCTCTGACTGCCCCCAACACTAGGGAGCTGATCACAGAAGCAAAACGGGCTGTTAGCATTCAGACTGGAGCTTCGTTATCAGGTCCAAATTAATTCCCAAGGCCTAGACAAAAGGAAAACATGGCATTCTGACAACTCACACCAAGCTTGCGTAGGTAAATATTTTTCTGCACAGTTTTATGGGTCTGAACCGGGGTCTGACTTCCAATGTCAGCACAGAGCCCTGATGGGAGTATAACGTTCCCATCAGGCTTTGGGTGAATATTTATGACTGTTCTATAGTCGCTGCCTTCTATTGTTCCTGGAAGACTTGTATGATTTAGAAAGTAATTAATCATATTCTGAGGGAAAGTGCTGGAGCCAAGCCCCATGGTGAGGTTTCTAAAGGCTTCTTCTCCCCAGATGAGCCGAATAATAACACCAACCAAAACTTTCCCCAAGGATCGCTTATCTCCTGTGTCAACCAGCACACATTTCCACGGGCCAGCATGGGAGCCCATCACCAGACAGCCTGTTCAGGAAAAGCACGGGTCAAGAAACCTGCCGTTAGACTTTGCTGATGGTTAGCACACCCGTTCTCTGGAATTCACAATTTAGGCCACATGCCTGGACCTAGAATTCCAGCTCACACTTACTTCTGTCTGGTAAGGATGTCACCGCTCTTCAAATGACCCAGCCCAAGAATGAGAAATCATCCTAGAGTCTCCGAAGTTAACCTGTGGGAAAGCCTGCTCTGTGCTCTGGACATATGATTTGAGGGGCGCTACCTGTTGAATACTAGATGTGGTGTAAGTCGTCTATATTTTACGGTGGGCATTGTCCCCCGTTTTATTCCCTTACAGATAAAAGAGGTAGGAGTGCATCTGTTCGCTTTTGATATTTCACAGATCATCCCCAAATTCAGTGGCTTAAAACAATGAGAATTTACCACTGCCCATGGGTTTAGTGTCATGAGGGCACTTGTCCCAGCCTCTGCAGAGCTCACTCAGACCCCTGTCCTTAGCTCTGCATCAGCTGGGCCTGTGGTTCTGCAGATCAAGCCTGGGGCCTGTCCTGTGTTTCATGCCTCAACGGGGGGAGTGGGCCTACTTGGCTGTGTTTCACGCTGCTCTCATTTGGGCAGCGTTGTCCTCAGCCTGGCTGGGCAAAGGTGAGAGAAGGCAGGGTCTCTGGAGGTCTAGACCTGAAATGATTTCATTTTAACTCTGTTATGTTTTCTGGTGTTTTGGTGTTGTTTCATTTTTGTTTTTTAGTCAAAGCAAATCTCAAGAGCATTTTAGGATTAAGAAGAAATAGGGAACTACATTCTGCCTTTTGATGGGAGAGGTTATAAAATCACATTGCCAAGGGGGCAGATAGAGGAAGGACCTCCAGGTGTCCGTCAGAGCTCTGTTCTTAGTAACGATGTGGAGGACTCAAAGAAGGCTTTCCATCCCAACAAAGGAAGATCACCAGGCTTTGCACCCGGGATAGGAAGGACATCCTTGCCCCGAGTTAGAGTGAAGTAATTATAGACGTCTCTGGAGGAGAGAGAGATAAAGGAGGTTCGCTCCCCATTGATTCCAGGGCACAGGGTGCTGAGCAAGATGGCCTAGACGAGCACACTGGTGATCCTGGAGAAGAGACCGTACAAGAGAACAGAGTCAGGGACGGCAATCTGGAGTCAATACAAACATCTATTGCGTTTCCCATGCTTGTTTCATGTCTGTGAGTTTGCTTGGCTGCAGCAACAGAAATGTGAAGGTTAACATTTCCTGAGTGTTTAACAGGCCCCCAGTTGGTACCTGGTGTTCTAGACGGCACCTCTCCCTCTTTAAAACCCTCGCAAACACCGTGACTTTGGTACTCTTGTTGCTATCTTGTCATTGAGCACAGGGCACTTAGAAACGTGAGGCACATGGCCCAGGCTCATGTACCTGTTGTGGGGGGACACGACTGGCTTCCAGAGGCAGCCCATGGACTCGGTGTGCAGTGCTCCCTGTCTGTGGCTACCATGTCTGTATCACTTCAGGGTGGTTGGGCTATAGGTACCACATCGAGCTGTATTAAGCACACAGAGAAGGAAGGTAGGTTCAGGACCAGGATACAGGCAGGTGTGCAGGGGGTCTCCTATTGGGACAGAAGAGGGCCGTGGCCTTTATCGTGAGCTCAGAATATTCTCCATCCTCTTGCATGGACGTCTCTCCCTTCCCAAGGACTGACTTTGTTGGGTTCCCACACATCAGGGTCCTGGCGACCACTACTATGTTTACTCTTCCCAAGGATTTAAGTCGGTGTGGGAAACCCTTAGTTCCTAATGCCTATTCCTGGAGAAGAACTCCAACTTAAAGAAATGGATCAGTGGCCTTCATCAGGCCAAATCTACTGAAGCCAGAGGCCTGGACCGATGGTAAGAATGACTGCTCTCATTCGACCACTGAGAACTGGGACAGCTAGAGGGGCTGACCTTGAGGACGCTATGCTAGTTGGAGTAAGCCAGTGACGGAAAAATGAACACTGCATGATTCTACTTAATAAGAGGTATGTAGAGTAGTCAAATTCCCAGAGTTAAAGAGTGGAATAGTCACTGCTGGGGGGCAAGGTGAAGGAGGCATGGGGGTTACTAATGATCAGGCATAAAATTTCAGTCAGTCAGGAGACACAAGCTCCAGAGACCTACTGGCAGACCTTGTACTAACAGTCAAGAAACATGTTAACACACATGTAGAAATTCATTGAGTGCATAGATCTGTGGTTAAGTGGTCTTACCGTGATTTTTAAAGAAAGAGGAGGAAACTAAAGCAGAAAAGTTAAGTAATTCAGGTGATTCCGAAGAGAAGCTTAGCAGTGAAAATGGTGGTGGGGTTTGATGACTGGCTTTCAGATGTCGTGGAGGAAAGGAGAATCGAGAAAGGGTTGAGGTTTGGATCCTTCCATCCTGGAGGATGCTGTTAGCATCAGAAATGACAAACAGGAGGATAGGAGATAAGGTAGATAGTGATCATCTCTGTTAGGTCCGTTATTAAATGAAAGGAGACTGAGACAAAGTAAAAATTATTTAAAGCTTTATTTTATACCAACTATTAGAAGTCAGACTGATTGGCCAGAGGAACAAGACTGAAACAAAGTTAAAGTTATGCAAAGCTCTATTCTATGCCAAGCATTAGAAGTCAGACTGACCGGTCAGGGCTATCCGTCTCCGAAGAGAGCGACCCCTCCCCATCTTACAGGCTACCTTTTATTGGATAAAACTGCAACCCGTATCTTGGTATCTCAACCCACTGGGTTTGTGTGTCTCTTGCTGATTGGCTAGTTCATCTGGTCTGGTGATGTGTTATTCAAGATTACCCCATACCAGGAACCGTTACAAACAGTGCTTACTAGGAAGGCTTAGTCAGCTAACATACTCAGTGTGAATAATAAGATCGTCGTCCCTCCCAAGATGGAGTCATTTAGGTTTGGGCAAGACCTTCTCACTGTTACCAACAGTACTTCGTACTGATTAGATGTCTCCATCTGGCCTGACTCGACCTTGAATTCTGGGCTCTGTTATCAGGAACTAGCCGACTACATTCAACTGGTTTCCTAGACTTGTTTCTAAGTAAGTTTCTCTGGGGGGGGAGAGTCAATTTAAGTTTACTGCATAAACAACAAAATGGCTATTTACCCAAGATGGAGTCGCTCTGGCTAAATAGGTGCTTACAATCTCAAATGTTGATATGTTCATCGTTGAGGTTGAGGCCCTCCAGGTGAGGGTGAGGGCATTCCAAAATGGTAGCCTGGACTGGAGGAAGTGACAGTGAAAGGGGGTTTTGCTGCCAGCTCTGGGGGCCGCCATCTTGGAGTGGTGGCCTCATGGCAGACTCCATGATGCCACTTTGGGCAGATGGGCTTGCAGAGACATGAGTATCACCAATGAGGACACCGAGGTCACCACAGATGGGCAAATGGAGGTTAACCGGCGTTTCCCAGACTCCGGCCATCAGCCGGGTGCTCTGCACATGGTAACGCCTCATCTCGGCAACGACACTGAGAAGTTGTTGTCTCTCCATGTCACCACTAAGGAGGCTGGGTGTTGAGGAGTGAGCTCGTCTGCCCCAGTCAACTGCAGCGCACAAGGAGAGCAGGCCAGCAGCCCGTGATCCGTGTGGGGCTGGCCCAGCTGGAGCTGGTATGGCCAGGCCCACCTGGATGGGACGGCCGGAGGCCCTGCCTGCTGCTGGTGCCCGCACTGCATAGGCCCACAGGGATGTCGGCCTCAGCCCATGGGGGCCCTGGGGGGAACTGGCCGGACAGAGCGGGTCGCTGGGTCCTGTCACACTTACATCAGTAATTTAGTCCTAGTTTGAAAACGTGCGTGTGCACCTGAGTGCTATGTGGTAGGAATTTTTTCTACCAGGCTTCTCACCTCCCTCCCCCCACAACTCCCTGTCCGGGCCACATTGTTCTGGTGTTTCCTATATACCCTCCTGAGTACCTTTTTTCCTTTCCTTTCTTTCAAACACTGTCTCCCTTCCATCGTTTCTGGGTGTTTCTGACTTTCCTTCTCTCTATCACTTGCTGCCTTCCTCTCCTCCTGTATATGCCAGTGTCTCTGCCTTGGCCCCCCTCTGTCTCTGTCTCTGTCTGTCTCTTTGACTTTAATTCTGGTGGCTTGTCGCTGTCGGAATCTTTAGCCGTTGTGAATGATCACAGCCGAGTCACCGGGCCGCCTCTCCTCTTCCCAAATCCTGGGGGATGAGCACCGAGGATATCTGTTCGGGTGGCTGAGGGCTCTCGCATCAGCTTGGACCCAGGCAGCTTCTGGTGAAAGCTCTCGGCCCACACCGCCGTGAAGACAGGTCTAACCGGTCTGACGGAAGGTTGACTCTGTGAGAGATTTCAGAGTCTGTGCCTAAAAAAGCTCAGCTCTCGGTATGTCATCAACGGTTCTTGGACCCGTTCTCAAGATTGTCAACTGTCCTCTTCCCGTGCGTGGACGTGCTAAGATAACGTTATGTGCAGCATCTGTCCTAGATCGTGAGGCATGGGTGAGAAAGTCCTCAGTGATTTCCAAGCGATGGGGCTGTTTCAATATTAGTGGGACTGGATCTGGGGACGCTAGGAAACTTCTAGAAAATAGAGTTCTAAGCACCACTGCACAGACACTAACAGGCAGCTTTTTTTTTTTTTCTCTTGATTGAGGTATAATTGACATACAACATTGTATTAGCTTCAGGTGTGCAGTATGATGATTCAGTATTTGTTAATATTGCAAAAAGGTCACCACAGTAAGTCTTAAAAGGGAGCTTTTTGAGTGAAGGACCCTGTGAGGGGGAGAATGGTGTCTGCTCTCTGGAGTGTCTGAGCCTGTGTGGATCAAATTATGTCCCCAAAAATGCTATGTGGAAGTCCTCACCCATGCTCCCTGGAAATGTGACCTTTAGAAGCAAGGTTGTTGCAGGTGTGATCAGATTAGGACTGGGGTCATTCTGGATGACTAGTGTCTTTATAAAATGAGGAAAATTCAGACACACATACACACACGTGCACACACACACACACACACACACATACACGCAGAATGCTACATGAAGACGGAGGCAGAGACTGGAGCTCCGTTGTCACAAGCCAGGGGGCACTGTTGGTTGCCAACAACCCCAGAGGCTGCCAGAGGCCAGGAAGGGTTCTATGCAGTCTCAGAGGCAGGTGTCCTACTGCACACCTTGACCTGTAATGGCTGCACGGGACCCGTGGAGGTCCCCAAGGAACCCTGGACTCCCACCACACAGCCCCTCACCTGGTTGTTCCTTTTGCCAGTGATGACGTCCGCGTCTTCCTCCCCCAGGAGGTCTGCTCAGCCTTCAAGACTGGCTCCCAGCAGCTCCTCTGGGAAGCCTTTCTCAGCCTCCCACTCTGCCAAGTCTGCCGAGCACTCTCACTGCGGAGAAATCACGCCATGTTCACACCAGATTGCAAATGCGTCTGCCACTACTTGGAAATCAATGATGAGCGTTGGAGGGCAGGAACAACCTCATGTTCCTGTTTGGGAAAAGACCGACAGGAGGTCAGAACACCACCCCAAATGCCGGATTTGGAGTCACATTTATCACGCATTGGTCTGTATGTGACAAGGCTCCGGAAGAGGCAGGAAGCATGTCCTAAGCAGCGGGTGACTTTGTAAATGAGCGTGAAGCCGCCGTCAGGGATGACGGTGTGCCTGTGTGAGGTCTGGCATGTCTCCCCTGTGCCAAGCAGAGTCGCCCACTGCCTGGCACAGAGAACGTGTTGCATGACTGTTGTTGCGTCTGTGGATGGAAAGGGTAGGCTAAGCTGTATTTTCGAAGCATGGAGGCCATGCCAGGCCCTGCTCTAAATACATCTGAGGCAGGAACTCATTTAACCCTTGCCACACCTCATGAGGAGGACACTTGTTCTCCGGGTGAGCACTCGGAGGCCGGAGTGGCCCTCACAGGGTCCCACCACAGTGGGTCTAGAAGATTCCTTCAGCTCTTCAGACCCAGGCTGTGCTGGGCGTGAGGCCGTGAGGGAAGGCCCCTTCCAGAGTCAGCTCTTCTGAGCCCATTCTCTGCCCTCAGCCCCTGAAGCCTTAGGGAGAGCCTCTGTGCAGCCCTCTTGCCGCAGAGCTGACGGGCCTGTACACTCAGGACGGGCGTGCCGGTTCCCGGGAGCAGCTCCTCACAGCCTCCCCAGAGCCCACGCCGACCCCTTGCATGGGGCCACTCCCCTCCCTGCGGCTGGTTTCCCGGAGCCTGCACCGACATACACTGAGGCCCGCGGACTCCGGGTCCTGCACAGGAACTCCACTCCCCTCCACAGCCCTGCACGAACGGTGGTCGTGCCGAGCCTACCTGCACCTGCCCTGACCCCGCCCCGCCCCGCCGCAGAGGGACGCGAGGCAACCACGACCCGCATCAGATGTCACCGTAATGTGTGGTCACAGGAGCAGAGTTCCCGTTGACTAGTGGACATCGTTACTTTTGGAGACATTGAGAGAAATATAAAACTTCGCCGCTTTAACCAAATGTTTTATTTTTATTTTTTTAAAGATTTTATTTATCTGTCAGAGAGAGAGAGCACAAGCAGGGGGGGCGGCAGGCAGAGGGAGAAGCAGGCTTCCTGCTGAGCAGGGAGCCTGATGCGGGACTTGACCCCAGGACCCTGGGATCATGACCCGAGCCAAAGGCGGACGCTTCACCCACTGAGCCACCCAGGTGCCCCTAAACAAAGGTTTGTAGCCAATGACACGGTGGTGGTGGCAGTAAATATTCTCCCAGGCTCTTAAAAAGGTCTGTGCTTTTGAGTTTAAGAATTGAACTTGTCAGGCCGCTGGGTGGCTCGGTCGGTAGGTGTCTGTCACGATCTCAGGGTCCTGGGATCGAGCCCTGTGCCGGGCTCTGCGCTCAGCCGGGAGCCTGCTTCTCCCTCTGCCCCTCCCCCCAAGCTCGCTCACTCTCTCTCTCTCTCTCTCTCTCAAATCAAGTCTTTTAAAAAAGGAATTAAACGTGTTGAAACTCATTCAGTGTCTCTGCGGCTCCCTGGGTCCTTAGTTCTGTGGGCCAGAAACAGCTGCGTGTTTTTGACCTCTGACACCTCAGCACAGAGCCGGTGCCGGGAAGGAAAGACCAGTTCTGTCTGGAGGGAAGGCAGGCGTTCCGTGTCTTTAGAATTTCTTGGAATGACCTGTGACCGAGTGACCAGAGAATGACAGGGAGGAAGAGGTTCATTCTCGTTAGGTTTTCTTATAATGCAGCTTGGTTTTTTAAATTTAAGGTTAAGCATTGTTTGGTGAAACTTTCATTTCTGTCACCGATACGTGGACGTGTGTGCTGCTGGTCCAGTCACAAGGGTCGCTGACAAACCCCGAGGGACCCGTTGTGCTGTGCTCAGGGATGCTGTGGCGGTGATGTGGGCAGGGGCCACGGGACCACTCGTCTCTGCTCCATGACTCTGTGGCCCCGGCTGGGGGCAGTCAACGCTGGGAGTCGTGGCCCTGGCGGCCACAGTCTGGAGGAGGCATCATCACTCCTGTCTCATGACACATGCCGGCCGGGGCCTGGCGAGCTCCCGGCTGGAGCCCCACGGTGGTCTCTCACCTTGGGCCACCTCAGGCTTCTCCCAGCTCAGCTGTGGAGCTCCAAGCAAACAAGGCTGAAGTGACGCCATTGGGGCCACCGGCCTCAGAAGTCACACGGTGGTGCTTCCGCCGCGGGCTACTGGTTGAGACCATCACGACGGTCTTCCAGGTTCAAGGAATTGTGAGCAAACCTCAGTCAACCCCATGTCCGTCTGTTCCAATGGATGTGTAAGTCGTTTTCAAGTTTTCCGGCTTCTGTAAACGATGCTGCGGGGAGCGCCCGTGCCAGTGTCCCCATGTGACCCCAGGGGGAGCTTCGTTGCCCTGTGGGCTCAGAAATCCCAGCCTTGCCCTGGGTTTGCGGGGGTAGATGGCCCCCACGGCTGAGGGTTAGTCGAGAGCCTGAAGGACGTGTCACTGCGTAAGGAACGCTCTGTTCCTACAAGTGCTTACCACTTTGTATTCCAAGTGACATTGAGACTGGTTTCTCACCTACTAGAAATTCTTTGTGAACATAGCTGCCCCACATGGTTGCATTAGAGATAATTAGCCATTGTGGACTACTTATTTCCTCAAGAGCCCCCTGGAAGGAGAATGAATGGTCCCGGGGACACTAAAAGTATTCTAAAGGCCCCGGTGGTATTGCTGACCTATAGGGTGCTGGTCTGACGAGCCAGGGGGTGGGGGGATGACTGTAAACTCCTGGAAGCCCCATTAATAGAGGTGTGTTAGGTACTCCTGCATATAATTAGGGAAGATGGGAAGCACCTTAGCATAAGCAGTCATCCATAGGATTGGCCAAACCCGGTCTCAGACCCAGATGCCCCTCAGCGTGCAGCCAAGCCTCTCCATGAGCCACCAGGGTGCTGCTCCCCAGGAGCCCGTAGCCCCACCTGTCCCAAGGCTCACCTGTAGGGAGGCCTTGGAGATGAGCAGGACTCCTTTGACCACGGGCTCTGAGGAGGCCCACTCTGCGGGGGTCCTTGGAGATAGAGGTGGTCTACAGAGGGGACTGGTGGTCACATAGTACCGCACGCTTTGAGGAAGCACCTTACCCCCAACAGCAGCTGGAATTCTGGCAGAAATGAGGGGCTTCGGCTTATGACACATTCGCTGAGCCTTTAGTGTGTGCCAAGGGTAGATAGGTTGATTTTGGGGGGTGTTTTCTCAGTGAGGAAGCTGGTCTACAAGATAGAGATGGGTTTTGGGGAAACCTTTGTCATCGGTGGGTACCGACGGTGGTCGGGGCCCGTGCAGACGGATGCAACAGGTTTCCCTGTCCCGGCCTCCTGCAGAAAGTACAGTGGCTGTGACCCTGGGTGCGGTGGGAGGGGGTGTTGTCCCAGAGGAGCTAGTGTTTAAATTGGGTCTTTTTTATTAATGTATAATGTATTATTTGTTTCAGGGGTACTTGAATTGGGTCTTGAAAAATGTTTATCAGACAAAAAACAGAGGGGGGATAATTGAAGGAGGGTCGGTTAATCTTCAGAGGTTCTATGAACATTGTGACATGAATGGGGAAATGATGTGGCACTTCTGGGGTGCCCCACCCAGCTCCTTAGGGAAAGGGAGCAGCGAGCATGTTGGATGGGGGGCCCAGGGCCGACCAGCATGTGCGTCCGCCAGCCCCACAGAGGGATTGTCTGCCAAACTGTGGACAGTTCCTGTTCTCAGGAGCAGGAATCTGTTTCTCAGCAGAGCATGGACTTCTTTTTCTGAATTTCTGCCCCAGAGAGAGGTTTTGTTAGCGACCTCTTGCTAGGGCCAGCCCAGAGGCTGTGGGCCTGCGAGGAGGGGGGAACAGGCATGCAGGACGTGCCTAGAAGGACCCCACCACTACCACGGGCTGCTGTCCCCCTGCTGGGACATGGCTGGTGCCCCACGGTGCTAACGAGCCTGTCCACAGCCCACAGAAACACAGATCCTTGTGTTCACCTAAAGGGAGGCAAAGAAAACAGCATTCTTTGACCTGGTGATGCTGGGACATTCCCCTTGGCTTTGTCCATTTGTGTGATTCAGACCGTATATAGTTGAAAGCAAGATTTAGGCGTTTTATCCAGAACTCATTTCCTCATTATCAAAGTCCCTCTAACGGAGCATCCCTCTGGAACTGTCTTTCAAAATTACCAAGATTTAATTTTTCAGAGTTAATTTAGGTTCCTAGCAAAATGGAGAGGAAGGTACAGATTTCCCGTATCCTCCCTGCCCCCACGCCACACAGCCTCTCCCGCTGGCCACATCCCCCACCGGAGTAGGACATATGTTACAACTGAGGAGTCTGCATTAACATACCGCCATCATCCCAACGTCCGTAATTTACATTCGGGTTCAGTGCTGGTGTGGGTTTGGGAATGTGTCTAATGACGTGTATCCACCATTAGAAAATCATACAGCATATTTTCACTGCCTGAAAAATGGAAATGTGTTCTGCCTGTCCGTCCCTCCTTCCCCCAAGCCCCAGCGACAACTCATCTTGTACCATCTCCATAGACTTGCCTTTTCCAGAACGTCACGTACTTGGAATCACACATACGAAGTCTTTTCAGATTGGCTCCCCTCACGCAGTAATGCGCACTCGGCTTTCCCTCATGTCTTCTCAGGACCCGACAGCAGGTTTCTTTTGAACACTGAGCAGTAGTCCCTGGTCTGGATGTGCCCCAGGGCATCCATTCACCTGCCGAAGGACATCTCCTTGGCTTCTAAGTTTTGGCAGTTGTGAGTGAAGCTGCCACACCCATTCGTTTCCACCTCCTCCGCTTAAACACCAAGGAGCACAAGTGCTGCATGTGTCGCAAGAGTAGATTTGGTTTTGTCAAAATCACCAGACTCTCCCAAAGTGCCTGCCCCGCTCGACGCTCGTCGCCAGCGACGAGGAGAATCCCTGCTTCCCCACGTCCGCACCAGCTTCAGGCATCAGCGTGCTGGGTTTTGGCCGTTCTAAGAGTCACGTCGTCGGATCTCCTTGTTGTTTTAATTTGCATTTCCTCATGACACAGGATGTGGAACATTTTTCACCACCGTCTTTTGTAGTGTTGTGCTTAATCCAGAAAGGCCATGGAAATCGGTCTCTAAAGATAGAATAATATGAATTATTGAGATTACCCTCAAACACATGTTACCTTTCTCCCTCCTCCCTCCTTCTGGGCCTCCCTCCTCTCCTCAGACAGAACATCAGCGAGACCCACTGTGCCATCACTTGCTGGAGGGAAGGGGAAGGTTGTGGCCCGCGAGCAGCTGTGGGCAGCGTTACAGCGTGGACAGGACCAGCAGCCTGTGAGCTCAGAACAGGAACTACCTTCGCCAGCGCAGCTTCTGGTTGCCTTGGCTGGGCCCCTAATAGAATACTTGTGAGGAATCACTACACCATTTTTTTAAAAGTATGAATAGATGAAGCTTGGGGTCCTGATAATTTACAGTCACCGGACACAGTGGGACTCAACCTGGAACGCATGTTGGAATTACTTGGACCCTTTTCCAAACGTAGAGCCCCACCTGAGGGTTCCTAATCTCTTGGAGTCGCACCTGGGAGAGAAAGCCTGGTAAAGCGCCTCCTGGTGGTCTCGATGCGCATATGCGTTTGGAAAACTCTAAAATAAAGCATCCGCTTTCACTTAAAAAAAAAAAATATTCTAAAATTTCCCAAGCATGTAAGTATCTGGCATTTTAAAATATCCAGGAAATAAATTTCATGGTTCATGTTTTGGGGATAAAAACATATTCTTAGAAAAAGGTGGGCTTCTCAGTAATTTCTTCTGCCCCTTACCTCTTTCCTATTCCGGCTTAGTTTGCCTTTTAGATGTTAACGCATCGCAGCCTTAACTGGGGTTAGCTGCTTGGGGCATGTTGTCAGCTAGTCTTCCAGCGCTGCTGGTCCATGGGATGGTCCTACCCTGCACACAGTCACCTTTGTGTTTGTCCCCTGCCCTCCGTGGGCATGTGTCCCCCACGCTCCCTGCCCTAGCAGAACACTTTTCTAGAGACACACACGTGGTAATGAGGGCTTTGGCCCATGCCTCTCTCCAAAGAGTCAGGCTGCCCCGATGCTGCAGGAACACAGATTTTTCTTTCTTTTTAATTAATTACGCCCTCAGTAATTTTCTACGGAAACCATGGTCGGAGAGAACCGATGGGACCTCCCTTACCGACTCTGAGGGACACCAGGATGGCCACAGGCTCTGGAACTGGGGAGAATGGGGTGTGTGGCCATGTGTGCTCTACTGGAAGTGTTTCTGGGCATGCCTGAGCCCAGCTTTCTACGGTGCAGGTCTTTGTTGCTATGGAGGAAAATGTATGTAAACTTCAGGTCTGTGGAAAGCTGAGGGTCAATGTCAAGGACAAAGCTGATGGAAAGGATCACTGTGACAGAGTAGGAGAATCTGGGGGGTCAGAATGGCTGTAGTCTGTGCTCCCCGCTTCCCGCACCAAGTTTTCACTTGTAAATTTTAAACAACTCAGTTTGCCAAACCTTGGAATTACACATGGTCAGAATTCAGAAGACTTTGAAGATCATGGACTTAATCTCCTTGCTTTGCCAGTGAGCCTCATAAGTCTTAGAAGGAGAAAGGGATTCACCCAAAGTCACATCTCCCTCTGGTTCCTTCTCGATTCAGTCCCTTTCAATTTAACTTAGCCTGATAGCGCAAGCCTCGAAGACCTGTGGCGTGTCTTTATAACCATGGTTAGGGGCTGGAGGTGGATGCGAAGCAGTCGCTGGAAGACTGCTTTTCTATTTTGAGGAAATGAAAAGGAGGACAGTGGGATGGGTCATTTAATTTAATGGGCCTGTTTAACTGCCAGGCTTTCAGGATCTGAGATGCTTGGGGGATGAATCAGGGATAACGATACCACAAAGTTTGCTTGGAAGGAGTTCACAGCCTGGGGAAACTCCAGCATCCCGATGGAGGCACGTAGCAGACCATGTGGGTGTCAGTGCTGTGACTGGAGGTATAGGGGAGCATCACTGGGAGGGCGCTTTGAACGGAGCCTGGAGGGATGGGCACCATCTGGGCACGTGGCATTCAAGGAGGGCAGCCTGGTTAGAAAGAACAACAGTGGGAGACACGGACGCTAGAACACATGCAAGGAAACAGGCTGTTTGGTTTGATTGAAGCATCTAATGTTTGAAGGGGAAGGTTGGGACGTTGGATGGAGAAGTAGGTCGGGGAGGAAGATGGGGAAGAAGGTTGGAGATGTTGCTCAGTCATGGTACCTGCAGTTTGGCCTTCGCCTGCAGACCAGCATCTCCCAAGCTGGTTTTTAGGGTCCGTGCTACTGACTCGGCGTTCTGCAAATGCCACCTTGCGCTCTGTGCGATCAAAGGGAAGCCAGAGGATGGGCCAAGTTTGCTGCTCTTCAAAGTTTCGGGTAAAAAGAAAGCTGCCTCTAGCAATGTTTCATAGTGTCAACTTTCCAGTGACCTAGGTGGACATCATTGTCTAATCGGAGACTCCCAGGATCATGGTCCCCAGCTAGGCTTGGAAATATCCAAAGGCCCAGCCTCCTGGATCCTTTTTCCTGTCGCCAAACTCGGAAGGGGCCTTCTCGGGGCTGTGGAGACTCCGATGCCTAGGCCCAGGTGGCCTCAGGTCGGCTGCCCGTCCGCTGGAGCTGGGAAGCCCAAACCCGGCCTCCAACCTGCTGCTGCCGTGTGGCCATGGGAGCGGAGCTGAGGGACAGGCCCTGTGGCCTGGAGCAGGGATGATGGCTTGTGCTCTTGGGGGACAGTGGCTGGGAGGCCCTGGAGACGCGCAGCTTCCTGTCTGTGGTTGGGCCCCCTGGGTGGGGCTTACACTGACCTGGAAGAGCCACTGGGATTTCCTGCTGAAGCTTTGCTGTCCTTAAGTTGTGGGACTGAAGCGTGCGTGCATATGTGTCTGTGTGTGTGCACATGTGTGTGCACGAGTAGATGTGAGTGTGTGGGAGACCGGCTACAGGCAGGTTTTCAGTGTGGACCCTAACAGTAGGAGGAGGGGTCAGTTTGCACACGAGCTCACTGCAGGGACAACCATCCGTGCACTGGACCAACCGCAGGCCTGCGGCCTGGCCGACTGACCCTGGCTGGACGGAGGGGCCCGACCGCTCTGGGTGTGGCTTGCCCTCTCCAAGCCCTGGTTCTGCTCAGCCTGCGCCCCGACATGGATGGAGGTCTGCCCTCACCCCTCACTCCAGGCCTTGGCTCTGTGCAGAGAAAACTCCGCGACCTCCTCCCTGAATTCATCCCGGCTTCCCTGTGCCCTGAGCTGCCCAACTCTCGGGCCTCAGCCCGTCTTTCCCTCCCTCACTGGCCCTCAGCACTGAAGAAGGGGTTGGCATCTCTCCTCCAGTCTTGCTTCTGCTTCCAGATGCGGGGTTTCCCTTGGGTTCCGACTTCTGCTCCTGCCACACAGGGGCCCCAGGGTACAGCCCTGCGGGTCAGTCAGCAACCGGACGAGCCTGCCGTGGGCGAGGGTCTGACGAGGTCCAGAGGAGGAGCGGGGATGTCTTGGAATTGGGGGGACTGACCTTGCTATGCGGGGAAGCCTAGAGGCTGCCTGCCCTCCTTCCTGCTCCTGCCTCCCGGGGAGTAGGAGTTTCCGAACCTGATTCTAAACCCACCCTCTTGACCTTGATCAGACCTTTTTATTGTTCTCACAGAACTTTCTAGTCTGGAGGGAGAGTGAGCCCTGTAACTCTGGGTCAATGCTGGGAAATCAGAGGACTTGGCAGTTTCCACTTTTTAAAGACCTGAATGCGGATCAGTCCGGATTCTGGTCGAATCCTCGGCCGCACGAGCGAGGGAGGGATGTGATGTGTGAGGGAGACTCCAGGAAAATTTCCTCGATGAGTTCATTTAAGGTAGGAGCTGAGACAAGCCTTGCCGCCCCCAGTCCTGGAGACTTGGGGAAGGATCGCAGGGTCTTGCCAGAAGCATGGGAGCAGGAGCTGGAGGGAGCACGAGCAGGTGGGGGGGTCTTCCTGACATGCCCATTCTTGGCCGTTAATTAACCTCCCCAGGTGCTTGAGCTGAGTGAATGTGTGTGTGTGTGTGTGTGCGCACGTGTGCGTGCGTGCGTGTGTGTACATGCACGTCTGTGCTCTGGTATAACCCAGTGCAGGGTCCGGGTTGGCGTGGAGAGAAACCCCAGGTTGGTCTGAAGAGCAGGGACCACGGAGGCTGAGAGAGGTTTGCCAGGGGAGAAGGGGGAAGTGCGTGGAGCGGTCACCGTGTCTGGCATTGACGTTGTGGCTGAGCGGCTCTGGACGCAGAGGCCCAAATTGGCTCTGGTCAGTGCATCTGCCATCCTCAGAGGAGGGCTGAGAAGGGCTCAGCGCCGATGCAGGGCCCGAAATGAGGGGTGTGGTCCGTGGGAGACGTGCGGTCTTTACGGGTACGTCTAAAAGTTGGATCACCAGGACGTAGTGAATAAGCGAGGGTAGCTGCTGGTGGCGACTCCCGAGTCTCTGGGTGCCTGAGCGTGGCGGTGCCTCTCTGCCTGAACCAGGGAACTCAGGAGATGGAGAGGGTTGAGGGGAGCAGGAAGCCGGTGAGCTTAGATGCATGGAGTCCTCGATGCCGTCAAGCGTCAGGTGGACAGGTGACCTGTCGGTGGTTAGGCGCTCGCCCTCAGAAGGGGCTCTGGGGTCTGCAGAAGAGACTTAGCACCAGATTTATGCTTGGGGCCCATCTGAAGTTTTTCCCGTGCAAAAGCACTGGTTTGTTTCAAGGCTCGACTAGTTGCCCAGAGACGAGAGTATTTGGTGGGCAAATAGGAGGAAGGACTGGTGGGCGAGGGAACCCTGGCAGCGGGGAGGACAGGGCTCTGCTCCAGGAAAGGAAGGGAGAAGGGAGGCCATAATTCCAGGGACATTCTTAGGCTCTTGGGGACGGGTGGCAGAGCCTCGTGCTGCCTCAGTGGTTCTCCTGGGGCAGCTGTGCTCACCAAGGTTCAGAAGAGCTCTCCTACGTCCACAGGGCAGAACCTTAAGGCAGGGGCAGCCCACAGGAACCTCATCACCACTCTACTGTAAAAGATAGCCAGTGCTTGACACCCTCTCCATTCTTAGTCGAGGGGGAGCAGAACTGGACGCTGGTACAAGGACCAGCATTTTCTTTGCAAATACTGAGTGGACTGATACGAACTCAGCAGACACTGGTTAGAAGCCTCTGGTGGTTCACGTAGGGCGCTCCTTCACCTAAGGGAGAAATCAGACAGTCCTACTCGTACCTTGTAAATTAGAGGGACGGGGGCAGGAAGAAGCACGTACCAGTCAAGGAGCTGGAGAAAGTCGCGCCAAGCTGGGAGAGGCAGGGAGCAAGGGAGGCAGCTTTGAACCGAACCTGGAGAGAGGCGGGTGGTTCCATGCTGGGAACGGAGCAGAGGTGAGGGTCTGTTTTTGATGCCCTCCTGGTGGGAGGTGTTCCCATATAAAATGGGAACCATTAGAGGGTTTTAAATTGGGAAATGACAGTTAAGTCATAGGCTTTATTTTTATTATTTTTATTTTTTAACATATAAATTTTATTTTATTTTTTTCAAGTCCCAGGCTTTAGAAAGACTCTGTGGCAACTGGACTGGAGGGGAGGAGCCTGAGATCTGTGAGGTTTGCTGGGGAGTTGAGGTTACTAAGAGCTGTGGGTAACGCCATGAGCTGCCTGCCAGCGTGCAGTGATGAGAGACGGCCAGCAGGTGGCGCGCGAGGACTTCATTTCTCCAGTTTCGGGGGTGGCGTGAGCCTCTTGGTCTCTCTTTATTTACTCATTTACTCATTTACTTACTTACTTACTTACTTACTTATTTATTTATTTATTTATTTATTTATTTATTTATTTATTTATTTATTTATTTATTGGTGTTTTTGTTTTGCGTGTTAGTAGTGGATTTTCGTGTCTGCCCTCTGCCCTTCCACGCTGTCCCCACCCAGCTTCTTCCCAACTTCTTTCAAAAGACTGTCCCCCACCCCGGAGATAAACCAAAATAAGAAAGGACAACAAATCAAGAGGAAGCTTGTGGTCAGTTTTGAAAAGGACAGGCTAGTATTTGGGGCAGCCAGGCAGGCCCTGCTTTCCCCTCCACCATGCTTGAGACCAGACCTTTGGGGTCATCGGTGCCAGCAGCAGAGGCCTGCGTGGGGGGTGGGGGTGGGGAAGCCCAGACTCAGGACACTGGAGGCAGACAGGTATCTCCTCATCTTGCACCTGCACCACACCCCTGCCCCTCCCCTGCATCCTGGTGGACCACCCTTTCAAGCTGAAGGAGAAATCAGCCTTCGTCCTAGTCCTACAAGTCCTTCTGGGATGCTCTCTGTGTGTTTTTAAGGACAGGAGATGTGCTCCTTCTCAGTGTCCTCACGGTAGAAAGAGAAGGAGCCCCAGAGGCACAGTGGAGTGGCCGCTCTGGGCCCCGCTCGGCTGGTCCCCCTGAGTGCAGCCCCTGGTGTGTCACTCACCTCCCTCACCCTCAGTGTGGCCTCACCTGGGAGGCGGTTTGCTTCGTGTGCCCATCCCCGGGGCGGAGAAAATGAGGCAGGTGCTGCCCTAACTCTAACAAAGGGTTCACTTCTCCGTCTGGCATTTTTGCTTTTCCAGAATACCCCCCCCCCCCTCTGATGGGAGACACTTAATATTCCTTTTCTCGAGGATTTGTTAGAAATTCCCCGTTAAAAACAAGTGGGCCTCGTGCTCCTTCCCGGGGAGGGGGGTCATTCCCTGACTCCGGTCTGTGTTCCTGGGTCTACGCAGAAGGTCAGAGCAGCACGTGCAGTCGGCGGGAGCGCGTGGGCTCCTCCAGCAGCTGCCTGACGCCCAGCCCAGCACGCTCCTGTCTCCTTCAACTCTCCCCTCATTCTGCCGTTCCTCCGGCTAATAATCATTTTTACTGTTATCGTTGATCTTTAATGTGTAAAAACCAACTCGGGTATTTATCAATTCGTTTTACTGCTTTCTGTCCCTAAGTAAAGACGTTCTGCTCTCATCTTTTAAACTCTCTTATTCCACTTTCCTGAGTTGTTTTCTAATTTTCTTTTCTAATGCCCTGAGTATCGTAGTCACATAAGGCGTTTCCACACCCTTGCTCGTTGACACACACCTGTGGATAGCAGTTCCCTCTGAATGCTCTGCATTCTGGCCCTTCCTGCTTTTGTTGTCCGCGTGGCAAGACGGCTTGCCTTTCCGTACTGAGGTCTTGATGAACTCTTTGACCGAAGTGGTGTTAAATGCGGGTTTCTTACATTTCCTGGTGGACGGTTTTTTCCACGGGTTTGACGTTCTTATTTTGTGTTTTCATTTTTCAGTTTCTCTCCTCGTATGGAGCATTTCTGTTCCTTTGGTGTTTCGTGATGTTTTCTTGTGGCTGAAGAAAATACCAGTTTTTAAGGATGTTACCCGGATACTTGAGAAAGTTTGCAGATCTTCTCTTCCCGTGGCATATAGTCAGACATATGTCGAGACCATCCACCTTATTAATTACGGTACTGAGGCCTGGTGTACTGGGACGAGCTTTGTCTATTTTATCTCTTCGGAAAAAGAGACACGTATGAAAAATGCCGCCACCGGAGGGATCCCACGTGCCTGCGCGCAAACGTCTGTTCTTGCCTCATTAATGTTGACTCCAAGGTCTTTGGAGCATAAACCTTCATCTTGCTCCGGCTTCATCGCAAACCCTGGCTGCCTCAGCGAGGAAGAGTTTGGCTTTGGCGGAGTCACTTTATTTAGCTGAACTGTCCTCGTCTGGAAGAAGGGATGGTGGTTCAGGCATTATAGAAACGTGCCGAATTTCGGGGAAAAGCCTAGAAAGCCCCAGCCCTGGAGAGAGGCCAGACTGGCCAGCCCCATGGCTAGCATTCACGGTGCCCGGGCTCTGTAGCCTCATTTTCTAGCGGCTTCTCGACTGCTCTGGACATTGTTTTGGCAGGTGGTTCCACTACAAACACGACTCGTGTCCCCCAGCCTAGCGTGATCGTGCCGCCCCTCTGGCTGTGGCCGCCGGGGAGCCGTGTTCCTGTCCCGACTTCCGCCATGGCCGTCGCGGATGCTTCAGTGACAGTCTTCACTGCCACTTGGACTGAGCCTTCCAGGACCACCACGTGTCCCCGCGTCACTACCGTGTGCCTGTGCTGCCTGCAACCCCCATTAGGGAATTAGGATGATTTATGCGCATTTTCCTATAAAAGGAGGTCGGACTGGACACCAGTGGGGCCAGGCCTGCTTCCAGCTTTGCCACATCCCCAGAGGCTCCCGGCCTCTCCTGAAGTGGAGGGTGTCCCCCTGCGGGCCGTGCCCACAGAGCTGCTGCCCTGAAATGCCGATGAACTGCATTCTGGGTACAGTCACAGGACTCAGCAGCCCCGGAACGCCTCGGAGGTGATGGAATCCCCCTTCTTCCTTTCTTGGTCTCAGAAGAGCCTGGCAGAGAACGAGAGGAAGTAAGTGTCAGCCGAGGAGCCCAGGTCCCGCGTCTGCTTCCACATGAAATGTCCCTCGTGCGGGAGGAGGACCACGCTGGGCTGGAATTTGGGAGGCGCCCGGATTCTGGGCCATTCCTGGAGCAAGAAAGGAGGTATGTGGAGGCCGCGATGTGTTACTGTGCTTCCAGTTTCTGGACGTCCATCCAGGCTAAAACAATGCCCCCCTGGATACAATCACCGCGTTTCAGATTTGTTATCTCCGAAGTGAGCTGGGGAGGTGACTTGTGCAGGTTTCCAGGGAGTGGGCTGTAACCCGAGTGAAGCTTTTCTGAGGAGAAGGAGCCACGCAGTTCTCACTGGGCTTCAAGCTCTGACGTCACTTGCAAGCCTATTTCCCAGGGAGACAGCACGAAGTCTCCCGAGCTTTCCAAAGTGCTTCTGTCCCCACTGGGGCCACCGTTGGCATCAGGAGGGCCTGTGGGCCTCCTGTCCTGACTGGGTCCTTGCCTTCGGGGCCACCTTGGCCCTGCTGTGCCCTCTCTGAGCTTCCATGCCCCGCTATCTGTGATCCTGCAGGCAAAAGGGAGTGAAACAGCAAATGCCCGTCGCAAACTCGCATAAAGAAAACCATCCTCCTCTCCTGCAGAGAACGCGGCTGTAAAAGGGATTGGCCTCTCGCCGACATGTTTTCAGGGTGTGGGGCATTAACGCTACTGTTTCCTCTCGGGTGTTCCATCGTGAAAGACAAGGATTGAGCCCGAACAGGGGATGTTTGGGGTGCTAATGAGAACCAACCAGAACTTTAGAATTCTGCAGGAGGAATGAGGAGAGAGGGCGGGCAGCTCTGATGGAGGAGTACACACACGTCTGCGTGCACCTGGACTGCTCACGCATGGCACGAATGTGAGGCGGAATGAGGCCGGGCAGCAACGAGCAGGCCAGAGGTGGGCTCCGATGCGAGGCAGGCCGGACGGGCTGAGCCCTCCCCCAGACACGGGAGCAGACCTGGAGCCTGGGTCGGGGCAGAGGGGCGTCGGCTGGAGCAGGAGTCCTGTGGGTGACTCGTGCTCACCTGCTGTGCTGAGTCCGGTCAAGGGAAGTGATGGACGGCAGCGTGCCTTCTGCCGGTGGATTTTCCCAGGTTGCCGGCAGCTGGAGGGAGGAGGCCTGGAGTGGGCGGCAAGTTCAGCTGAGAGCCGGGAGCTGCTGAAAGGCAGCAGGCGGGAGAACCAGCCTGGAGAATCTGGGGGCTTGCAGGTGTATTGCTAAAACCAGGTTTCTACCAGGAGCCCAAGCATTCTGCCGAGCTGGGGCAGTCTGGACTCGCGATCAGTCTGGACGGAGACGAGGAGGCCACACACACCTTGGTGGGGGAAGGAGCCTTCCCGCTGTGTGTCTGGGGGGCAGAGTGCTGGGGAGCCGTCTCGGGTGGGGGGAAGCGGGCTGTCCAGTCGCCCTGTGCAGAGGGAGAGGTCTCCGCTGTGGCTTGGAAGGTGCGTGCCTTCGCCCAGCCAGGGGCCCGGCAGGTCGGCAAGGGTGGCTCTGGGTAACGGACCGAGAAGGCAAGTGCCGGCGTGAGAGGGTCCCCTGCAGACCGAGATCCCTGCAGAGGGGTCCGGGGTCCGATGAGGGGTGCCGACGGACTTTTGTGATCGTCGGTCCCTCATGGCTCTTGTGATCGTTGGTCATTTCAAAACCTTTACAGGGCTCATCTGCTTTAAAAACAGTATTTTCACAACACAACCATCCACAAATGGGTTTTTTCAGATATCCTCATGTTCCATCATTGAATTCCACAGGTGAGGGAACGGACCTTTGAGATAAAGGGTCTTCCCAGATTCATGCAGCTCGTGAGGCCTGGAACCGGCGGACGGTCCTAAACTCATCCAGGCGCCCAGAGGCCGGCAACGGTCTGGTTCCTTTCCGAAGGTCCTCTCCAGCGGCGCGTTCACTTGCCTGTCACCTGCAGGTGCGGTGTGGGCGTGCGTGCACACAGGCCGAAGCGGGTGTGCGTCTGCAACGTTCACCCGAGCGTGGGTCGGATTTGATTGAACCCAGCGCAGGGCCCGTCCCCGCCGAGCCTAACGAAGCACCCAGCGAGGACGTTGGGCTGCTTCATGCAGCACATGTGATGGGGGCAGGGCAGGCTCTGGGGTATGACGGTGCATAATTCCCTTTTGTTAAGCCCCGGAAACATCTGTTTCTCTCCAACCTGTTTAAAGGTTTCGCTTTAGTAGATATTGGTTAATGATCACAAAGTCATTTGCCGTTAAAAACAGGTGCTTAACGCTGGTGCCTGGAGAATGACAGTCCCTACAAGAGGTGTGGGTGCTGCCGGAAGACAAGCCCCAAGCCCCAAGGCAGCAAAGCATCCTGCTGAGACCCCCAGGCTGGCACTCTCTTATACTCCTGGTCCTGCTGACTCAGGTCCCTATTACCTTGTCCTCGGGTGGGGGCTCTCCCCAGCCCTGTGATGACCCGTTTCGTTACAGAAAAGCTTGGAGTCAGTCTGGGGCACCCGCACTGTTGCTGTGACCTTCCTTGTAAAAATACAGTTAGCCACCTGCCCTCGGATGCCGGGAAATGGAGTGAACTTTCCTCATGCATGCCTGATTCTCGAGGAGTGGTGAGCCCTCCTTTCCTTGTGCGAGGTGACAGGAGACGTGAGGCTGAATTGCAACCTCCACCAACACGACTATCCAGCTCTTGGGCTCTAGAATACGATTTTGTTCTAACGGAGGTCGGGATGCCTATAACCTTGCCCCAGCAATCCTTCGCTGTTGGCTCTGTTGGCTGCTTATTGACCTCTTCATGTTGGACTCAACGTCGGAGATAAGTAGGGGAGGGAAGTGTAAGGGGTCGTGATTCTTTATGTGTCGTTTTTTCCACACATGTTTAATGGGCTCCTGCTAGTTGTAGAGTGTCCTAAGGAGTACAGTGATGGCTGAGATATACTCCTTCCTTTAGACAAGTTTAAAACAATATTTTAGTCACCTACTGAAAAACTCAGTTTGTATCTGCATGACCGTAAGTGCTGGGTTCTTCCTTCCCAGTAGCTGTCATGGGCAGAGAGCTCGGTCTGGTTCTGTCCATGTGTCCGATGCAAACGGATGGAATATGGTGCAGCTTCCCTTCAGCGGCTCTGGGTCCTGACTGCCCGTTCGAAGCTGGGAGCTTGCAAACACACCAATGCCAAGGTCGTATCCCAGAGAATTAAGCCGGACTCCCTGGGGCTGAGGCGCAGTGTAATCTGCTTTCAGCTTCTGATCGTATCAAGGTCCAGCCGCCACCGAGAACCACTAGTGCCGCGGGGCTTAGAGAAAACAACAGGTGTGTTGTAGTAGAGAAACCAATTTTACTCCATTCTGAAGCAGCAAAGTTATTTATTTTTCAATAGCTCAGTTTGGATCTAGAGTATTATTTTTGGATCTTCACGGCTCAGCAGTTAAAAAAAAAATTCCTTGAACTTGAGGCACAGAGAGCACTCAACAATGTTCGACTTCAAAAACCCATTCGCCACTTACTCCGCAACAATGGGCTGGAGTTTGCATCGCGCAGGACGCAGACGACACAGCTGACCTCCATGTAAGAAGTCATCACCTCATGCTCAAGAGAAACGGGGAAGCCGGTGACTCCCACTCGGTGTCTGTGAAGGGAAACCCATTTTGTAGCAACGACCCACATGAAGAGAGTGTCCATCCCAACCCGGTCATGGGTTGTGTAGGTGCCCAGGCTCCAAGGATGATATCTGCTCCAGGCAAGAGCACTCATCTCCCAGCTCTGCTCCTTCTCCCTGAACGTTAGAGAGCCACTTCCCTATGTGGGCTGTGAGACATGTTCCACAGCCCCTCCTGTTTGAAAATTCATGCACATGGCCCAAAGCCACGGTCTTCAGCCTTTGTATGATAGTCCATAGCTCTGGGTGCCGGGTTACCGTAAATGTATTTCACGGATCAGATTTTTTTTTTTTAAGTTATTTTTCCCTTCCTGCTACCAGCCTTTTTCCTGGTGCTGCTTGGGGTGAAGCAAGTCCTCCTCCATTGCCGACACGGAGAACCCAGCAAACACGCTGCCCTCCAGCCTCCTGTTCTTTAAAGGGAGAGGGTTGCTGCAAGGTACTGACTCAAGCCCAGGTCCAAGGGCGTTGGTGGAATGAGCCAGGCCAGGAGAACTGGGCTCCGGGACCAGCATGCGGTCACCCTGCAGGTGTGTGGGTGGGGTGCTTCCCGCATCCGCTGACTCCAGCTCTGGCTGGTGGGTGCGTAGCAACCGTGGAAGATTTTCTCCACCCGAATATTCCACTAAGCCTTGCTTCCTCCTCGCGCTCCGTTTCCGCCTCCCCCTTCCAGATATTTGTGTGATGATTTTCCAGCCTCGGGCTCTGCAGAACTCCTTTGTGCGCACACGTTTTAAACGTGTTCATATATATACCCCTAGCGAGTTCATCTCTTTCTTGTACGTTCCCTTGGTGAGCAGGAGACTCGGGGGGTCTTTAGTCATGACTCCTGCCCACGGGTCCGTATCAGGGACTGTTGCTTACGCTGCATATCGAGCATGTCATTATTTTGGGGGAGTTACATTCAAATTAAGGATTTGCATAGAGAGTGAGGGTATTTTTTGAGAGACTGAGTTCTACTTTCTGCTCTCCTTCAGCATTACTGGGTGAACTTGGGCAGGCTTTTTGGAATCCTAGGGCCTTGCTTTGCTTCCATGTAAATGAGAGCTTGGGGTTCTGTCCCAGTCCTAATTTGATTTTTGGTGTGAGACCATAAGAAAATACCCTCTCGGTCTCAATTAAAGACAATGGAAACATCGACAATTAGACGGCTTACCCAAAAGGCTTGGAAGGATGTTCTAGATCATTCTAGAGCCTTTTTTTTTTCCCCAAAAAACAGCCCTCCACCACCCACGACGAGCATCTCTTGACCATGTCAATCCAGGCACAACACTCAATACTTCTTAACATTTTATCTCCCTAATACCCCGTCCGCGGTGACTTGGGGTGGAAATCCCTGTCACCAGTGCTGTTCAGAGTGGGTGCACAGTCTGTGTGACGGCTGGGTTCCTGCCTTCCACTGCCCCCAGAGTGGGAGCTCCACGTGCTGACTATTCCCAATGGCCTTTGCACACAGCACTGTCTTCTGTGCCCAGGCTGTCCACTCCTGACAGCTGGAAGTGACAGATACTGGCACTGGTTTAGTAGCTAGGAACGTCGCTAGGTGTGTGTTGACTTTAAGGAAGAAAAAAAAAGAAAGAAAGAAACAGAGCAGTTGGGCTCTTTCTCTTTTCGCTTTTTTGGCTGGCTGCTTCCTGCTTCATAAATCTGGGGTGGGAGGCAGGGGAGGCAGTGAGCTGCTCCCCGCGTCCCCAGCCTGTGGGAGGGGGTCAGCGGCAGCACCTCTCTGGCCAGCTGCTGGGGCCATCTGCAGCTGGGGCTGGTTCCGTGATCTATGGCCACAGAGCCACTCCAGGGGCCTTTATGGCTGCTTCATGGCAGCTGGTGTGAATGGGAGTGGAAAAATAAACCCTTTTCTGCCCCAAACATCAGGAGGAAATGCTCCCAGACACACACACACACACACACACACACGCACGCACACACACCCTCAGCTTTTCCACGCTGGTGGTAATTCTCAGGCCCGTGGTTGTGGTTTTTACGTTTGAAGGTCTGTCTTTTTGCTTGGGAGCAGATTGAATCCCCAGTGATAGATCAAGGTTGTTGGCATCCATGTTTCCAGCCTCCGAGGGAGTTAGGAGGAAAAACCCAGGAAAAAGGATCGGTCTTGAATTAAGAGGAAAAACACGTACATTTCCATTTCCATTGAATTTTAATTTCAAAACACACATTTAAAATGACAGATTGCAAACAGCTACTTTGCCAGCCAGTGGAAACTCCGTGTTTTATTGGACTGGCTTGATGACGCAGGGGACCGAATACGGACCATGAGTCCAAATGCCTTCTCTTCAGCCCCTGTGCCCAGACCCCACACACTGCAGCACCCCCCTTGATCTTGTCCAAATAACCCTTTGTTAAAATTGGGCCTTTACTGCTCTCTGCGAGTCTGATGCTTCCGTCAGATAACACAGGATTCTGAAAGGAGCTGAGTAAAAGAACAGGCGTGCATTTTTTTTTTTCTTTTACTTGGTGAGTATTTCTAATAGGTATTGATAAATCCAAGCACTCTTAGTCTTCGGTTAAGACAAACCCAAAGCCCTGAAGGGGCTCACAGTCTGAAGAGGGACAGAGCTAAGTGCAAAGACATGCTGAGTGTCAGGACAAGTGTTTTTGGAAGGTCCTGCGGGATCCAAGGAAAAAAGCTTCCAGACCTGCCACTGGGGAGAGGTGTCAGCAAAGGAGTGGGAACGAGGGGGGTGTAGTGTATGCTTGGAATTGCTCATTCATTACAGCCCAGAGTAAATGCTACTATCTCTAGGAAGCCCTTTCTGTGTTTTGGATTTTTTCCTTCCTCTGGGCTCCAATATTTTAGTTTCTAAAATATTTAGTTTCTAAAACTTGTTTTTACTAGTTCTGAGTGGCTATCTACTTTCTATCCCTAGACATCTTGAGGGCAAGGATGCGATGTGATACAGCCTGTATCCCTACTCTTATGCTTGTCAGGGTAGACAAAGAGCACATGTTTCTTCTCTGCCTGAATGAAGAACTGGGCAGGGATGATCCTTGCTCAAGTACATGCTAAGATCTGTGCGCCTTTGGCCTCCGTTCCGTGCCAGAGCCTGGCTGGCTCAGGACCTGTGTGGATGATCGGACATGGAGGCTGAGTTCGCTGCCCACCAAGCATCGTCAGGAATGCCGGCCATCCCGATCAAGCTAGTATTTGCAATGGTCCTTCATCCTCATGCTGTGACATGGGGAAGGTGAGCACGAATGGGAACGGAAGGTGCTAACAGAACTCCAGAGAACGACGTCTGCCGGGGCTAAAGCTTTGGTTTCTTCATCTTTATTTTTTAATTTTTATTTTACTTTTTTATTGAGAAAGAGAAATAGAGAGAGAGCAGGTGGGGAGAGGCAGGAGGAGACAGAGAATCCTGAGTGGAGTTCCCGCTGAGCGTGGAGTCCCACACAGGACTCGATCTCGTGACCCTGAGATCATGACCTATGCTGAAATCAAAAGTCGGACGCTTGCCTGAGTGAGCCACGGCACGCCCTTGGTCTCTTTATCTGTGACTGGATTCGTGAACTACATTTTAACAGTGAGGATTAACGACATATATATATGAGAATACGTCACACAATTACTGCCACATAGAAAACTGGATTAGGACTCACAAAGGGACATTTATAGAAAGGGAGCCCTTGCATTTCTTTTTAAAATCACAGTAGCAATTGTGTATGTTTTAGAAAAATCAGAGTAATAACAGTTTAAGGAAAACCTGTAGACTCCATGAAGCTTTCCGTAGGCCCCCCAGAGTCAGATACTTCAAACTCTTTGCTATTTCTTCTGATTTAGAACTTCAGACTTCTAATAATATGTATTTATTCTGTTTTGAAAATTAAAAACATTCTCTATTGACTTATACTATGGAAGAAGAAGGTTCACAGAGCACACCATGTGTTCACCACACATGTATTTTATTTAAAAAATTGATTTTTTTCTATGCACCATGTAATAATTCTCCCTGAAAGGACAGTCACAGTCTCAGTAATTATCACCCAGTACTTAGGGTATCTCTTGATTCCACTGTGCTACTGCTAAGTTGGCTCTCCTTCTTTCTAAACTTCATGACTTTCCCTTTCGTTGGAAATCTCCTCCATCATTTGTTGGAGCATATCCTCCAGTAGCTTTCTGAGAAGAATGTGCATAAAAGGGTCATCTAGTGGGATGCATGTCAAAAACACGGTTATTGGGGCTAACATTTTGTTTTGGTTGGATAAAGAATACCAGATCAGCGATGATGTTAATCTCAGAACACTAGATTCTGCAGATAATGTTTGCATGGGGGTGTAGTAATTGTCGTTGTGATTCCCATCTGAGTCCTGCTCTCTAAAGATGTGTTCCTTCCCTCTGAAGCTTTCAGTCTCCTCTTTTTATGCTTGGTATTCTGTAACTTTGCAGTGATGTTTCTTGTTTATTTAGTGGGTCAGTTTGATAGTTTCCTGTGCCTGCAGCAGTCACTGCTAACTAGGTGGCTGGAAACAAAATAAATGTACCCTCTCAAGATCTGGAGGCTTATAGTTTGAAATCAGTTTCCATGGCTGGAATCAAGGTGTTGGCAGGGCCGTCCCTCCAGAGGTTCTAGGGGATAGCCTGCTCCCTGCCCTGTCCAGCTTCTGGTGGCTGCCAGTGCTTCCCTGGATGTGGCTGTACCAGACACCATCTCTGCCTCTGGGGCTATGGTGCCTTCTCTCCTGAGGGTGTCAATTCTCCTTGGCCTCTCTCCTATACATAAACAAATGATTGTATCTAGAGCACACTGGATAATTATCCAGGGTACTCTCCCCATGTCAAAGGCCTTACCTTAATCACATTTTCAAAGAGATTCACAAGATTCTCTTCTGAGGACAAACCCATTGTCTGGGGACTGTGATCCAGGCAACCATGGTCACTCGATAGGAACCAGAGTCCTTTGGCTCTTTTCCTTCCTTCCTTCCTTCCTTCCTTCCTTCCTTCCTTCCTTCCTTCCTTCCTTTCTTTTTTAATTGAAGTATACTTGCCACATGTTACGTTGGCTTTAGGTGTAAAGTAGAGTGACTTAACAAGTCTATGGGTTATGCTGTGCTCACCACAACGTAACTACCATCTGCACCATGCAATTCTACTACAGTAGCATTGACTATATTCCCTATGCTGTGCCTTTCATCTCTGTGACTTATTTACCCCAAACGCCCTCTCGCCTTCACCCATTTTACCCATCCCCCAACCCCCTCCCCTCTGACAACCTCTAGTTTTTTCTTTGTATTTGTGGGTCTTTTTCTCTTTGTTTGTATATTTGTTTTGTTTTGTCTTTTAATTTCACATATAAGTGAAATCATACGATAGTCGTTCTTCTCTGACTTATTTCACTTAGCATAATACCCTCTAGGTCCATTCATGTTGTCACAAATGGTTAGATGTCATTCCTTTTTATGGCTGAGTAATATTCCATTGTCCACACACAGCATATCTTCTTTATCCATTCATCTATTGATGGACACTTAGGTTGCTCCATATCTTGGCTATTGTGAATAATACTGCAATGAACATAGGGGTGGGTATATCTTTTTGAATTACTGTTTTCATTTTATTTAAGTAAATACCCCATAGTGGGATTACTGGATTGTATAGTATTTCTACTCCTAATACTATGAGGAAACTTTGTACTGTTTTCCATAGTGGCTGTGGCAGTTTGCATTCCCACCAACAGTCCACAATGATTCCTTTTTTTCCCCCACATGCTCATCAACACATGCTATTTCTTGTCTTTTTGGTACTAGCCATTCTGACTGGTGTAAGGTGATTATATCATGGTGGTTTTTATTTGCATCTTCCTGATGATGAGTGATGTTGAGCATGTTTCTATGTGTCTGTTGGCCATTGAAGTCCTTTGGTCCCAAGACATTTCTTTTTATTATTCCTTTAATAATTCTTCCCTTCCATTTACTTTATGCTTTTTGGAGCTTCTGTGATTAATACATTTGATTTCCCTGATGAATCCTCTTAATTTCTTATAGTCTCCTATTTTCCATTTCCTATCATTTTTTCTCAGTTTCTGCATGATTTTTTCAAATGTAGCTTCTGGATCTTTTATTGTGTTCTTAATTTTACAGATTTTAGTTTTAATGTCTAAGAGCTCTATTTTTCTCTGTTCATACTCGTTTCATTGATGTAATGTCTTAGCTTTCTGAGGAGTTTAATTAAATATATTTCAAAGTTTTTTTCTGCTCATTGAAGTGCCTCAGTTTCCCTCCTTTTCTTGTTCTTCAGTTTTGATTTGTCTTTCCTACTAGAGGCTTTCCTCCAATCTCTACTGTTCTTGGTTTTCTGCTTGGACGCAAAAGTCAAGTACAAAAATCTGATGGGAAGGTGTGTGTGTTTTGGGGGAGGGTTGTGTGTGGTTTAGGAATTGGCAAGCTTCACTTAGGGTGATTGGTGCTTGAGATGGATATGGCTATGTACTTGTCTATTCCCTTGGGCTCACCCATTCTCCAGAAATGTGTCCTCTTCTCTGTTGCCCGGGGTGTGCTGGGAACTATGGAGAGGAAGTTGGGAGGACACCCCCTTCATTATGGTGACTTAATTCCCTCTGTCTTCAGCCTCATACTCGACCTTCTTTCTCTTTTTCACTCCTGTCTGGAGACTCCGGTTGGGTTTCTCCATGGAGCACATAGCCGTAGCCCATGCAGACAGAGGTGTAGCTGCCTCACTGCCCAGGGTGGAGCTACTTCTTTATGGGTGTTTAATGGGTTCTTCTGTTTCAGCCTCTCTTTTTACTCCTGCTTCTAGAAGTAGTGAGATTTTCTGTTAATTAAGCTATCGACTTTTAAATGCAATGACTTGATTTTGTTTGTGTGGATAAACGCCAGACATTGAGCACACACATTGTCCCAGTTAACATGTAAGGCATAATCTAGGAAGTACGGATGGCTTGGTGTGGTAGATAATCCATGGAGGAGACCTGCAGGGGGAATTATTAAAAATTGAGTTGAGAAAGGTCAAGAAAATCTAATGAAAAAAGTTCCTGGATGTCAGACGTTGGAGGTTGAATTCTTTCTGTGGGCTGTGAGGCACCTAGGAAGGGTTTGAAACATAGAAACAAGATGTCTAGCAGAAAGTCCAAAAAGGTGCACTCGGTAATCCCTGTCTGTTTTTTCTTTGATTCTTGTAATTTTTTCTCTTTGTAATCTTCTTTCATGGCCTTTGTGATAATCAACACTTTCCTTTATAAATACCCCAAGTGGATGTCCTTTTTTCGGATCTGAAGGATCTTATCATCAAATAATCCTGTAACCTATTTACCTACTCTTGCCTTATACCTTTTCTTTTTTTCTTTCTGTTTTGTTTTTGCTTTTGTTGCTTTTGGGAATAAGCATGAATAGTTTGATTTTTTTGAGGCAGATTCTTAAAATTATTGTTAAAATAAACAGTTCATACCAATCAAAAGCACTCTGTGCTTAGAACAGCTGAAAATGGATAGACACAGTGATTTGGAACATCTTTGATAACTGAACAGGAGGGCAGCTTCAAGATTTCTGACTAAAGGTTGTCCAAGATTCCCATATTTTAAAGATCTGCAGACAAGCTCAAAACCTGCTTAAAATAAGGAGCTCCCGTCTCAGATGGCGACTGCACTTGTCCTGCATATGGGTAGTGCTTATTTTGTAAATGTCATCCCAGGGAAGGTCAGAGCCACCCACCTGGTCCTCATCCTCACCAGCTGTAAAAAGAGAAAGTTGTGGAGAGGGAGCTTCCAAAAAAGCTGAACGTCTTTGGCCATGTATGAAAAAGCAGAAAGACAACTGTCTTGAACACCTACTATGTGCAGGGCACCATGCTGGCACGTCTGCTGCCATTTTAGCCCACTTCCTGCTGTTGTCACAAGGGGCAGGTGGTTTTATTACCACCTTCAGATGGCAAGGCAGGCTCCAAGGTCAACGGGTCCAGGTCACGACGGTGGTTTGGGGGAGAGAAGTCTGCCCTCAGGGACTTCTGGGGTCCCACAGCTGCATTTTCAGACCCCAAGAGAGTCAGAATAAATCGTATGGTTTCTTCTCGTCACACACTGCTGAGAGAAAAGAACTCCAAATGCTCCTGCATGTTTGAAGGGAAAGCAGGGCTCTCCCGTGCTTGTTCGTCAGCAGTGACAGTCTGTCTTCCTCCAGCGTGGTGCAGAGGGTCAATTTAAATCCTCGGAAGTGCCAAGAACCCCATCTGTTTCTCCATCTGAAATGGGAATATTTTGCTCTTTTTTTTTTTTTTTAATCTTGATTTGGTCTTTCTGTGTTTGCACTGCAGCCTTCAGCCCAGATGCCAATAATGAGGAAAATGTATTAAGTGATAAGGGGGGAATCAGTGAAATTAAAATGAACGAGAGAGGAAAACTGGAAATGGGAACAACAACAACAAAAATGAACTCTTGCTGTAATATCCAGCCCAGGTGTGATGGGGAACGAGAGCCTGTCCCTAAGCGGTTCCAACAGCCTGACGAAGCCCCCACGTCCGGGGTAGAGGGGTCAGGACGGTCCCAGAAGATGTGCCAGAGACACCTTGAAGAGCCGGCCTGACCGCACAGCCGGGACTGTGGTGCAGCTGCTGCGTGTGAAGGATGCTCGTGTCTTACTACGCTCCCGGAGCGCAGATCGCTGCGGTAACGCACAGTGTGTTGGAATCTGTGGATTATGGTTTCACAGCCACGAGCAAAGCCGCAGCTCTCCATTACGAGGATGGGAGGACGGTGTTTCCGAGAATCATAGAATTTCAGAGGTCTTAGCTACCGGGTGTGGCTGAGGTCACAGGGAGATCAGGGAGGCTGGCATGAACGCCGGCCCGGGAATCCCGGGACCCATTTGTGCGGCAGGTCGACCTGCAGAATCTCCTGGTCCTACTTCTTCAGCTGGAAAATGGAGCCAGGGCTGGCACCAGAGCTGACGAAGGAGCAAGCAAGATGACCACGTTCCTTACCTGTCCTTAGTGACCACCTAATGTCAATGTCTCACTTCATAGCTGGAGAAAGGGAACCAGGGGAAGTAAATTATCATTCTCCTTTTTACTTTACAACTGTAGCTGTGTAGCTCTTCGTGTTAATTAAAGATTTTCATCGGTGCTTCCCCCCTTTATTCTCACAGTAACCCACGAAGCAGGCTGAATTCCCCTTCTTTTACACACGGGGGTGCAGACATGGGGACCTGGGGACATGGTTCCTGCAGGGTGTGGTGGGGGCTGGAGACCAGGGCAAGGCACTTGGCCTGCGCTTGGCAAACCGTCCCATGGGGGCCTCTGGGCTTCCAAGGAGTCTTCTCAAGGCCACTTTGGGGAAAAGTGAGGACCCCCACCTTTTTCAGTTTAAAAATCAGGCTTTCATGCAGATTTTCTTTTGTATGTGCAAAAAGGGTTAAAACCAATTTCTTCAAAATATTGAAAACTCTTGAGTTATGACCTGACTTCTCGATCTGATACATAAAGAACATAACTCGGAGAGGTGAAGACACCTGTCTGAGGACACAGAGTCTCCCACTTGCGACTGCCCACTGCTCCTAACTTTGAGATCAGCACTTCTGCTATCAAACAGAAACTCTTCCATCTAGGTATTAGCCATATTTATTTGGTAAATCCCCTATCGATGTCAAAATAAAAGCCGAACTTTATACCCATGTAGGTGAGAAATATTTTTGGAACACACACAAAAAATCGTTTTGAAAGTATTTACATAACTATTTGGAGAACAGGTCACTGAAAAATGTGTCTACTTCCGTGAACATAAGGCAAGAATTTGCGACTTCATAGACACTTCAAATCTTGCCTTAATTAAAAGTTAAGTTGGGACGCCTGGCTGGTTCACTCAGTAATGCTTTTGACTCATGACCTTAGGGTGGTGAGTTCAAGTTCCACATTGGACATGTTGCCTATTTAAGAAAAAAAAAATGTTAGGGGAAATTAAAATCAGTAATAATAGAATTATTCCCAAACATTAAAGGCAAATGGAAAATGGGCATCGATAATAAATGTGTCCTGTTACAATTTCTGGAGTTTTAAAAAAATTGAGGATGTGTGTCTTTGAACATGTGGGTCTTATAAACTCTGGCAAGCCTGTTAGAGCATCCATTATTCCAAAGCAAGGAAGACCAAGAAGGAGAACATCCCTCTTCACCCACTATGTTGAGGAGTGTGGGCAATAGTCTTCGGCCGGTGGTCCTTTCCTGGAGGAAAGTCCGTCCTCAAAAACCAGTTTCTTGGAGGGCAGGGTCTGCCTGAAGGAAGGCTGGGCTTGACCTCCAGAGACAGAAACAGAGCATTCTGTGCCCCGGCAGAGGGCCCACTGATGACACGCATGTCTCAGAATCACCGGGGCCAAGGCCCACCTCTAGCTTAGCCAGCCAGGGAGCTGCTCGGCGTCAGGCCAGGGAGCTCCCTGATGTCTTTGCTTTTCAATGCAGGAGACCCTATCTTCTTTGTTCTTGCCTTCTTGTCCTGGGCCTCTCCTTCGATGTTGGTTGTTCAGCGCGGAGGTACTTATTCCCTGAAAATTGGACCCACTGTACTTCCAGATGTTGGAAATCTGAAAGCAGTCTTGGCCCCAGGGAGAATTTCCTTTGAGAAATCACTAAGTTTGTCATGAGCAGCAGGTGTCACTGTTGCAGCAGAGAACCTGCCAGGGCCCTGGCCAGCACAGGGATATTTTTACCCTAAGGAGAAAAGGCCCAATGTGAGACACAAACTTGGCAAAAGAAACTCCGAAAAATGAATGTGGAGCCTCATAAAAGGCTGTAAATTATCAGCATGTCTTTAAAGGCTGAGTTGTCGGCTTTGAGCACCCATCCTTTTGGATGAGAGACAGTGGGGCTGGACCAATACGTCCCTATGAATGAGCTCCCCGAGATGGGCAGTGGCAATCACCTCCTTGAGGTCCAGGCTGCTGTCCTGGCCCAGGAAAGATAAGAAGGGAGGTATGTCTCCTGACCACAGACCCGGGGAGCACACGGGAATTTGCTAATGTCTGGTGCTTGAGTCCTAGATTCCTGATGACAGCGTCAACAAGGAGCTTTGCAGGGAATCAGAGTTTATCGATCTGCTCAGGGACAGCCAGGGAGAACAAAAGCTAAAATGTGCTTTTCTCTCTGCAGACATGCTTGTTTGTTTCAAGGCCAAACATCGTGACATATAAATAAGAAGTCAGAGTTGACCAACCTTTAGATGCACACAAACATGGCCTGTTTCAGTACATGGGACTTGGAAATGCAACTTCCCATGTTCCTATGGATTTAAGTACACTGTGTGCACCTCACAGACAGAGAAAACCAAAGTCGTGAAGAAAAAGGGCAGAGGCTGAGCTGGGACTGGTTGGGTCTAGAGTGAGGTCAGCTGTCTTCCCAAACAGGAGCCATGATCCCCTGGAGGCCGTTTTGGGGGCAGGTTGGGGATCTGCGGTTGTCAATTAGTTGAGTATCTTACTCTTCCTGCAGGAGCCAAGCTTCCGGGGGAATTGCCACGGCATCTACAGGCCCAAGCCTACATGTGCCCATCAGGGACGCCTTCTGGGTGGGGCCCACTTCCTTCATCTATTTGCCTTCACTTCCTCTCAGAATCTTGACTGCAATGGTACCAATTTCTAGCAGATCAAATACCTATTTCTGACAACTTTAACCCCAAATATCTGAAAATCACAGGAGAATTAGTTGAGAAGGGGCCAAACCCACACGAGGGAATGAAGAACAGAACCTCCACATTTTGTTAGGCCTATTCCTACAGAGCTTCCATTACTGTCTGTGTAGTGATTCGAATAGGAAGTTCTTCAGCAAGTGTGATTAAGACAGTCAGCTCTACGACGGTCCCTCCTCCTCCATTCATCCTCTTAGCTGCATTCACTGGTGCACTTCCTAAGACACCTGGGTTTCCTGCCCATGTCAGTGCTAGAACATCCCTTCCTTTATTATGTTCTTTTAGTAATTTTAAGAAAGTCCTCGATTTCCAGTTGCAGTTGTTAACATATCACCATAAACACCTTGTTCTTCTTGACCGTATTCCCCTACAGGCTTGCGTTGCTCCCTTTGCTTTGCCTGCCTCAGCTAATAACTCAGTAAAGCATCACGGGGCAGGTGGGGGACTTCTCACTCAAGTTTTCCCCATTGTCTTCCCCCAAATGACCTTACCTGTCCCACTATAAACATTCTGTGGTTTCTAATATTATTAATATTGGAAGAGTTCTTTAAAGTCTGTCATTTGCTTATTTGTATTCCTGTTTGAAAAATAACTTCTAGATTCAGTTCTGACACGATAGGAGAGCCATGTCCTCCCATCTTTGGATTTTAACCATCTTCCCATGATGGAGGTTCAAGGGCTCAGGGCTCTAACATTTAACCAGTTCGTGTCTATTGATAGGTAATTGAGGTAAGAGTCGTCAACTGGCCACCCTGGTCCTCATGGGTCCCCTCGAGCAGTCTCAACACCCATCCAGTTTGCTGATCTTTGAGGAAATGAAGCTGAAGTCACAGCGTCCCACCTTACCGGTGAGCCTCACCTTCCCCCCAACCCCAGGGCAGCTGTCCTTGTGGAAGGGCATCCTGCCAAGGAGAAACCCTTTATCTAGTCCCCAAGTGAGGCAAAATATTTAACCTTCAGCCCTACTGCTTCATCTTCTGGAAAATGAGTGAATATTATCAAAATCACCAGTAGTAAGTTTTGAGTGGATAATCAAAAACAGAAAATAAAAATAGGTAATTATTCCAAATAAAAGGACCCGCAAGGAGGTGGTGGCTGCAGACCTGTGCTTGCCTGTGCATTGTTCAGTCTGGAGAGCTTTTAGTGCCAAGAAGCCTGGGTCTCTTTTCCTAGGACCTGCATGAGGTGGGTACACTGGGAAACAGTCTGTTCCCTTGGCTCCACGGTGCTGTGCTTCTGAGCAGAGAGGTAGTCAGGAAACTTAGATCTTGAGCTACCTTCTTGGGTTCTTTCTGAAGTAAATGCTGGGCATTAAGAAGGGAGAGTAAGGCAGAAAACAGAGAAACTTGGAAAGAAAAAGATCAAAGAAATAGTCTGTAAAAATGGCTAGCGTAAGATCCAAATTTCCTCAAGTTTTGGGCTGGAGCTTGAGTCTGTGTTGAATCTAGCTTGAAAGGAATAGGCTGAATTAGGACAAAAAAAGAGCTACCGTTTTCTGATACTGCTGAGATTGATGATGATTAAATAGAATAAAAATATACAGCATCACAGAGGGTTAGGGGGTATGGCATACTGGTACACAGCTAGTGGGACAACAGTTTGTCATAACCTCTCCACAGACTACATTAGAAACCTTAAAAATGTTCATTGCTTTGACCTGCTTCTAGGGATTTATACTAAGGAAATTCTTACTCAAGTGCCAACATATATATACACAAATGTTCATTAAAGTGTTTGTTTTTAAAATAAAAACAATAACAAAAGTTAATCGACTGAGATGTGAATAATATAAGGCTGTGTATCAATAGTATTACACCCACGTGATGACATGCACAGCCATTGAGATGATAATGAACAGTATGGAGCATTGTAATGAACATACCATGAACATCATGAAATTGTTAATATGAAGACCTGATAATCTGTTACAGAAAGCATATACAGTGTGATTTCATTGTGTAATTTAAGTGTGTATGTTACAAATCTGTAGGAAATAAAAAGACAATCTCCAAAAAGGCCATAAGGAGATAAAAAAGATGCCCCCCCCTACAAGAACTAGGTTAAAATGAATCAAAAGCAAGTTGGTATTCATACCCCCTTATCACTGGAGAGGAGACGCAGGATTTTGTCCTTTCCTTCTTTTTTCTTCTCTGAATTTTCTGTTTGTCCACATAGCCATGCATTATTTTCATACTGAAACAATCAAAGCTGAAATAAAATGGGTAAAATGTCAACCTGAATTTGAATATGCTTTCCTTAAAAGAAGAAATCAACAGTGATCTGATTGACCTTTGTTTTTAAAGTGAATTCTCTATATTTAAGGTTTTTTTTTGTTTGTTTGTTTTTGTTTTTTTTTTTTTAGTTTAGGACCCTTTGAGTTCCTCCCAGTTCCTCCCAAGCTACAGTTTGGAAACGCCAGCCGCCATCTGTTCAAGTATTGACCTAGATCATCAGGGAAGAAAATTTGTGCTCGGAAAAGAAATACAGAAGAGAATTCTGAGATTGAAAAATACAATCAGAACACAAAACAAATTGCTCTGCCTGAGGGAAAAACCGAGGGGCTCAGGCTGCTGGGTCCTGTTGCCCTCCAAGATTGACTTTACCTCTGTAATTCTTTCTGCAAAGACATGGTTGATAGGATGGATGGAATGTATGTGCATATATCTTCACCTGTATTCTCTTGCAATGAAGAAAACTGTCCTCTCTTACTGTTTTGATGAAGACACACTTGAAGATGCTGTTCCTGGTTTGTTTGTTTGCTTGTTTTTTGGAGTGTGATTAAAAATATTTAATGACTAGTTCAACCCTGAGTATGAACTCATCAGAATGAATGCTAGTCTTTAAGGAAGAAAGGTGCTTGTGAGTGTATTTGCATGGTGATGGAATACCAGGGGAACTCAGGTATATTCACATGACTTCCAATTTAATCATTTGGTTTGGAAGAACATTTTGTTTTTTCTCTTTTGTAGCAGGAGGATCTATAGTCATTCAATGCACCTGCTAAGCTGATGGGTAACTTAGAATGTTGATTAGTGTCTACTCCTCTTTCTTGTGGACCTTCTTTAGCTGGAGGATGATGGTCTGACTGATTACGGGGATCTCTGGATCCTGGCCGAAGAGGGTTTAAACCTCAGTTGCAGACCTCATCAACTCCATGGTCTTAGGCAGATTATTTAAGCTTTTGAGGCTTAGTGTCTTAAACCCCCAAATGAGGGTAAAATTATTTATCTTGCACAACTGTAGCACAGTTGAGATAATATAAAGCAAGTCCATCAAGAACAGATACATAATCAGTAGTAGCTCTTCTTATAAATGTCATCGATGCAACAAAGTTAAAGTTGGCTTTTAGATGAAAACCTGCCTCACTTGGAGGCTGTTTTCTGAATATGAAATAATCTAAAAGACAAGCTGATTCTGCAGCCAGTGCAAATATTAATTAGCAGTCTAGCAAGAAGCAGGTCACAATGCTGAATGTCAATGTGCTGAACTCCCAGTTACAAGACAGTAGCACCTTGCTAATTTGTCATTAAGGGGCCCCTGGAGCTGAGAGAGATGACAAAAATCTGTGTGAAGAAGGAATTCTCACTGCCTAAATCAAGCTTCTGCAGTTCTGTAAAAATGTGCTACTTTCATAAGTTTTGCTTTGGAGTTTTTAATGATATCCGCATAAATGACAGGGTCTTCTGTAGGTGAAAATTTACCTCTTCAAATTAGGTTTGGCATTTTTTTTTTTTTCATCTCCAGTGACAAAATCTTCTTCTCACTGGGGACCTGAAACTAGAGACTTGTTCAAATTTAAATTTCTTTCTGAATTAATTGTTATTCAACTACCTAAAAATTTTGCAACTGGCTCTGTCTTCAAAATCAATTCATTCTATTGTATTATCATTGGGAAATGTCTAGATTACTTGGCATTTCCACATATGAGGAACTTTAGCAGATTCAACCCAATGAGAAAATTAGTAGGATCCATTTCAGATGGGGATTTTGTGCTGAAAAAGCCAACGTTTGGAAGAAGCCTATGTTTGATTTCTAATTCCAAAGAGAGTGTATTGCCTTTGGCCACATGGGTAAAATGGGGACGATTTTTCCAACCTGACAGGATTGGTGGAGATATATGTGATGTGCTACAGCCCAGTGGGTACTCTGTAACCAGTAGTCGGAAATTCCTCTTCACACATGTACACATGTTAGGTCAATATTGCTGGGGGGGTGGAGCTCAAGTACCAAATTCTATTCTCAATCTCAACATTTTCACCTCTAAAAAATATTTAAGAGAGGTTTGGAGTTTCCAGATGTTTTCTGTAAGGACCTACTAAAAACAGGGAGGTACTTGTTTGTATGACGGCATCTTAGTAAGAACTTGACATACCAGGGAATGGCGCAATTGTCCAAGTGGCCTCGTGTACAAAACCCATCCTAAACATGCTCTCCACAATTAGAGGTTTTGATGGCTTTTTAAAAAGATTTATTTATCTATTAGAGAGCGAGAGAGCATGTGCATGAGCAAGAGGGAGAGAGAGCAAGAGAATCCCAAGCAGACTCCCCGCCCAGCATAGAGGTCAACACGGGGCTGGATTTCAAAACCCTGAGATCATGACCTGAGCTGAAATCAAGGGCATGTTCCACCAACGGAGCCCCCCAGGCGCCCCACACGATTAGCATGTTTGAACTGCAGTTCTCTTCAGGGTGTCTGGCCACTTCACATGTGCCTGGTGATCCAGAATGAAAACCCTGGAGGGCTGCCCAGGGTCTCACACCATGAGCTTCCTTTTGTTGACAGGGATCCAGGTCTTACAACAGAGTCCATCTTGTAGGCAGGATATGGGTCAGGGTGGTGGAGGCAAACATGCTGCTTCAGTCAGCCCGCGCTGAGGGGCCGGACCTGGGGTCTGTCTCGGGTTTACCTGTCATGGGCTATGGGTACCCTCAAGTGGGCACGTTTTCTCTCGGGTGAATATCCCATCCAAGAAACTGCACCCCCCCCCGCCACACCCTGATACTGAGTTTGGAAAGCTAATATGCCCGAGGCTAGGTTTGCATGGGAAAGTTTCTTGTTCCATAAAGAAATAACAAAGAAAACTAGTCATAGACACTGCCATGCAAAAAGTGATTTAGTGATTGTAGCCTGCGTATTCTAACCGGTCTCGTTTTTATGCTTTAAGAGTTCATACCAGAAGGAGGAGAGTCAACTAGAGTTTTGCCCGTGTGGTAGTCTTGTGAGGTATATATTTAGAAACAACGTTGAGCAAATACTTAAATTCCTCAATTCAGACACATTCCCTAACATTATTTCATATTCTTTTGTCATAATTTATATTAAGAAGGTTTGTCTTCCAAGGTGCAATGCATAATTGTGTATCCATAATAATGTGTCTTTGCCTATAAATTTGTGATAGGGAGCCAGCGCTCTTTTTCATGAAAAAGCTTTTAACAGTCAACCTCTAGGTTCTAATGAAGTTGTATTTATAATCCCAAGAGATAAACCATTTAGTGATGCCCAACACTTTTACAGTGTAAATTTTTTGTCTGGTCTTGCCCTGAGACACTGAGCTTATTTAATCTTCACGAAAAATCTATAATTGGGAATGGAGTAGTATTATTTCCACGTTATAGAGGGGAAAACCCAGGCACGGAGGGATTAACGATGTTGTCCAAGATCACAGAGCTTGTCAGGGGCAGAAGCTGCTATTGGGCCCAAGCAGAATGAGTTCAGTGTGTGTAGAACCACTATGACTGCATGGCTTTCACCAAAAGCAGTTACTTTGGTTAAAACATGCAGGCTTGGGAGTCAAGAGTCCCAGACCCTTCCATGTGACTTTCTCCTTGGGGACAGTGGTTCTCAGTGAGGACATGGAGCAGCCCTCTATCCTCAACATTTCCTTAGCTCTAGCTACACTACTCTGTAGTTTTTTTTTTTTTTTCTCCAGTCCTATTGCTTTAAATAGCATCTGAACTCCCAAATGTATATCTGAGTCTCTCCCCCGAACCCCGGCCTTCTATAACTACCGATCGACCTCATATTTCTTGTTGGATATTTAGCTGGATCATCATTTTAATGTGTCCCAAACTGAACTCCTCATCCCACCCCCCTACACACACGCAGGACCGCAACACTGCTTCCCATCCCAACAGGTGACAGCCGGTCGTCACACATGCCCAGCCAGGCAGCAGGAAGTCATATCTTTTCCCCACTGCCCTTGTAAGACAAGCCTGGATCCATCTTCAGAGTAAACCCAGGATCTGAGCCCTCACCATGTCTGCTCCTCTGGCTAACCCAGACTGCCCTCATCCCTCCCTTGGATTATTGCAACTGCTCCAGATTTTCTCAGGCTTCTCTTCTTGCCTCCAGAGTGCAATCTGTTCCTGACATGGGAGTGGAGGGACCCCTTTCTGGAAGTCCCATCATCTCACAACCTTCTGGTGGTCTCCATGTCACCCTAAGTAAGAGCTACAAGTATTCCCTGAGCTGACTCCTCTCCGCTCTGCTCCACTGGCCAGCCCCTCACTCTCCTTCAAGCATCACCAGTGTCCTCCCTGTTCCTGGGATATGCTAAGCACATGCCCACCCCCGGGTCTCTCCCTGTGGTGCCTGCATTTGGATACTCTGCTGTCAGATAATCATATGGCTCCTTCCCTTCCCTTGGGTCTCTGCTGTGATGCCACTATATTGCAGAGGCCCAGCTTTGGACGCTCTAAAGATAGTCGCACCCTCTCTCACCACTCCCGGATGTTCTAACCCTAACCTTGCTTATTGCTCTTCACGACATTTGATATCACTTAACACACTCTGTAATTGTGTTGCTTATTGTCTGCCCCTCCTACTCCAGCTCCTATCAGAACACAGTCTCACGGGGACAGGGACTGTATTTTTTTGTTGTTGCAGACTTTGGAGTGTCCATAGCAGTCAGGAAATAAATATCTGTTGAAGGAAAGAATGCGTGCATCTCCCAGAAACGTCCGGGTTTCACGGAGCACAGCCATCTGGGCTTAGCGGCGAGGACAAGGGTGACGGGGAGGAAGTTGGAACCCGGACAGACTGGGCTCACTCCCGGCGCCAAGAACCAGGAATCTCAATAACGTGCTCCCATGTAGGGACGGGGGTTAGTGGAAGGAAGAAGCTTTGATTTTTCCACGCCATTGTCAACACCCAGGCAGCCTGGTCCAAGGTGGGATGCAGGACATGACATTTGTAGAAAAAGCATAAAAAATTTTGGTCTGTTTGGGGTGACAGTGTGTGACGGGGATCTAGACACTGAAAAGAGCGAGGGAAGGGACCAAGGCAGCAAGGCAGGCGTGCTGGCAGGTGGCAGGAATGGGGCATCCCAGCGCTGCTAGATCCACCTGGAGAGCGTGGGTGCAGGAGCGCGGCTCCATGCGGACTAGGTCGGCGCACTCTAGTGGGTGGCAGGGGCTCTGAGGGGTCATTCCCCGGGGGCGGGATCCAGCAGGTGCCGCCAGGCAGCACCTGTAGCCTGCGGCGCAGGGGAAGGCAGGGCTGACACCTCTCGCGGCAGCCTAACAGATTACCTTTCTGGGGGCGCCTCCGGCTTCTGTTGATGGTATTTACCTTCTGTTCCTTTTTGGTTTGTTTGTTTGTTTAAAGGGAGCTGAAATAACCTCACACAACATCACACCACTTGAAAATAAAATGAATGTTGAGATTGTTTTCACAAGGAGATAATGAGGTAAACAAACACCTCTCTCTCCTGCCCACCTCTCTCAGGTGGGCCCTGCCGTCAGCGCAGCCTCGGTGCTGAGCTCGAAGCACGCTCTCTCACGTGCAGATGCTCTCCCAGATGGCAGTGGTGGCAGCAGCCCTCTCCTCTGAGAAGCCTCGTGCCTGGACAGCGGCCGACCATCAGCTGTGTCCCCTGCCTCCTGCTGCAGCTCTACCCCCGGCCAGTGCGAGGTGTGTGTCCTTCCCGTTGTCCCCACCCCTCCACATGTACGGATCGTCTGGATCTCCGCTCTGCCCAGACCAGCGGCCTCGTTGATCTCTCCATATGGTTATCTCCGAAGAAAGCATCTCACTTTGTAAAATCTAACGTTTTGTCTCTTCAACCCTGTTTTGGTCCAGGGAGAGACACCACTCTCTGTCCTGGGCTGTCTCCTTGGGGTCAGCATCTATCTCCCCGTGGAGACCACATCAAAGCCAGGTGGGCCTTGTTCCCAAACACGTGCAAGCCCACGGGCATCGTCTTATCTTGACGGGTTCAATAATCAAACACAGAACGTCCTGCTGACCTGACAGCTGAGATACAGGCCGTGGAAGCCCGCTCCCCTCTGCCCTGCCACCTTCCGGCCGCGGGGATGTCAGTGAGGTACTGAGCGCGGTCCCTGGAGGGATTTGTTTCCAGCACATAATGGACCATGTTCCCGGATCATCCATCCCTTTACAGTTTTTAGAGATATTTTCCCAGAAATATATAAATCGTTTTTTTAAACCGCACCAATAATCCCTTAGGAAATCCCTAAGGGAGGACCAGAGGTGTGAGTGTGAACGAGGAGAGGAGAGAAGCAGAGGAGAACAGCAAGCTGTTACCTGGCGGGCATTTGCTAAACGTTGATGATGAGATTCAGCGTTCGAGGCTGAACACTGAGCACAAGGTCACACAAGGGCAAAGTCTCAGCCATTATGGGAGAGCCGGCAAATCTCCCATCTTGCTCATCCTTTAAATGACCTAGCTCTGGCATAAGAGTAACTAGAAAGCACCCTCTCTCCAGCTAACTACAAGGAAAACTTCCTGTCTTGAGCCTTTGTTCTAGGTTGAAGGTAAAAGAAATCTTCCCTGAGAATTCAAAACCACAAGGCGAGCCTCACAGAGGCATAGAGATTGAATTCACAGTCCTTGTGTAGTCTGAGAAATGTCAGCCAGGGTGCAGGTCTCCAGGCACCTGATAAAGGACATATAATTCCTCTTTGAAGGAGCTTACCTTGTTAGAAAGGTAGATCCTAAAAAAAAAAATAATAATAAAAAAATTAAAAAAAAATGAAATCAATCCTCAGGACCCACTGCAGACCTCCTCAATTAAAATCCATAAACACATTTATACACTGAAATCCTGCGGCATTCCAGAGCAGCGACTCACAGTGAACCATAAAACACACAATGAGTCAAAGCACCATGAGCAGGTATGAGCAGGAATAAGAAACGATAGAATCACACCACAAAGATGTTAGATATTGCCGTAATCAGATGACAACTGCCTGAAAACTTTGCTTCTGAAAACTTAGGAGTCATCTGGTAATATTTTTATTTGGTAATTCTGATGCTGGACAGGCCGAGGTTCCGAGGAGGAGGGTCTCAGGCCCCTTGCCAAGAAGGCTCTTGGCTTTGCACAAGAAAGAATTCAAGAGCAAGCCACCGCCACCGAGAGAAAGGGACAAAGATTTATTAAGTATGGAAGTAAGAAAGGAGCTCTTCACAAAGCAGTGGTCTGTCCTTCCTGATGGGGAAGATACCCAGCCCTTTACCTTGAATGAAGGGTTTTATAGGCTTTTTAAAATTTGCTAACCATACAGGAAGGGGGCTTCTTTTTTAACTTTGGGTTTATCAATTATATTGGGCAGTTTTTCCATTCTTGTAAATGATTGTGGAGTAACCCACAGGGAGCGACGTAACAATGTCCAGCCTTTGTGGGAGGGGGGTCTTGTGGTCTTCCATGAATTGGATCTTGTGACTCTTTTTATGACCTGTTGACTTTTAGGTTAAGGGTCAGCCTCAAACCAAGAGGGCTTTACTCTGGTCAGCTTGTTTCCTGAGTGTATCTTCCCTCGTGCCTCGACTCCGTAAGTCTGAATTGGTCTTGATATTTTGCATTTCTAAAAAACTCCCAGGTGTTGCCACTGCTGCTGATCTGTGGACCACACATTACAGTAAAGTTTTAAGGTCATGTTTAATACGCTTTATTAGTTTTCTGTTGTTCCAAAGAAAAATACAAAAATTTAGGTCGGGCAAGTTTATGATCTCACAGCTCTGTGATTAGAAGTCTGAGCTGGCTCAGTTGAGTTCTCGGACCCAGATTTCAGGAATCCAGAATTAAGGTGTCAGCTGGCCAGGCCTTCATGAAAAGTCTCTGGGGAGAACCCACTTCCAGGCTCATTCATGTTGTGGGCAGAATCTTGTTCTTTGCCATTGTACGTTCCTTCCCAGCTGCTATGTGGGGGCCACCATTTACACTAAGAGGCCCCTTTTGGTTCATCTCATGGATGCGCCTGCATCTCAAAGCCAGCAAATTTACGTTGTACCCGGCACCACTGATTTTCTCTCTGCTGCATATTTTTTTGGTTCCTCCAGGACAAGTTACCTTTGAAGGCCTCCCATAATTATCCAGTCCTTCTGGATAATGCAAGCTAATCTCCCTGTCTTAAAGTCAGTTACATCTGCAGAGTCACCCTCACCATTTAGAGCAATATGCTTGTGAATTCCAGGGATTAGGACTTGGACATTTTGGTGGGGTTCAGGGCATGTCTCTACGTTACATGTATTAAGAGATATTGGGAAAGCTTGATGATATTTTTGGAAAGAAGAGTAAAAAATAATTAAGATGGTTGTTTACAGAAATAAGTGAAATATGGGAAAGAGTAGATGAAAGACTAGACATGGTGTGAGAACTGGTGACATTACATGGGGTGTGGGGGAGAGAGAGAATGGGTGTCACAGATAAAGTGAAGTTAACACACATGCAGAAGAGATAGAAATTGTTAATCTGTGCCAGTCTGGAGTCTGAAGGAGATAATAGTGAGGACAACAGATGAAGATATATTGAAGGATTTAATGGAGTAAACATTTCCAGAATTGTTAAGAGAAATCTGTCCTTAGATCCAGAAATCTCAGTAAACCCAAATTGGTTGGAAAAAAAAAAAAACCCTCTTACAAAGATACAACCCAATGACACTGGGAAGAACAAAAACAAAGACCATTGTAACTGTCTAGGAAGCAATCTAGGACCATTATGGATTTGAAAGACTGTTTGGACAGAAGTTTCATAGACTTAAATCCCCATTTTGAGGGCAATTCTGAAGGAGAAATGGGAATGTTACCAAATCTCTTGACTCTCATAACACAGCCTGTTCTCATCTCCCTTCAGTATCTCTGCCTACTCTCTCTGCCCTGATTCAGGTTCATCATCTCCAGCCCAGACACTACATTCTGTGGTTTCTCAAGACTCAGTCCCAGTTTCTCACCATCTTTAACTTTTCCTCAGGAACTTTCATCTGTATCTCCAGTTTTATTACCACCTGGCACAGACCACGTTGAATCATGTGTTATGCCCACATTTCTCCTCTGTGCATCATTCCATATTTCCAAATGACAACTTGATGTCTCCATCTGGTATTTCAAAGGCAGCTCAGGTTCAACATTTAAGAAGTTGACTTCGTGGTATGTTTACTTCAAACCTATCAACTGCTCTGTGGCATGGCAAGGATATCCGTTGTCTTAAAACGAGAATCCCCTACATCAAGAGGCAAATCCAGCCTGTGGCCTGTTTCATACATCCCATCAGCAAGGAATAGTCTGAACATTTTTTAATGGTTATTTAAAAAAATAAAAAGCAGAATAAAATAAAACAAGAACATGCAACAGAGTTCACGTGTGGCCTCCAAAGCTTAAAATGGGAAAAAACTTGGGATCCTGACTTAAAGTGACATTTGACACTTGATGATCCTTCATGTGCCACATCCAACTCACAGAATTTTATCACTTTGCCTTATGAGTGTTCCAGGAATCTTTTCAGTTCTGTTAATCATCACTGAGCCACCATAGGTAGGAACCTGATGATCTTTCCCCTAAACTATCTCTGTAGGATCCTAATTATGGGTTGTTTCCCTGAGTCCACTCTAAGAGAGTATGAGTTGCGAGGGGCACCATCAGAGAGAGGACCTTTTGTCCTATGTCTGCTAAAAGTCATTTGGTGGCTTTGCACTGGTCCTCAAATAAAGACCAAATCCATAGCATAGTTTATAAGACATGCTAAGGTCACTACTATTTTCTGTGCTCCATTGGCATTATTTCAATTACCAAAACATGTCCTTCTTCCTGCCATTGGACCCTTGCACAAATGCTTTCCCTGTGTCTGGAACATCCTTCAGTCTTTACTCACTTCTCCTATGAAATGATTCTGTTCCTTCAAATCTCCTTATTGTTTAATAGTCTACATATATCCTCTCTGATCAGACTCATTTTTATTACTATATATTCTCTTTTGTAGTATTTATAATAGATGCAGTTTTATATTTATTTTTGATTCATAGTTTAATTCTGTATCTCTTGTTTTTATATTTAAAATTTACATATAGTAAAATTAACTCTTTGATATATAATTATGTGAGTTTTGACAGAGGCTTAAAACTATGTAGCCCTAAGTGGAATAAAGTTACAGAAGGGTCCTATTACCCAAAATCAACAGTCTAATGGTGTCCCTCCCAACTCATACTTCAACTCTGAAAACCACCGATCTGTTCTCCATTCCTATCATTTTGCCTTTTTCAGAGAGTCACTTAAGTGGAGTAATAAAGTACATACCATTTTGAGTCTCATTTCCCTCAATTACCATAATGCATTTGAAATGTAACCTTATTACTGCATTTGTCAATAATTTCTTCATTTCTACTGCTGAATAGCATCCATGTGCTATATTTTATTTGTCCATTCACATTAAACATCATTTGCATTATTTCCATGTTTGGTGATTATTGATAAGACACCTGTAAACTTTTCATATGGATTCACCATTGTTTTTATTTACTGAGGTCTCCTCTGATTTCTTTCATCATTGTTTTATACTTTTCAACCTATAGTAACCGTCCATGCATTGTTAAAGTTAGGTTTTAGTGTCACTGAAAATCGTATTTATTTATTTTTTTTATTTCCTGGTGTCTATTGCAAAAGGGCAATTAATTTTGTGTTCAGATCCCTTTTCCTGCAATGATTTAAAACTCACTCATTAGGTCAGAGACTATTTTTGTAGGTTTTGTGGTATTTTATTTTATTTTTTTTTAAATTTCTTTTCAACGTAACAGAAGTCATTGTTTATGCACCACACCCAGTGCTCCATGCCATACGTGACCTCCATAATACCCACCATCTGGCTCCCCAGGTGGTTTTGTGGTATTTTAAATCATGTTGCTTTCTAAAAGAGATGGTCTCTTTCTTCCTTTTCAGGCTACAGACTTTTCCCTTTTGTTTTCCTGTTGTCTAGATTATCCAGCAACATACTGACTGGGGGTAATGGGAGTGGTCATGTTGGGGTCCGTTATCAAAGGAATGAGACTGAGACAAAATGAAAGTTATGTAGAGTTTTATTCACGCCAAACATCAAGAATTGACTGACCGGTCAGGGCCACCTCCAAAGAGAGCGACCAGCCCCAGCTTACAGGCTACCTTTTATTGGGCAGAACTGCAACCCATATCTTGGAATCTCAACCCACTGGGTTTGTGTCTCTTGCTGATTGGCTAGTTCCTTCCGGTCTGGTGACTTGTTATTTAAAATCACTCCATACCAGGAACCGTTACAAACAGTATTTTCTGGGAAGGCTTAGTCAGTTAACATATTCAGTGTGAATAATAAGAGTTAACATATTCAGTGTGAATAATAAGATCGTCGTCCTTCACAAGATGGAGTCATTTTGGTATGGGCAAGACCTTCTCACTGTTACAAACAGTACTTCGTACTGATTAGTTGTCTCTATCTGGCCTGACTCGTCCTTGTATTCTGGGCTCTGTTATCAGGAACTAGCCGACTACATTTAACTGGTTTTCTGGACTTGCTTTTAAGTAAGTTTCTCTGGGCGGGGTTCAATTTAAGTTTACTGCACAAACAACAAAATGGCTATTTAACCGAAATGGAGTCCTCTGGCTAAATAGGTCCTTACGGTCATCCTTGCCTGGGTCCTCATCTTAGAGGAGAAAGTGTAAAATCTTTCACAATTAAGTGTTAGCTATAAATATTTTGTGGAAGTTCTTTTCCGAGTTGGGGAAGTTCCATTTTATACCTAGTTTGCTGATATTTCATGTCATGAATAGATGCTGAATTTTGTCAAAGACTTTTTATGCATCAATGGAAATGATCATGTGATACTTGCTTTTATTTTTTAAAGATTTTATTTATTTACGTTAGAGAGACATAGAAAGAAAAAGTGTGAGCAGGGAGAGGGACAAGCAGACTCCACATGGAGTGCAGGACCTGAGGTGGACTTGATCCCACAACCTGAGATCATGACCTGAGCTGAAACCAGGAGTCAGCCCCCAACAGAATGACCCACTCAGGTGCCTCCACGATGCTTCTTTAGTCTGTGAATACGGTGAATTACCCTGATTTTTTTTTTAGTGTTCCATCAGCCTTGCCTTCCCGACCAACCTATCTTGGTCATGACATATTACTCTTTATATATATTGCTGTCTTCAATTTGGTAATTTTTATTTAATAGTTTTTGTGTCTGGTTTCATGAGAGGTTTTCATGATATTCTTGTAATTTCTTTGTCTGGATTTGATATTAAGCAATAGTGACCTCATGAAATAAGATGGGAAGAATTTCATCCTCTGCCTTTTAGGAAAGAATTATAGAACTGACAGAATTTTCTTTGTTAAATGTTTGATAGAACTCTCTAGTGAAACCAACTGGACCTTTTTTGTTGAAAGGTTTTTTAGCTGTGATTTAAATTATTGATCTGGTATAGGAAGAATCATATTTATCTATTTCTTCCGAGCAGTTTGGCAATTTGCAACTCTGAAAGAATTGTTCTATTTTACGGAAGCTGTTGAATTCATGTGGACAGAACTGCTCATGGAATTCTGATATTATCTGTAGATCTTAAGTGTCTCTAGTTCAGTTTCCTCTTCCATCCTTGAATTATACCATTTACACCTTCTCTTTTCGTGTGGGCAGTCAGATAGCACCTTATTGATTTTATTGAACTTTTCAAAGAATGAGCTTCTGATTTTATTGATTTTTTTTTTCTCTGTTGTTTTTGCAGTTGGTGACCACTGCTGAGTTCTGCAGTTCATTCACTGTTGGGGAGACAAAGGAGGAAAAACATCGATGAAACTCACTTTGGCTGTGAGTTGTTACTCAGCTTTCCACTTCAGCTCACGATCTATCTGATATCGCTTATTTGTCAAAGACCTGAAGGAGCTTTTTTTTTTTTTTAATTTTTAAATTTTTTTTACATTTTTTAATAAATTTTATTATTATTTTTTAAACATATAATATATTTTTATCCCCAGGGGTACAGGTCTGTGAATTGCCAGGTTTACATTTCACAGCACTCACCATAGCACATACCCTCCCCAATGTCCATAACCCCACCCCCCCTCTCCCAAAACCCCTCCCCCCATCAACCCTCAGTTTGTTTTGTGAGATTAAGAGTCACTTATGGATTGTCTCCCTCCAAATCCCATCTTGTTTCATTTATTCTTCTCCTACCCCATTAACCGCCCATGTTGCATCTCCTCTCCCTCATATCATATGATAGTTGTCTTTCTCCAATTGACTTACTTCGCTAAGCATGATACCCTCTAGTTCCATCCACATCATCACAAATGGCAAGATTTCATTTCTTTTGATGGCTGCATAGTATTCCATTGTGTATATATATACCACATCTTCTTTATCCATTCGTCTGTTGATGGACATCTAGGTTCTTTCCATAGTTTGGCTATTGTGGACATTGCTGCTATAAACATTCGGGTGCACGTGCCCCTTACCCTGAAGGAGCTTTTTGTATTCTGTGCAGAGTTTTCAGCTGTCATCAGTGGGAGAGCTAGGTCGTGGTGGGCTTGCTTCCTCTTGGCTGACAGTGGAAGTCTGCATGTGCTGGTGTTGTTAATGCTTCCCTTCTCTGTACTGCGAGTTCACTGACGTCAGAAAGTTGAAAAAGAAAAAAAAAGGTTGCATTTTTTATTCCTTATTTGTCCACCCTCTGGTAAAGCACCTGGTACATTAATATATGGCATTGTACATTGTGAAGTTCCTTGTTTTTAATTCACATTCAATGCAGTATCCTTAGTTTCCCATTAAGGTTATTAATGTATTGATTTTATTCCTTGTAAGATGGAATCTAAGGATCAAGGATGCATTTGTTTTCTATTGAATGCATAACAAATTATTACCAACATATCATCTCATAATACACATACATATTATCTCACAGCTTCTGTGGGTAAGCAGTTCATGTGTGGCTTATTGGTGCAACCTACTCCAGGCTATGACCAAGTTTTCAGCTGGGCTGTGTTCTCATCTGGAAGTTTGTTAGGGAAGAAGCCATCTCTGTGCCCATTCATGCTGTTGGCAGAGTTCGTTTGCTCATGGTTATATCACAGAGGCCCTCAGTGGCTCACTGGCTGACCCATGTCCTAGAGGTTACTGCACTTGGCCCTTTCCATGGGCACTTCACAAGAGACTGGTTTCTTCTTCAAGGCCAGCAGGTAAATCAAATCTCTCTCCAGTCCACTAGGTCATGATCTTATACAATGTGATAAAATCATGGAGTGATACCCTCTATCTTTGTCATAGAGCATAACCTAATCAACAGAGGAGCATCCTTGGCCATATTCTGTTGGTAAGAAAAAAGTCACTGGTTCTGTCCACATTCAAGGGAAACATATTCATGACACTAGGCATCACCTCAGGGGTTGTCCACCAGAAAGGAAGTCTAATACTTATTTATCTCACTTGAATATTCAGAAAACACTGGTAAAGTAATTCAGATCAAGAATGGGAGTAGAAACATGTCTCCTCTTACTTATTGTCATGTGTCTCGTTCCTTGTTCACATACAACAGAGCAGACCTATAGGGAATATACTGTAAATGAAAAAATGCATTAATGACTCAGCACTCGGGGCTTACCATTTGACACAATGTAGCTCTTCTGTTTGTCTTTGGCAAGAGGCGAGAGAGGATCCAGAATAAAGCCTACTGATCATTTGACTTCATTTCATTATCCCAAAGGTTCCCCCAAACCTAGAGCACTGTGTGTGTGGGTTTCACGGCACACAACACAGCTGGTGTTTGTAATGTCAAGGATGTACTCCCCATCCTGGCCCCAGAGTTCTACTCTCCACCCTGGCACAGTTGGGTCTCCTAGAGCAAGAATCCAGTTTGGGGTGGAATGCAGCATATATGACCAGGGAATCCAGCCATTCAACTGTTTCTTCAGTGAGACCATTTGATTGATTCTCTATGATGCATTGTATTGTCTAGTAAAGATCATGTTGAATGAGCTCAACTTATTGGAAATTACTTGCTAAGTGTCATTTTGACACCATCTCTATCAGTTAGGGAAACTGTAGAAAGCTGAATGATGCATTCAAAGCTTGTGTCTATGAATTCCAAGTGTAATTCTCCATTTCATACTGTTTCTGGCTCTCAGAACCTTGATGTCTTCCCCATAAGTTATGTGTACGATGTCTGTGTTTTTCCAGGTTTTCCTACAATATAAGTGAGGCACACCCACACGGGGAAGGCTAGGCTTCTTGAGTTTACGTGGACATTTTTCTAGTTCCAATCATATTTTCTACAGGTGCTTGTAAGTGCTTTTACTAACTACAGTAGCATGATCTTGAAAAGTTAGACTTCAGTGTTTGCAGCAGTAATGGGTTCCTTCCCAGGTACGTTTAAGAGCTCCAGAAGAGCTGGGTGCAGTGTGCTTCTTTCCTGTCATTGTGGTTTGAGATAAGATTGAATCCTATAAGAATGTCTAAGGTCAAATAAGAATATAATGGGTATGAAATTTACAGAGATTATGGAGACTAGATGGAGTCAGGGCCCTGTGCCGAAAGGTGATGGTGAATGCAGGGTTGGAAGAGTGAGGCACAGGTGGGTGGAGTGGGGAGGACCAGACACCTGCAGGCCAGCCCTTGTTCATCGACCAGAATAAGGTAGAAGAAGATAGTGTGAGAGCTTCCTTGCTTGCCATGCAGGACTCATTGTTTCCTGGCCTTCCTGATTGGACCTTGCCATGTCTTGATTCTCAGTCCGGACATTGAATATCTCCCCACTCCTTTAACATAAAACCCTGTGCTTACTGCCTTTTGCTCATGGTTATATCTAGCTCTGCTCCTAATATACCCTTCTTTATTTTCTCTCTTGAAGATCATCATCTCCATTTAAAATGGAATTGGGAGATTATCTTCTCTGAGAAACACTCGGTCCCTCTTCTTGGTCCATATCCATCATCAAAACATAGACCCACCCAAGGGTTCTTGGCCATTTCCTCCTCTGTCTTCTCTTCCACAGTGTGAGAGAAATGATAGGTTCTTCTTTTAATGTTTGTTTATTTCATTCATTTTAAAGTCAAGAAGTCTTTGCAGGATTCAGTGCTGTGGAGGACAGAATGACCCAGTTCTTGTATTTGAGACTTGACTCTAGTTGACAAGCTGATGCACCCACGTGGGGATGATGGATAGTAGGTAATGAAAACTAGCATTTGTGTGGTACTTCACAAGTCACAATCATTACCTCATTTGTTTATCACAAGACATATGGATCAGATAATATTGTCATCGCTTCACAAGTGAAAGAACTGACATGCAAATGGGTTGAGGTCTTTTCCAAGGACCACAATTATTGTTCAATAGTCATAATTAGAAATATAATTTTAGCCTTTCCACTCCAAATGTTATGCATTTTCCCTCCAAACCATGATGACTTTGGCCAAAATGAATGATGCAAATGACTTGGGTAGGTGTTTTTGTGGAAAGAATGCTTGTTTTGCTAAATTGGCTAGGGAAGGCTTTGCAGAGAATGCACTAATTGAGATACCTCTAAAAAAATAAAGAACGACTTGATCAATGAAGTAAACCTGAAAAAGAATTCATATAGGTATGAAAGCATGAACCTGTTGCATTTGGGGTGTAAATTTTCTGACTGAGGATAATTTCAGAAAGTTTTAAATTCTCATTAGAATTTTAGTGGCTCTTGAAGACAATTAGAGTATTAGTGGTTTTAGAGTGAGAAAATAAAACAATAATGTGGTACATTAAAGGTTCTAATTTGGAGGTGATCTTCAGTGGTTTGAATTATTGAAGGTTCCTGAAGGCTAGAGAACCCAATGGGAGACCTGACCGCATTCATGTGTGATTGTCACTGACAGAGTGCATGGGTAGTAAAATTATATTTAGAAAAGTGACCATTATATTATATCCAGATAAATCTTAATCCACTTTTGATATTTGACAAGAGATAATATTTAAGCAATAGAAAATGTGGTTTAGTGTTCTTAACAAATCACCACAAATAATGTTTGTGCACCTACCAGATACCCAGCATTGTTCCAGCTTCTGGGGATACCACAGTGAACAGTGCAAAAATGCCTCCATGGGTCTTCTGTTCTAGCATTAAATGTGCCCCCAATACATGGGGCACCTGGATGGCTCAGTGGGTTAAGCCTCTGCCCTCAGCTCGGGTCATGATCTCAGGGTCCTGGGATCGAGCCCTACATCGGGATCTCTGCTAAGCAGGGAGCCTGCTTCCCCCTCTCTCTGCCTGCTTCTTTGCCTACTTGTGATCACTCTCTCTCTCTGTCAAATAAATAAATAAAACCTTTAAAAAATGTGCCCCCAGAGGAGCCGGTGGAGGAGGTGGATGAGGACGCGCTGTCGGTGGACCTGGACGCGGCCATCGAGGGGCGCACAGGTGAGGGGGAGTTCCAACCCTTCTTCAGTGAGAAGACCTTTGGCGCCGGGGAGGCAGACTGTGGGCTGCGGCCTCTGTTCGAGAAGAAGTTGGTGAAGGACAAAACGGAACACGAGCTTCTGGAATCCTACATCGATGGGCGCATCGTGAAGGGTTGGGACGCGGAGGTTGGCCTTGCACCCTGGCAGGTGATGCTTTTCCGGAAGAGTCCCCAGGAGCTGCTGTGTGGGGCCAGCCTCATCAGTGACCGCTGGGTCCTCACTGCTGCCCACTGTCTCCTGTACCCACCTTGGGACAAGAACTTCACCGAGAATGACCTTCTGGTGCGCATCGGCAAGCACTCCCGCACTAGGTATGAGCAAAGCATTGAGAAGATCTCCATGCTGGAAAAGATCTACATCCACCCCAGGTACAACTGGAGGGAGAACCTGGACTGAGACAGAGCTCTGCTAAAACTCAAGAAGCCCGTCATCTTCAGCGACTACATCCACCCCGTGTGCCTGCCTGACAAGGGAACTGCAATCAGACTGCTCCGCGCCGGATACAAAGGTCGGGTGACCGGCTGGGGCAACCTGAAGGAGTTGTGGACATACAGCGCCACCGAGGTGCAGCCCAGCGTCCTGCAAGTGGTGAACCTGCCCATCGTGGAGCGGCCGGTGTGCAAGGCCTCCACGCGGATCCGCATCACCGACAACATGTTCTGTGCCGGTTTCAAGCCCAATGAAGGGAAAAGAGGGGACGCTTGTGAAGGTGACAGTCGGGGACCCTTTGTCATGAAGAGCCCCTTTAACAACCGCTGGTATCAAATGGGCATCGTCTCATGGGGGGAAGGCTGTGACAGGGATGGAAAATAGGGCTTCTACACACATGTGTTCCGCCTGAAGAAGTGGCTACAGAAGGTCATCGATCAGTCTGGAAGTTAGGGGGTGCTGTTCACTGCAAAATCATAGAAACCAATCCAGCAGGATTATTTTTGTGGTTTGTTCCTAAAGCTATATGGTTCCAATAAAAGTGGCTGTCAACAAGCAAAAAAAAAAAAAAAAAAAAAAGAATATATGAAGCCTTTAGCAACAGCCATTCTTTTGGGGGGATGGGGAAAACTAGGAAGGGAAAAGAGAAGCTGGTCATGAAAAAAATGCCTTGTTTTAGTAGTTTATGCCTGAGTGAATTGGGATGCAGCTATAAAAGGCTTTATAGTTGAAACTGAAGAAATTCAGCTGAATGAAAAAAAAAAAAAAGGTTGCTCCTGTGGGCAGCTGGATGAAAAGTTTGAGGCTTTGTTGTTGAGAACACTGGTCATTCTCATCAAACTGTTCAGAATATTCTGGTCTCCCAAGGCAATGCCCAAGTGGGAAGCAGGTACTGGAGCATTTTTTTTTCTAAATTTAAAATAAATCCAGAGGGTTTCGTGCCAAAGAATCACCAGCTGCTGTGAGATCAATGTGTGTGGAATTATTAACAGGAAGCAAATTACTAACTACAACCTATGGAGAAAATTTGTCTGAGGCAAGAACTTTCTTTGAAGGATTGCACCCAGCATGAAAACATTTAATTTCCCCACAGTTACTCCACAGGGACCCACTAAGGGTGCCATTGGTAATAAACAAGAAGATGCTGGCTGCAAAGCTTTGGAATTACTAACCTGAAATACAGAATGGGAAGTGTAGGAGAGAAAAAGTGCATTTGATCAACAACACCTTCAAGTCTTTGTGTAAGAAGTCTAGATTAAATTTTTAGTGAATAGGTCCCCGTATTTGATCCTTTGATTTGATTTGACGTTTTGTGCTTGGAAAGACCTCAACCAATGTTTACTGTTATTGTTTGGATGAACCAGACACCAGACTTTTTACACTCAGGTGATGTTAGTGCCACAGGGGACCACAGGAACCATCTAAATAGAATTCATTATTTATCCAGAGATAAATTTATTTACTCAGACCAGTTAGTGGCCCAGAAGGGGACTAGAACATAGATCTCCAGGAAACTCTTCGTTGTTCAATCCACCTCATAAAAAAAAAAAAAAAAAAAGCTTAAGAACCTTGATGACATCCCCCATCTTTAATTAATACAAAAATTAGGGCATAAACCCACAAAAACCTTACTGAAGAACAATGAGAAAGACAAGCTATATATCCAAATTAGCCATAGTCCTTTTTTGGTTTCTTTCAGATTCTGGATCATGTGGACCATGTTACAGAATTATCTGGTAATAAATGAAGAGCTATTGAGGAAGACACTCTTAGTGTCTCAGATATTCCAGACATTGCATGAGTTTCTGTTTTGGCCACAGCTCTCAGACTAAGGACGAGAGCACAGGTCTTGGGAACTTCAGCTGGAGGGAGCTAACTTGTACAGGAAAATGCATAAGCTGTAGACTCAAGTTCAGCCTGTAATTCTACAGGGTACTAACTGCCTAATCTTAAACAAGTTACTTAATCTTTGACCTTTATTGTCTAACTGTGGAGGGGGATGGGGTGGGCAGAGCCTTTAAAGGACTTGTATTCTAAGTAGAGAGACAAATAAATAACTACAAAACCAAGTACCAAATCCAGTACTAGTCCTATATTTAGAAGGTTCAACTGTATTTGTGGTTGCAGGTTATCATTAGGGAGGATATCTCAGAAATGAAGTCATCTGAGCTGAGGTTTGAAGAACGGGTCAGGTTTTACAGGAAGACTTGCAAGATCTCCCCTCTAGAGAGGACACTTCATGACAAACTCAGAAGATATGACTGAATGGCAGCAATCCTCATTCTGCAAGAGGCTTAATGTGAGAGATGATGTGTAGGAAGATGAGGAGAAGGCAGTCTGATAGGCAGGTGGCAGAATATGGATGGCTTTGTTTTCTATGCCATGGGTTTTGAGTTTGCCCTGTATTTCACAGAAGGACCGTGATAAGGCATAAGCAGCTTTAGATTTTATAAAGTTTATGTCAGCAGCGGTGTAGGTAATGGTGCTGACAAAGGAATAGAGGAGGTAGCGCAAACAGCAAGACAGTTGTTGCTGTTTTCTTGGGTGGATACAAAGGTCCGCAGAGGCTATCAGTCAGGATAGGATAGGTTATACCATGGTAACAAAGGAAGCACAAATTCCAGGGGTGTGGAACACCGGTTTATTTCTTGCTAATACTGGCATCTGAGGGCTCTGGTCTATCTGCAGGCTGTTATGTCAACCTCTTTCTGTATTATGGTTAACAGCCATGGTAGGGAAAAATGAAACGTAACTTCTAAAATTTCTGCTGGGATACACGTCATATCTCACACTTCATAAGCTGAAACAAGCCATCTGGTCGCACCTGAACTTGATGTGGTGGAGAGATAACGTCCTTCAATAAGAACGGAGACAGCATCCTCCAATAAGAATGGGAATTGGATATCGGTGACAATTGATGCCGTCTGCTGATGAGATGGTAACGTTGTGGAGACTGAGTTTCTAGTATTATGTAGACAACTGCAAGAATAGTCACCAATCTTACACGCCTTGTACGATGTTTATCTTTTCATTTTTTTGGTAAGTCTTGCAATAAAACTACTGAGCCATACCTGCAGGATGAAATGTGTTGTGTGTGTTAAAGACAGATACTCAAACCAAAGATTGATTCACTTCCCTTTATTCATCAATGTTTCCGTTTTATTCCAAGAGGAAAGCTGGCAATAGATTCTGATTGTCTTTATTAAATAAGGGTTTTACACTCATTCTGCTGGTGGCAAGGATTTTTTTTTCCCTCATACCTCTATTGATGCCAGGTAATTTTGGCCTGAATCCCTGGCTTTGGTTTTGTACTTTTCTGGCTATTTGACGAAGTATACAGCTTAAAAAGATCTAGAGAGCAAGATTACAGGGTGACTTTTCTGCTATCTCTGGATCCTTCCATGTTTGATCCATAGACAAGTATGCCCATATTGATGCAGAAGAAGGATGTTTCCCAGAAGTCTGATGTCCCTGTTGCCTGGTCTGTGGGATGGAGTAGATGGAAGCAGGTTTTTCTATCTTCCCCTAATTGAGGATGAGTCCTGACATGTGAGTTGACTCAGAATCAGATCCTCAGATCCAATTTCCACAGGACACATAGGAGCTGTTGAAGTTCAGAGTGTCACCTGTCATCATTCCATTCTCATATTGAAATGAACAGTTTTCATTTTGAGCAGTGATTATGGGTCATGTAAAGGGCTTGTTTTTTTGCATCTGTCACGCACCTGTCCATTCTTACCTTTGCATAAATGAGAAACCGAGAGTATTGTTTTACACCTGGGGAGGGGGATGGGTTTTGGGAGTCTGAGTCAGGTGGTAGGGGGATTGAAATGTCATAATGTCATAATTTGCATAAGAGTTGGTGATTCTACTGCACTAAATTCAAAATAACTGATCAGAAAAGAAACAAACCAAACAAACAAATGAAACCTAGCCAGAAGAATATGTAACAGCTTAGAAACAAAGTAGAGACAAAGTATACTGGATTATTCCTCTGCCAGTTGCTAATCCCAATCTAATAGAGCCTGATTTAACTTAATCCCGTGTTTTCCCTTCTTAAATTTATAACATTTTAAAATTTTACCCTCTTTTTAATATTTATTTTATTTAAATTCAATTAATTAACACATGGTGTATCAGTTTCAGATGTAGAGTTCAGTTATTCTTCAATTGGCTATAACACCAGTGCTCATTACATCAAGTGCCCTCCTTAATGTCCTTTACCCAGTTACCCCATCCCCCCTACCTCCTCTCCAGCAACCTCCAGTTTTTTTCCTATAGTTAAGAGTCTCTTATGGTTTGCTCCCTTTCTGATTTCATCTTATTTTATTTTTCCCTCCCTTCCCCTGTTTTGTTTCTTAAATTCCACAAATGAGTGAAACCATATGATAATTGCCTTTCTCTGATTGACTTATTTCACTTAGCATAATACCCTCCAGTTCCATCTACTAATTGCAAATGATAAGATTTCATCCTTTTTGATGGCCGAGTAATACTCCATGGTGTTTATATACAACATCTTCTTTATCCATTCATCTGCCGATGGACATCTGGGCTTTTTCCATATTTTGGCTATTGTGGATATTGCTGCTATAAATGTTGGGGTGCATGTGCCCTTTGAATCATAACACTTGTATCTTTTGGGTAAATACAATTGCTGGGTCCTAGGGTAACTCTATTTTTAACTTTTTGAGGAAGCTCATACCAGTCAGAATGGCTAAAAAAAATAGGTCAGGAAACAACAAATGTTGGTGAGGATGTGGAGAAAGGGGAACCCTCTTACACTGTTGGTGAGAATGCAAGCTAGTGCAGATGCTCTAGAAAACAGTATGGTGGTTCCTTAAATTCTGTAACATTTTAAAATTATTGAAATAACACCCACTCAACTTATTTTAATGTATTAAACAAGTTTCTATTTTTTCAATTTAAGGAGTCTAGAGTGGATACTACTAGCTTTGGGCTAGTGTGGGGAGATAGGCTACAAGGGCTGGGTAACTTCAGCACTAGAGGGACATCATGTGACACTTAAATATGCAAATAAGTAAGTATTTGCCCTCTGTTTTTGGGATGAGCACAGGAAATTAACAATCCTATGGATATTTGTACTGTTTAGTAATTTATGCATTCAATTTAATAAACTATTTTATACGTCTATTATACATATTTCTTTTAGTAAGCCTTTACCAAAACAGTTTTTTTTTTTCCAAAATGAGTATGTATAGACCTCTTTAAAAAGTTAAAAAAAAAGTCTTTTGGGTCTCAAAGAGTATGTGAGTATTGTTGGGTTTTATGTGATAGTTTGGTCTTTTTGTCAATTTGATTATATATAAAAATATTTTATGATTATGGGAGGTTGTCTTTACTTCACTTTACTTTACTTGACTACAGTAATCTGGGGTGAAAGCATCATGATTCCTGAAGCTTAGCTATGGTTCATGGGGGAAAAGCTCAATAAAGAAAATATGAGATAAGTTAACCACACAAATGCACATATACACTCATATTTAACTTGAGATAATTAAATTGATGAGTCTTTATGTTAGGTTTTTTATGCTGTGTAATACATTACTATTCTGTGGATTTAAGAAACTCTACACATTTATTATTTTATAGTTTTTATGGGTCAGGAATCTGGACTCAGCCCAACTGGATCCTTTGATTGGGGTGTCACAAGGCTATGATCAAGGTGTTGGATGGAACGCTTTGTTTCTAAGCTTGCTTGGGCTGTGGGCAGAATTCCTTTTTTTTTTTTTTTTTTCAATTTCTTTTCAGTGTTCCAGAATTCATTGTTTATGAACCACACCCAGTGTGGGCAGAATTCTTAACCTTGCAGTTGGGATGTTCATGTCAGCTTGCTTCTTAGGAAAGATTTAGAAATGGAAAGAGAAATGAAACAAGCAGCACACCCTTCCACGATCATGCACACAGAGTCACGATGTCAGTTTGCTGCACTCCATGGATTAGAAGCAAGTCACATTTCCTGCCCACACGCAAGGTTAGGCATTTCACAATGGTGAATTCCAGGAATGGGCATTGTGGGAGTCACCTTTAAGTCTATTGGTCCCAGTGTTCATAGGAGGTGAGATATGAGAGACCCCCTTTCTAGCCATATCTGAAATGGACATCTCAGAAACTGGGTAGTCAGCTAGAGGATACTTTAAGGGAGGTTATAGCTCACTTTTCTATTCTTTCAACTTCTCTCTCTCTCCCTCTCTAATATAGACATTAATTATACATTATATAATAACTATATAAATATATAGGCATATAATTATAGCAGTATAATTATATATACTATTATGTAAATATATAAGTGTAATTATTGTATATAAATTCAAATCAGAGATGGTATTTTTAATATTCAAAAATATGTTTCAAAATCCAGTTATGCTGCAAAAGAGAAAAAACTTTTGTCTTTGTAATTTTTGGAATCATTTTAAGAAAGTGTTTCTATTTTAAAAAAACTTTTTTAATCACTTAAAATTTGAGGACTACTAAGAATATTTTTGCAGAAATCTGAGTTTTACAGATACTATATTAAGATACAAAAGATTAATGAAGAGGTTCTGTGGTTAATTTTATCTGTCACGGTCAACTTGGCTAGACCTGTTATTTAATAGACACTAGAACAGGGGTTGTGAAGGTATTTTGTAGATGTAGTTTACATCTATAATCAGTTGACTTGAATATATGGAGATTACCCTGGATAATGTAGCTAGGCCTCAACAAATAATTAAGAGCAAACACTGAGAAATTTTGTTTCTTCAAGTCAGTGGATACCAGGAGCCATCAGGAATCAGAAGAGGCAAGGAAATACTCTTTCCTAGAACGTATAGAGGGAATGTGGTCTGGCTGGCACCTTTATATCTGAATTCTGATATATTCAAATAATTCTGATAATCTGACTTCTGATAATTCAGATCTATAAGAGATAAATTTTTCTTGTTTTAGGCCACTAAGTTTGTAGCAGTTTATTATGGCAACCCAAGGAAAATAATATGGTATTTCTTTTAAACAGTCATGAACTGGATATGGAGTAGTGATAGAGATATCTGCTGAAAGAGATAAGTTGGTATTTTGTTCTGATATTGAAAAATGATTTTGGCCATACCTAAGATGAACCCCACAGGTCAGCACTAATAATGAAATATTAGTGTCTCACACTACATGATGTTTGGTATCTAACGTAAGGAAATTAGAGTTATGACCAGAACAATATCTCCATGGTTGGGTGTTGGGAGTTCCTTTGAAGGAATGGGTATTTCCCATATCAATCATTCTAGAACCCTGAAAGTTCAGTTATAAAAATAAAGACATGACAGTTAAAGTAAAAACCACCTTCTTTCTCTGAACCCCAGACTTATTTGGCCTTTGTAACTCTAGTAGTTATGGGTGTCCTAGAACTGGACACATGGAAATAAGTTGTGAACTGGAAAGATGTCCAGTCTGTTAAGGCTTTGAGATGATTTTGTAAGTCTTATTTAAGAGTAGTTAATTGTTATGTTGTATTTAACTTTCATTGTCTTTATTCATCAAGTTCTGCTAAAGAGAGCTTTCAGGTCCAGCTAAAATGGGGTAACAGACTGGACTTATCCAGACACTGAAAACAGCCAAAAAAACAAAGAAACATATGTGAAATAACTGTTTCTAAGACCCTAGATATCAGGCAAGCAATGTAGTCATCCTTGAGAGATGGGAAACCAGTTAAGTGAGCCCTGCAATTTCCCAAGATTAATGCCTTGAGGGAATTTCTAGCCTATGGTGCACAGTGTTGAGGCTGGTGAAGTCCCAGAGCAAATAAGATGCAGATGAAAGCCCAGGGACAATGCACCATCTAGAACTTGAAGAACAGAGTACAGAAGAGGAAAGAGCGGGGCGCCTGGGTGGCTCAGCTGTTAAGCATTTGCCTTCCACTCAGGTCATGATCCAGGGGTCGTGGGATTGAGCTCCACATTGAGTTCCCTTCTCAGCCGGAAGCCTGCTTCTCCTTCTCACACTCCCCTTGCTTGTGTTCCCTCTCTCACTGTCAAATAAATAAATAAAATCTTAAAAAAAAAAAAAAAGAGTAAAGAGCTTCAGACAAAGAAAACTCCAGAAATCTGCAAAGGGTCCTCTTGAATATTAAGCAGAATATACATAATGCATGTAAAGAAAGCACCTGAGGCTGAGGAAAGAACCACATGGGAGAATTAGAGAGAACAGAGACCATCAAAACACTGGGAATAGTGACTATCCCATCTGCCAGACTAGGAATTCTCATAATTCATGGGATATTGGGCAGAGTGTTCTGAACAATCATGGCTAATTAATGGGGAACAATTAGCTTTAGATTAAATACTGCTTTGGTACACCTTAGCAAATCTTAAAATAAAGATTCAAGGGAAACCTTGGTGGCTCAGTGGGTTAAGCCTCTGCCTTTGGCTCAGGTCATGATCTCAGGGTCCTGGGATCGAGCCCCATATCAGGCTCTCTGCTCAACAGGGAGCCTGCTTCCCCTCTCTCTCTGCCTGCCTCTCTGCCTACTTGTGATATCTCTCTCCATCTGTCAAATAAATAAATAAAATCTTTAAAAAAAAAAAAAGAAAATTTGCCTGTATTTCTTAAAAAAAAAAGTTTCAAAAGTACTAATCTGTTTTCAAGTAATTTTAGCTGCATGCCAGAATAAAACCTGAAGAATCTTCATGGGAATAAAGATACATATAGTGACTGACAAGATAAAGTTGAATTGTCTGGTATCAAATAAAAAGTTACCAAGCATGAGTAGGGCAGTATAACTCATAAGGAGAAGATAAATTAATAAATTATAACTGATCCACAGATGATTCAGGTGTTAGAATTATATAAATTGGCATAATCCATCACTATCAGTCTGAGATTATCTCCTTCTTCAAGCAGAAGGAAAATGGCCCTGGATTAAATGAGCTACCCAGAGGAAGGAGTGGTGCTGGGAATTATTACACTAATAAGAATATAAGAGTATTTTTAAATAGTTAAATACATTTAAAAGACTCTTGATTGCTTAAACAAAAGTAATAATGTGTCATAGTGTTTATAACATATAGGAATGGAGGGGCACCTGGGCGGCTCAGTTGGTTAGATATCCAACTCTTGATTTCTGCTCTGGTCATGATTTCAGGGTTGTGAGATCGAGCCCCATTCTGGGGTTCCACCCAACATGGAGCCTGCTTAAGTTTCTCTCTCAACTCCTACCCCTGCCCCGCACCTTCCTCTCCTTCCCTTTCTAAAACAAACAAATGAACATATGGGAATGGAATGTATAACAACAGAGGTCTGGAGGGATAAATGGAAGTATATTATTGTATGGGTTTTTTTGCTATACATGGGGCGGTATTAATCTCATAAAGTATACTGTGATATGTAAAAGATCCATATTAGAAAACCTAAAGCAACCACTAACTAACTAAACTAAAAGTTAGGTCTAATAATCTGATGAAGGAGATTGAATGAAAGCATAAAAATGCAATTAATTTTAAAGTGGGCAGTGGAAGAGGAAGGAATAATAGATGAAACAAATAGAAGGAACATAGCAAAGTGATAGACAAATCTAGTGGTAGCAAAATCCCATTAAGTGTAAAAGGTCTAAAAAACAAATTAAAAGACAGAGATTGTCCTATTGGATTAAAAAATAAACCACATACATATGGCAGTATTTTCAGTACTACAGTGCACTGTAAAAGGAAAGGCACTAATACCTTAAAGTGACAAAATTGGAAACAGTTATAAAGAAAACTGGATTTACCATATCATCCATCAAATAATATTCTAGAGGGGGAAGAAAATGCATTGCCAGAGATAAAGAACTTTTAAGAATGATAAAGGAGTGGATTAATTCAGATGACCTAACTGAAAGAGCTGCAAGGAGAAATAGATGAATCCATTACAGCTGGAGATTTCAATTACTCTCCCTTAAAAAAACTGATAGAAGAAGTAGATGTAAAATCAATACATATATATTCATCTTTTTAAATATCTGATTTTGTGGATGAGATCATATGGATATTAGGAGTTTCTAGATCAACTGGCATTCATTTTCACTTTGGAGACATCAGAATAATTTGTTTTCTCACCTGCTTCCAACACAGAGCATTTGTGGAGGAAGCATACTAAGAGAATATATTTGGAACTAAGCCTTCCCAAGAGCATGTGAGGTTCACTGGCACACGAAGTAGCCCAGGGGTTGCATTCTGTCCTCACACAAAAAAACCTGTTGCTAATTAAAGATTTAAGAAATACAGCTGGATAAGTAACATCAGCCCAGATGGCATTTCAAGAAACCTCTGGTGAGGCTTGAGGCAGACAGTAATTCTGCATGATTTATCAGCCAGGTGGGGGTCTGCCATGATTGGCCCAATACACTTCAGGTGGAAAAGTACCTACAAGGATCAGAGAGTTGGAGCCAGGTAGAGACTACAAACTCCATGACATTACTCAGAAACAGGGCAGCTTTAACTCCTCTTGTGTCTGTCAGGGTTTAGTAACTAAGGAAGAGAGAGACTTTTGCTCATTAAGCTTCATGGAGATTTTTGTTTATTTTTTAACCTCTTTATAGGATTCAATAATCAAATAAATTAAATGTGTGCTATAAATCCAACTGTGCAAAGAGCACTATGCAAGATTTGTAAGGGATACAGTGGTGGAATATTTCCCAGAATGTGTTCCTTGGAACATGAATTCCTTCAGCAAAATGGTTGGTAGCATTGTTAAAAAGAGAGGTGGGTAAGTGGGTTTGTAGCCAAATAAAATCAAGAAGTATCATTTAAACAATATCCCTCAGGTTTTGATTTTTTTTATGTTTAAACTTGTAGAATTGATCAAAACCTCTAAAATTTAGGGAATAAAATAACTGTCACTCCAACCCTGGATGAACTGACTTTGTCACTAGATTCTTAATATGTACCTTTAGGATTCTGTGTTTGATCACTTGGCAGAGGCAGAGAAATAGAGTATACTACCTGCCCTCATCTTGGGTCAATGTTTATAATCCTCTGCTTGGCTCATGCTGTGGTTTTGGGGAGACTGATGGGTTCACAATGACATAACCTAAAAGGGTGGTCTTGTTTGAGAAAAAAGTATGAAGTTATAAATGCATAATTAGGAAAAAATGGAATACATATTTAGAATGCAAATGTACATAATAATGATTGCCAGAACATTAGAGATTGAAGTCCTTGTCTTTCTGATCTGTCTTTGGGCAATTGAACAGATATGTTTACTCAGAAATTCTTCCCCATTGCAAATTGTCCCCAACCACATGTGCGTGCACACACACACACACACACACACGATTATTCCCAGTAATTCTGAGGATTAATGGGAGGAACAGAGGTGTCTTAGCTCGGGCTGCTATTACTAAATACCACAAATTGTGTGGCTTATAAACAACAAACAGTTAATTCTCATAGTTCTGGAGGCGAGAAGTCCAAGATCAAGATGCTGGCAGATTTGGTGTCTGGTGAGAGCCTGCTGCCCGGTTCAGACAGCCATCTGCTCACTGTGTTCTCACGTAGCAGAAGGGGGAGGGAGCTCTCTTGGGCAGCTTCTATAAGGGCACTGATCATGACCTAACCACCTCACAAAGACCTCACCTCCTAATATCATCACCTTGGGGGTTAGGTTTCAACATCAGTATAGGGGGAGTGGGGCACAAACTGTTCAGTTCACAGCAGTGGGCAGGAGACTGAGTGTTCCTCAAGCTTCTGTTGCTTCAAGCTAAATGCTCCTGGCTCTGTTTCTCAGATCCCAGACTGCTTCCCACCAGCTAAGAATAAGGACCCTAATTCCCATATTACAAATATAAGTATCAAGTTTATTGAATTTTCCTTTTACAATTTCTAATATCAAAAGATAAACTTGTAAACGTATTGAAATATATCTTTGTAATAGTTGTCAGATATATTTCATTTGAAATAAATCATAACTTATTTCGTTATAATTTTTCAAATCTCCTAGAATAAGATAGGAAGAATTCTCATGGTAAAAAAAAATTGGTCCACCCCTAATCAGGCCCGTTTGCTGTCTGGAAGTGGTCTGTTTCTCTTCTTCCCTAGTAGGGCCATGTTAGGATTTAAGGTTTAAATCCACGGAAAGCAGTGTGTACTTCTCTTTGCACATTGTTGGACTAAGTAGGTGTTAGATCACAGAGAGGCTTGCTGTTCATCCAAGGATATGTTAGACACACGTTAGAGAGTTCTGGAATAAATGGAGTACTACTCATTTAGTTATATTTTGCTTAAATCGATCTGGTGTTGACTGACAACAAATCCAATGTCTCCAGGAAAAGTCAATAAGAAAAACCTGGGGGAGACTGAGTGGGCCTGAAAGAACTGAATTCATGCCTCTGGTGACTAACGGACGATAACGCGCCCTAAGTGCTGGGGGGGAGTGTAACTGAGGAAGACAGAATGAAATTAAGCAAGGGAAAATTGAGCAAAGGAAAATTAAAGCAATCCTAACAGTGAGGGCCATTAAACCATTGAAAAGTCTCCTGAGGGAAGTGATGGAAACCTCCTCGCTTGAGTCATTTCAAAATCTACAAAGCAAAGGAAAATGTACTGCAGGGAGCAATCCTGGGCACAGGGAGTGGACAGGATGATTTAATACTTCTCTTCTGTCTCTCATTTCCATGTTCTGTGAAATTGTATTGCAGCTAGGAAACAAGATATCCTTCACCCCGACAGTGGGTTGAAAGGCTTCGTCTGAAGCCCAGAGTTGAAAAGAAAGGGAACGCGTGCATTTTAACATTCCATCAGTCCTTCACATTCTTTTTGTCGAGGTGGATTTCAGATCTGTACAATGCGGAGATTTCAGTTGAGCTCTGGTGTGCCTTTGACTTACCCCGTAAGGACACCTAGAACTTCAATGAATGATCCTAAAGTTCAGCTTGTATTTGTCCCAGTGTGGGATAGAACACTGGGAAGAATGGGGTTCAATAATTTTTCAAACTGCCCATGACAACATCAAAAGAAAGCACAGCTTAGAAAATAAACATTGACCCAAAACTAGTTTTAGGGCAAAAGGCAAAGAGGAATTCTAGGAGACTATCAGATTTCTCTTTGTTCCTGGGAATCTAATATGTATTCTTAAAAAGGGGCCCTTGAATTTTATGCTGTGTTCTGGTTTAGAGATGTCAGATCTGATCTTTATAGCTAAGAGAATTGTTACGGAAAGAAAATTGTGTATGATCCAGATGCTGAAGACTTAGACGGCTTTGCTAAAAGCAGTTTGGGGTTGTATCTTGAAAGGGTTTGCTGTACAGACCTGAGTGTGATCTTCAATTGAGGACAACTTATTCTTACTTTGTAATTGTTACCTTAAACTCTCCTATTAGCGATTACTTACTGTGTTGTGGAGGCACAAAGTCATTCACACCTATAACCCTTTCATTCAACAATATTCACTGAATCCCTCTGCTGGGCTAAACACTGCACCATAAGATTTTTTAAAAGTAAACTTAAAATTTTTTTTAATTTAATTTTTTTCAGTGTTCCAAGATTTCAGCTTTACAGATTTACAAAAGTAGCCCAGAGAGTGCTCCCGTGCCCTTCATCCACTCTCACCTTCCCTAATGTCACCCCCTTTCAGTACCATGGTATCTTTGTCAAAATTAAAAAATCAGTATCAGTAACTTACTAGTCAACAAAATCCATCCTTCATTGGTATTTTGCTAGTGTTTAATTAATGTCCATTTCCTGTCCCTGGATACACTCTGCATTTAGTTGTCATGTCTCCTTGGCCTCCTCCAGTCTGCAACTGTCTCACAGTGTCCTTGTTTTTGATGACCTTGAAGTTTTAAGATTTTATTTATTTATTTGAGAGAGAGAGAGAGAGAGTGAGAGAGAGATAGAGAGAGGACCTTGACCTTACTACTTTTCCCTCTACTCTGTTCCTGTGCGTGAGTCACTAAATTCAGACCACTCTCAAAGAGTGGGAGATGGATTAGGCTGGACCTCCAGCAGAGGAAGGTATCTACGTATACTGTTTGAGATTTTTCCATAAGGGAGATTTGCCTCTTCTTCATTTATTTGTATTTTCAACCATTTATTTATAGGACTATGGTCTTACTTTATCCTGTGGATTATAATTCAAACTACATTACTTTTTCTGTCGTTCAAGTGGTTCCAGCTTTGGCCATCGGTGACTTTCTCAGGTTTCTCAGGCCCTTCTGATTAGGTGCCCAGCCTTTCAGTTTTGTCAACACCTCCCTAGTTTCTGGACTGAAGAGATGCTCTGGGCTCATCTCGTACATTTCCTGTCACTGGTCTGGAATCAGATGTTTCTGTAAGGAGTCCTGGTTCCTTTTCTAGGAGAATAATACTTAGATACCGAAACCCAGATGTTGGTACCAGATATCAAGGCTGCCTCAGTGAACAGAGCTAGATGGCCTGTGTATGGAGAGTAACCCGTGTCTCTGCACTCACGTATGTACAAGTGTTCATACACAAATGAGCTCCTACTGATGATTCTCACTAATCCACACACCCCTGGGGTTCCCTGAAGCCTCGCCTTCTTGCTTACCAGGGGTTTCCTTTTCCAACAAAATAAGAAACTGGCTCCAGCCACCCACCATCCATTTCTTATTTGTTGAACACCTAATTAACCACGCTGCCATGAGAAGCAGTTATATAACCATCGTTCCTCTGTCTTTAGTCTTACAGTTTCTAGATCAAAACGCTATTTTCCAAACTAACTTTGGTCAGGTTCTCCACTCCTTCCCCCTCCGGTGGGGTTATGTCACAGATCCGGATTCTCAGGTTCATTTCTCATTCCACCTTGGGATCGTTGACATTTTGGTTTAATTTTTTTTTTCAGTTTGGATACATTAAAGTTGTCTCAGGGATACGTACAGCTCTGGGGGGTGTTTGTTTGTCTGCTTGTTTGCTTGCTTTAGCTCTACGGGTTTTGAAAGACGTGTAGCTTCATGTGTCTGTTGACCCCAGTACCACACAGAACGCTTCCTCCACCCCATGACCAGATATGTGCACTGAAAATGCTTTCGCCCAGCTCGTGTCTCGCATTTTCATTTTCTTAGCTGTATCTTTTGAGGAGTGGATGTTTTAAATTATCCGGAGTTTTCCATTTACCCTCTTTCTTTCATGGTTATGATTTTGGGGGGCTTATCTTTTCAAAGAAATTCTTACTTATCTGAAATTTGAAAAGTTACCCTCCTGTGACTTTGGAGAGAACCTTTAAATTTAGGGCCATAATCCATCTCAAATGTTGTGAAAAATCTGAGTTAGGAGTCAGTACTTAGTCTCCCCCCATGTTTACTCAGTTAATGCAGTACCTTTTTTCCCAAAAGACTTTATCTGTTGAGACGTCCCAGGGCCTTAGTAAAAAAATCAGATGACTAGACACGAGTCTATTTCTGACCTCTGTTCTGTGCTAATAATCTATTTCTGTGTCCACAGACCAGTGACTACCTTTTGAGGTAAAGCTTGACACCAAGGCTTGTGCATTCTCTAACTTTGTTCTTTAAGATAATTTTATTTATTGTATTTTCATATATAATTTAGAACCAGTTTATCTGTTTCCATGGTAAACCATGTTAGGATTTCAAATCTATAGGTCAGTTTGGGGAAAATAGTTTCCTTAAAAATATTGAGATTTCTAGTCTATAAGCATGACGTATCTCTGCATTAAGTTTGGCTTTAATTCTGCCAGTAATGCTTCTCATCTTTTAGTAAAGTGGTTTCCTACGGCTTTCCTTAAATTTATTCCTTTACATTTCAGATTTTTTAGTGCAATTATAAATGATGTTGTTTTAATAAATATAAATATATTCAGATTTTATATTTCTTCTTATGCCATTTTGGTAAGTTTTTTTTCTTCCCCCAAAGAATTTGTCCATTTTATTTCTGTTCTCAATTTTTTTTTGGCATAGAGTTGTTTTAGCATTTTTCATCATTTTAACTATTGTAGGATCTGTAGTAATATCACTGCCTTTCCTTCCTGGTAAATGGTGTCTTCTTTTTGCCCCTTGACCAGTACTGATCAGTCTTTATGTTTCCTTGAAGCAACACTTACCTTTGTTACTTGTCTCCATTGGTTACTGCTTGTGTATTTACATTTTTGTCCTTTTCTTATCCTCTTTTGAATTAATGGAAATTTATTACTCCATTTCTTATCTCTCTTACATTCTATGTAAATGTATTTATATATTTTTATAAGTTTTCCTCTTTTGTAAAGACATCTCATTATTATATTTTCATCTCTTTTACTTTGTCTGTTAACACAATTCTATTATAATATAATTTTGTTATATTTTATTGTATTTCAGATTGATCTTTTTATTGTTCTTTTTGACTTATTACTGCCTGGCATATAATAGAATTTTCTGCACTTTCTGCTCAATGCCTTTATCACCACTTATACTCTCTTGATGTTTGTGGGGCTTGTTTCTCTATATTTTAATTTTCCATGTATTTTAAGCTCCATGAGGCTTTAATATTCATGCTTTGCATAGTTCATATATATTTATATTTAATTACATATTTACTATTTTTTACTCCTCATTCCTTCTGGCAGTCCCAGGTTTCCATCTGGGATTTTTTTTTCTTTCTTTTTGAAAAATTATCTTAAGTAATTTCTTAAGTGAATGCCAACTGGCAAAATATTCTCGATTTTTTGTTTAGCTAGAAATATCTCTGTTTAATTTCATGTTTCAAGGGTATTTTTGCTGGGTATTGAATTCTATGGAGTTCTCTGTTAACTTCTTTTACCACTTTAAAGATGACATACTATCTCGTGGATTTTGTCATTTCTGCTATGAGGGCAGGTTTCAGGATAATTATTTCTTTGACAGTGATTTTTTCAAGTTTTTATTTAAATTCCAGTTGGGTAACATATAGTGTAATGCTAGTTTCAAGTGTAGAATTTAGTGATTCATTACTTACCTACAATACAGTGCTCATCACAAGTGCCCTCCTGAATCCCAGTCACCTGTTTCACCCATCCCCTGCCCATCTCCTCTCCAGCAAGATGGTTGATGGGCATTAAGGAGGGCACTTGAGGTAATGAGCACTGGGTATCTTCCCTAGAGTTAAGAGTCTGTTTCCTGGTTTGTCTCCCTCTCTTTTTTTAAATTTTTCTATGTTCATGTTTTTGTCTGTTTTCAAAAAATTTTTTTTGACTTTATCAATTTTATCACGATAAACCTGTGGACAGTTTTGTTTGCATTTATTTTGTTCACTTCTTAAACCTGAATCTCATGTCTTTCACTGGTTTAGGAGAGTTCTTCCACATCATGTGTTCAAATATATCTTCTGCCCCCTTCTTTCTCTACAACCTTCCTGGGACCTCAAGTTCGTATAAATTAAACTTTCCCTCACCTACCGTTTATGCTTTTGCTCTGTATTTCCCATTCTTTTTGCTCTACAAGCCTCAGTCTAGATATTTTCTACTGACCTATCTTGTAGTTCATTTATTCTCTCTTCTGCTGTGTTGAATTTGCTGGGAACAGATCTAACATCCACTGTGTTAGAGAGAAACTGGGCTGGGCACTGGTTAAAGATGGGAAGGCAGATGTCAGGCAAGTACCGCAGTAGGGAGAGAGACTTGAATATCAGTCTGATCTCAGCTCCGAATATAAATAAATGTAGTGGGGGCAGCTGGGGATTAATACCCAATGGGCAAGAGTCAGTGGTTGGAAAATTAAGAGGAGGTTGATTAGATTTCAAGAGTGGAAGCATACCTGTTAAAACTTACATGCAAAGATTCTTGCTGAAACAGGGCTGGGGGCCCAGGATGGCAACCAGGGTTGAGGTCTAGAGGAGAAGAGGGCTCAGAGGAGGTAACTAAAGTTCTGTCAGGAAGGAGTCCCGGTTCAGCTGACATCTGGTTTGCAGTATCAAAGGGTTCGGTTTTAGAATTTTAGAATAGAGCCATCCAAGCATCCCAGCTGTGAGACTGGAGCTCTGGCTTACACAGGTACCTCCTTCCTGCCTGATTCTGAAATTCAGTTGTCTACTCAGCATAGCAAACGACTGTGTTCTCCATTCTGCATTTCAGTGGTTTTGTGCCTAGCTTCTTAGCTGCTGGCCTTGTGCTATTTTTGAATTCCACAAATGCCTAGAAAAGAGAAATTGCCAACTTCAGACTCACTTCTTGAACAAAATGGTTGATGGGCATTAAGGAGGGCACTTGAGGTAATGAGCACTGGGTGTTATAAGCAACCGATGAGTCACTAAATTCTACCCCTGAAACTAATAATACAGTATATGTCAACCATATTGAATTTAAATAAAATATTTTTTAAAAAGTCGTTGCCCTTGTGTTTGTAGTATACATTTATGACCAATCTATGCCCACTTTCAAAGAACACTACATTGCTTCATGGATAGCGCAGGAGTCTTGTAACACATCCTTCTCAGTCCCTCCCCCACCCTTATAGCATATGGTCATTCCTTTGACTTATCCATAAACTATAATCACCAGACACATTGTTGTCAGTAATTTTGGCAAGAAATTAGTTGTTATATACATTAAAAATTTAAAAAATGAACGATTTTATTTTATATTCATTTACTCTTTCTCAAATGTTCTTCCTTTCTTTATATAAATCTGAGTTTCTGACCAATTTAATTTTCCTTGTCTTTGAAGAAATGCTTTCAACATTTCTTGCAAGGCAGGTCTCCTGGTGAAAAAGTCCCTCCATATATGTTTGCTTGAGAAAGTCTTTATTTCGCCTTCAAATTTGGAAGGATAATTTCACTGGATAAATGAGTCTAGGCTGTTGGTTCTCTTCTTTCAAGACTTTATTTCACTCCATTCTTTTCTTGCTTGCATGTTTTTTGAAAAAGTCTAATGTAATTCTTATTTTTCCCTATCTGGCTTCTTTCTAGATTTTCTCCTTATCATTGATTTTCTGCAATTTGAATATTATATGCCTGGGTCCTTCAGCATACCAATCATTGTTATTTTAAATTCTTGCTCTGGTGATTCCAAAATTTTGTCAAATATAGTCTGTTTTTTTTCCATTTTATTTTATTTCTTTTCAGTGTTCCAAAATTCATTGTTTATGCACCACAAATATAGTCTGTTTTGATGCTTGATTTGTCTCTTCAAACTGTGTTCAAACTTGCCTGTTGGTGAGCTTTGTAATTTTGTTGTTGTTGAAAGCTGGATATGATGTAGTGAGTAAATGGGACTGAGGGGATAGGCCCTCAACGTGAGGTTTCACATTCTTCTGGCTAAGAGTTGGACAGGGTCTACTCCTCAGTGTAGCTGTAGGTGTTAGAGGCTAACATTTTCTGTGATGTCTTCGTTTTTTGTCTCTCCTCCTGTCTGAGCTTCTCTAGAGAATCTTAAACAGGCTCTGAGCTTTGAAGTCCTTTTAGCTGTAATCCTGTTTTTTATAGGTGTCTAATGATGTAAGGTAGGAGGGGCTGGGAACCGGTCTATAATCTAATGATTAGATCTTAATCTGTGTGAGCCCATGTCCCTGGGCTGTGACCTGCACACGAGCTCCTCAGCATTTTTCCTGTTAGGTGAGACAGGAAGTCTAGGCGCCCTGAGGCTAGTTTCCCTTCCACCAGACCATTCAGTCTCTGGTAACATCCTGTCTTTTGAGGGAGGTCCTTTGTTAAGAAAAAATAGTGCTCTGACTGTATTTCAAAATGGTTATTTTCCTCTTCTCTCTCCTGGATTTTTGGGGAATTTTTCTCAGATTATATTCACCCTGAAAACCTGGTAGGGTCCTGGAGGTAAAGTCACAAGGGTTGGTCTTTCATTCAAAATTTGACCCCCCTGGGGGCCAAACTTAATTCTGGAACTACTCCACCCTGAACCTTTGGTAATTTGTCAATTACAGTTTAATATTCCTATTCTGATAGGATAATTGATTATGTAAAATACACACACACATACTTCTATTATATATGTAAGTGCATTAAATACAATGGTATTTGAAAGAAAGATTTCTATCCTATATGTAGTATATATGTGCATATATCCTATATACACACAGATATACTGCATGTAGGGTAGAAATCTAAATAGAAATATATATATATGTATATATATATATATAAAAATGCATGCATACATATGCATATACACACATATACTTCTATATGCACTATGTATGTACATATATTGCATATAGGATAGAAATATATATACACACATATATTTCTATACATAATATTTATTTATGCATACCTATATGAATATGTAATATTTATACCCACACATATAAAAACCTTAGTTTTAAGATATATTTCTATATAAAGAATTATTGCTGCAGCAAAGCCTGTGCCCTTTTCTGTCTTTGACATTCAATCTCTCCTTCCCCCACCCATCTCTCTATGATCTGTACATCCCTCTACCCCCTCCCTCTCTCTGTATCTATTTCCTATTAGCATTTAAAAGGGTTATAACAATGTATTTCCCCAATAGTTACAACTGGGAAAAGTTGCCTCAGTGAATGCTTTTGAAAATAATTTATTCTTTCAGAATCAAGGATATTCTTAAATTCACCTTCCGCACACCTTCATTCAAAGAAGGTGTATTATTCTGTCTGCTTTGTTCTCGTGCTAACTGCTGTGTTTGAAATGCTGGTAACTGCATTTTGGAAAGCTGACCTCTGATTTTCCGATTTTCTTTCTTTCTTTCCTGTCTCCTACATGAGGGCAGATAATAGAGGAACCCTGTCGGTAGACTATTCAGGTCTAATAATATGTCCATCTCCTAATGTTCTCAGGCTGTTGTGTTTGAATAGACTTTTTTTTTTTAACTCATGGTTCTAGAAATGTTGATCAAATGAATATTCATAGTTTAAAACGCATAACCATGTGAAATTTAACAGAAGGGTGCTTGACCTGAGGGAAACTTCTCCACGATATGAAATTCAGCACAACAGTTTCAAAAGAGACTTGAACACACCCACCTCTCCTCATTTCACTCATTTAAAATTGGTGAAGAGAATCAAGGGAGCTGTCATTTACTTTCTGGGCTGTGACTAATGCCCAATTTCAGAGCTGTGACTCTCCTTGTATCTGCGTTCAACATCAAAGGAATCTGGAGGCAAGCAAAAGGCTCTCCTCAGACATGAATCATGGCTCTCCCTGCCTCTCTCCTTTACAAGTAAATATCAGTTCTTCCAAAGACAGTTCTATGAAGGTCATGGATAATCTGGAAGACCAAAGAAGTCAGGAGTGAACCAGTATCATCCATACCACTGAATTATCCATAAGAAAAGCCACCAGGAAGCACATTAGAGATGGTGCAGACCAATGCTTTCCTTTCATGTGGGAGGAAATAGGCTCTGTGTTACTGCTCTGCCCACATTGTGTACCTGGTTCAATTCTCTCTCTAGAGATATCTCTGTCTAGATAGATAGATATCTAGATAGATATCTCTAGAGATAGAATTAGAAATCAATTATCCCAATGTAATCCAATCTATGCCCATTATCCATTTGGGTTGATGTCCTTATTCTATCAGGATCACAGGTAACTTGAGTCTAACAATGTGAAACACCATGTAAGGAAAGTTGTCTTGTGAGGTATAACTCTGCAAACAACACACAGGCCCACACTGGATGAGATAAGAAGCTCTGTGACTTTCACATCCAGTAATCTCCCTGTGTCTAATAAATAGTTCACTGTGAAATTTTTAGGAAATATCAAGTATCTAGGGTTCATTTCCTTCCTGGAGGGCTGTCACTCTGTGAGTTGCCTGTTTTATGGATCAAGGTCCGCTACTACTTAATGATGGTTGCTGCAGTGTCAGTACTCAGAAATTCCAAGAAAAAAACTTCTTTTCTCCCCCCTTTCTCTCTCTCTCTTCAATCTAGATTGCTTTCATCTTTCTACCCATCCATCTTGGTATCTGGTCTTGTTTCACTAATTTTTTTTTCTTCTTCTGATGGAGCTCACTGCTATGTACCACATCTATAAATATTCTCCCCTTTATTTATCAAATGATAGCCTATTACATCAGCCAACATCTGTCCTTGGCTCTGTTGCGAATAGACTTGAATGTCAAGTGTCCTGCCTATGTTAGATGTTCTGGAGGTGGCAGAGGAAGTCTGGTGCCTTTTCATACTACTTCCACTGCCCCAAACCTTGAACACCCTTGACCAATACATGCTCCTTTGTTATAAATTCAGATCTGTCACTTTCCAGCTCTACGTATACATGAAATATATCATAAGGTGTGAAATCTTTTGTTTTTTTGGGGAAGCTGTAATGTAATGACTATAGCTAACATTTATTAAGAGCTTGCTATACGAGAGGTACCACGCAATAAGAGCTTTTTATTTCATTTGAACTCCTCAGGTAGGTAATCTTATCTCATTTACAAACGAGGAAACCAGATCATAAGGAATTTGTGTATCTTACCCATTCACGCTACTCATAAATGGTGCAGCCTAAATTTTAATTCCAAAACCGTACTTCATAAGCATTATTCTATACTCTGACAGTTGAGCCAAAATGAAACAAAATAACAAACCCAAATGTGCTAGCAATATGTGGATTTGAAGTTCAGCTCCATCATTAGATTAGTGACCCTGAATGAGTCAACATTTCTAAGTGGGTTTAGCTATTGGTTCATTTCTTTTTTCAATAGAAATATAGTTGCATATGGGAGAATGGTTCTCTCCATTTACTTTGTACTTTATAATCCTCCATTTAGGTTTTTGGTTTTGTACTGCATGAAGGAAAACAGAAATAACCTGATAGTTCTTTTGGCATTACTTTCCAATTACTTAAGGTCATGGAGGAAAACTGAGCATGTAGAAATAAGCCATGAGACTTGAAGCAGGAGAAGGGGGAAGGGTTTCTCAGAAATATGATAGGTCGATAGACAGATGACAAATAGATAGCTAGATAGGTAGATAGATGACAAAGCAAGCAAGCAAACAGGCAAGAGGTAGGTATGTAATGATTACTCCAGTTAGGGCAAATATAGGGGAAGGGCTCAGAGAACTTCTGTGGTAGTGCTCCAGGGAGGCGGGGAGAGTCCAGGAGGGAATGGTCCTCAGGCATAAAGTCACAAAAAGGTTGGACCAAATCTGCAGAGGTTCTGAAGCTTCTAAAAGATTCCCAAAGAGCTGCTCACCTAGAGGGCCATATTGACAGGGACAGCGGACATTTCAGTAGTACTTTCATGGACAAATAACCAATGACCTGAGGCACCCCTTATGAGGGGCCAAGGACTATGGACTCCCCTCTTGGAAGGCAAGTGAGAGGAAATCTGCAAGAAGGACTAGAAGGGACTTTCCTGCCAGCCCATGATAATGGAGTTTGGAATTAAAAACTCAGTTACATATATATGATAAGTTATTCATTATAGATATGTTTTAAATACCTAATGGGGCACCTCTGTGACTTAGTTGGTTAACATCTGCCTTTGGCTCAGGTCACGATCTCATGGTCCTGGGATTGAAACCCATGTTGGGATCCATGCTCCAATGGGGAGTCTGCTTCTCCCTCTCCTTCTGCTCATGCTCTCTCTCTCTCTCCTGTCGATAAATAAAATCTTTAAAAAATAAAAAATAATACCTAAAATGTGTCAGACAGTTGGAACTCAGAGCTAACATAAATGTGTAATAAAATATAGGAAATTATCCATGATGACTATATATGCATCATGTCTTGACATTTAAAGTAATTAATTTTTGTTTAAATATTTCATTACCTCCTTGATGCCAAAGTTGTATTGTAACCATAAAACTAAGGAAAAACAACTCTAGGACATAACACTAGTGGTGTTTTGGATTAAATCTTGACCTACTTCCCCTGGTATGATGCCTCCTGGGTATCAGGGACCACAGGGAGTGACAGCAAATGGACAGCAGAAGAGACAATGATGGCACATCTCATTGGTCAAAGCTGCCATTACCAGAACATGATGTGTTCTTCAAAGACGCCAATGTTTGTTCGTGCTACGCTAGGTCTCCTGTCTGACACTGTAAATGTAGATTTTCTGAACCCAGTTCCTGGAGCTCATGGAGGAAATATACATAGGGTGAGAATACAGGTTTCCCAGGCCATGGGCCTCCAAACATAGCCTTGTATGGATTCCACCAAAACTTACCTCCAGTAGGTGTGCATCGCTTGTGCCTTACTCTCCATTTCACAAATATTCCTGATATTTCTCTGCTGAGTAAAATTCACTGTATGGGGCTCATTCTTATTTGTGGACCTCTAAGTGAGATTTAACTTATTTAAATATAAGGAGCTAAAATATGGGGCACCTGGGTGACTCAGTTGATTAAGCTCAAGTTATGACCTCAGGGTCCTGGGATTGAGCCCCATATCAGACTCCCTGTTCACGGGGGTTGAAGGGGTGCTGCTTCTCCCTCTCCCTCTGCCTGCCCCTCCTCCTGCTTGTGCTCTTTCTCTGTCAAATAAATATATAAATGAAATCTTAAAAAAAAATAAAAATAAGGAGCTAAAAGAAAATAATATTGATGAGGGGTGCCTGGGTGGCTCAGTGGGTTAAGCCTCTACCTTCAGCCCAAGTCATGATCCCAGGGTTCTGGGATCGAGCCCCACATCAGGCTCTCTGCCCAATGGGGAACCTGCTTCCCTCTCTCTCTCTGCCTGCCTCTCTGCCTACTTGTGATCTCTGTCTGTCAAATAAATAAATAATAATAATAATAATATTGATGAATCCAAAAAGATCAGTGAACTAGAGCTAAGAGGATGACAACTAAGAAAGTAACATCCTTGTCTTCATGATTCAGATAATAGTAATACAAGGAATTGCATGCATCCCACCGGTTCCTTACTTCTCATGGTATGCATGACTGATGGGTAGGACAGGCATTACTTCTCATGCAACTACTGTTTCCCTTAAATTTTCAAGCAACACTTTTCTTTTGGCAGGTGACATCTCACTCTGTGCGGTTGTGTACGACAGGAGAGGGCAGAACAGCTTTGCCGCAGTGGGGGTGTGGGTCGCGGGTGTCACGGTTCATCCCACTCCGCTCCTCCTCAGTGATCCCCAGTGTGCTGCCCTGAACTGTTTGGGGCTCTTTGAGCACCCCAACTTTGACAATGGGCTCTGTGCTCATTGGGGGAGTAGACCGTGCATACCCATCTTTGTCTCTCCAGCAAGAAGAGAGCTGTGATTGAGTCAGGGACAAACCTAGATGCTCTGACTCCTGGCCCGAGGCTTGTCTGCATTTCATCATATCAAGGATTTCATGGATTTATGAAGCAGAATGTTAACACATTTAACCAAAAAGCCAGTATAACTGAAAATCTGAGAGTTATTTTCTAGTTATTTCCAAAATTTCCTAAGCATTCTGCAGGAAAATATATTTACCACAGCTAATAAGACTCTGTCTCTCCACTATCATTACATTTCTTCAGAGCATTTCCAATAAGAACACTCCAAATTACCCCCCCTCAGCTAGTTCATCTGTTCAGTCAATAAGCAACGTTTTATTGCTTTTATGAATTAAGCCCACTTTGCATCCAATCATTTTGCAAACATCTGTAGCAGGAGCAGGCTAGGGAGCTTTTGAAAAATCAATCAGAAGGGAACAGCTTTCACTTCATGAGTTTTTTTTAATTTTAATAAAGTATTTACACATGTTTGCTCTGCCTGAAATGGAAACAGGATGGAGGCCACGGCGGCATTCGCGCAGAGTACGGGCTCCTGAGCTGCGGGTGGCGGTGGGGCCCCTCTCCCAGGTCTCTGAGCAAGCTCACCCAGCATTAGGTGGGGGCGTTGCCTCACTGAGCCTAGCTGATGAGTTGAAGATGCCCATTTTTTGCCCCTACTTCCGACATTTCTGAGTTTTATATGTGTATGGGGGGAAAAAAAGGACATTTTTGGTTATAACCCAGTACCTAGATCTGGTCTTTATAAATGAAAGATGAAAGAGTAAAGTTCCCCATGCAGGGGTGAGCTCTGTACATGACTTGATGTTGATTTAAAAAATCCCTGTGCATGTATAGCAGGGAAAGAGGAAGGCGATGTCAGTGACAGATTTTAGACTGAAATCTAAAGGCCAGGATTGTGGACCCACCCAGCGTTTTCCAGAAGGAATTTTGGAGTCATCTCAGATACATTCGTCACTTCTAGAAAATCTCAAGAGCACTGAGTTTTAGTCGTCTTCCTTTATCGAGCCGCCTTTGTAACCACCCAGAATCTTTTAGTGTGTGATGTGTTTCTCATGTTGCTTTTTTTTTTTTTTTTTTTTTAAGTAGACTCCACACCCAACACAGAGCCCAGTGTGGGGCTGGAACCCACGGCCCTGAGATCAAGACCTGAGCTGAGGTCAAGAGTCGGTGTTCAACTGACTGAGCCACCCAGGTACCCGTCTTGTGTAGTGTTTCAGAAGACATTTCTATGGTGCGTGCCTCCTCTCTGTCCCTGATCTGCTACCAGGCATGGATTATGTATTCTGTGTGTTTAGGCTCCAGAAGGTTACTGTGATTCAATGCTGTGCAAAGGTGAAGGGAAGGAGGCAGCCGGAGCCAGGAAGAACAGAGAGCGTATTTGACAACACTGGTTGGGGCAAAAACTCCACGTAGTCAACTACAGATTCAAAGACACCTTGTGTTAGATGGGATCCACTCGTGCTGAAGCCTCCCACTTCGTTGATGAGAAAGCCCCTTGTCAAGGAGAAAAGCTCTAGGATTTTATGACAGCATGTGGTTCTCCTCTCTCTCTTTCCCGCTGACCGGTATAGAGGGAGATTTTCTTTTCGCCGCCATGTGTATCACACTATGAGGAACATTTCTTATTAACAAGAGGAGGCTAGCCTGCGGTCAGTGACTTCACTGGGGAAAATAAAAGGACCCAGGACAAAACAGGACTTGGGACCTACCCACCTTGCAGAGGGTGACAAAATGGCACGCTCCTGAATTTGACCACTGTGGCAAGATGACACTGGGGCCCCAGAGAGGGCATGGGGAAGGTGCTAGAGAAGGGCTAACAGGAGGAAGGACCTCCAGCTCCTCAGTCAGGGGGGACCTGGGTTAAAGGAAGCCCTAGTGCCAGGTCTCCACCCTCACTCATTCTCGATTAACCAGCGGGGAAATGGAGGCACCAGTCCATTCCGGTACAAGGGTGAGCCGAGCACATCTCCAGCCACAGACAACCGAGAGGGCCCACGAGGGGGCAACCAAGAGAACGGAGGCGCAGTTATCTGTACATGGCCAGGGACGGCTTGGAAGGCAACACCCTGGGGCAGAAATGGAGAGAGAGTTTAATTTTTTATCCAGAGGCAGTTTTCAGAAAAGCCTGTAGCTGCCACCTGGCCATTCGGAAGCAGCTGTGACTTAAGAAAGCACCCTTTGCTCAGGAGACTTTTCTTGCACAGAGGCCAAGTGTAACACGCGCTCATTCCCCCTTAGCCATTTCTGAATTATTGACTAAAAGAATTTAAGCAGAGCAGCATGCTTCCCTGCTCCCCAAAGTCAGCCCCTTGAGCATATACACTTCCAAGTTACTTTTTTGAAAAGCTGTAATCCACTTTGCATTGAAATGAAGAATTCATAAGAACACCAGACACATTTCTTGGTTATTGAATGCTGAGGTTTATCACCAAGGTCTTGATGAATATTTACCTATGGGTTCATTCTTACAAGCATGGGAATGCTGGTATGCTTACCAGGAATTTATCTGCCTGTCTTCCCATACTTTATGACAAATAGGTTGCCCCTGCAAACACAGTGTTTAGACCTATTATCTGTTTTTTTTTTTAAATTGTACTACAGTATCGCCTTGACTAATAGCAAGATGATTTTTTGTAGGGCGAGAGCACTCAAGAACCGTTGCTTCAGCTCCTCTCGCATTACTGGCCTGACTCAATGTTTCATGGTTTCCAGTTCTGCTGTAAAAAAGAGCAAACATGAGGAAAACTGTACGTTGAATGTCTTGCAATTTTATATGTCCATTATACCTTTGTACCGCTGCATTGAAAAACCTGTTTTTGATGGCTTCTCCACAGCCTTTTAGAAGCATTGCCAGTTTAGATGTTAGCCTTTGACTCCCCCCCACTCTTGATGGCCACTGCCACCAAGCCGGTCCCTGCATGCACAAGTCACGGGAGGCCAGTCCGTTCTCCACCGGTCACTGCCAACATCAGATGGGTCTCAGGAGAGGTCCTGCGCACCAGTTCCATCATCTGCCTTCTCCCCACTGTCACGATTGCCTCTGGTTACTTTGAACTGACTCCATGAGGGATGTCTGTGATGCGTGTGAGGGCACACAGTGCGGATCAGTGACTAGGATCCGACCTGAATTGTGCTTGATTCTCCTGGACCGGTGCCTGTTACATAAGCCAGATTCTTTATTTTTCACTTGGGCCACTGAAAGGCATAGTTCCGATTCCTCTTTGCATCAGCAGCCCAGTGGAACCACAAAGGTCTTTGTGAGGTAGGGAGAGAGGCGGGAGGTGGATTAGGGTGGGCCCTGCTCCAGTCTGACTGTGTCTTTATGGGAAGAGGAGAGGGGACAGAGCCACATGGAAAGATGCCATGTGAAGGCACAGGGAGACACAGGGGTGGTCCCGCTGCAGGTCCAGGAATGCCAGGCACTGCTGACAGCCAGTAACAGCTGGGAAGAGGGAAGGAAGGATCCCTCCCTATGACCTTTGGAGGGAGAATGGCCTCCTGACTCCTGGATCTTGGAATGAAGCTTCTGGAAATGTGACACCACAAGTTCTTGAAGATTGAAGCCCCCCAGCCTGTGGTATGTTGTTGGAGCAGTCCTAGGAGATGAACACAGCGTCTGAAACCAAACTCTTCATTCCTTCCCCCGAAACCATCTCTCCATTTTGTCTTCATTTTATGGGTCATAACAATCCCATTCTTCCTGTTCCTCTGGCCAAAATTCTTAAGAGTTCTTTCCCCAATCACTGAGGTTCCTCTAAATGGGCTCCAACATATTAATAAGTCCCAACCCAAATTCTACTTCCTTCTCAATTTGACCATTTTTCAAGTGTATCTGCTTTTCTTTTTTTCTTTTTTTTTTCAACTTTCACAGAAGTTTTTTTGTTTATTATTTTTTTAAATTTTTAAAATTTATTTTCAGTGTAACGGTATTCATTGTTTTTGCACCACACCCAGTGCTCCATGCAATCTATGCCCTCTCCAATACCCACCACCTGGTTCCCCCAACCTCCCACCCCCTGCCCCTTCAGAACCCTCAGATAGTTTTTCAGAGTCCATAGTTCACCTCCCTTTCCAATTTCCCTCAACTCCCTTCTCCTCTCTAACTCCCTTTGTCCTCCATGCTATTTGTTATGCTCCATAAATAAGTGAAACCATATGATAATTGACTCTCTCTGCTTGACTTATTTCACTCAGCATAATCTCTTCCAGTCCCATCCATGTTGCTACAAAAGTTAGGTATTCATCCTTTATGGAGTCATAATACTCCAGAGTGTATATGGACCGCATCTTCCTTATCCATTCGTCCGTTGAAGAGCATCTTGGTTCTTTCCACAGTTTGGTGACTGTGGCCATTGCTGCTATAAACATTGGGGTACAGATGGCCCTTCTTTTCACTACATCTGTATCTTTGGGGTAAATACCCAGTAGTGCAATGGTAGGGTCATAAGGAAGCTCTATTTTTAATTTCTTGAGGCATCTCCACACTGTTCTCCAAAGTGCTGCACCAACTTACATTCCCACCAATAGTGTAAGAGGGTTCCCCTTTCTCCACATTCCCTCCAACACATGTTATTTCCTGTCTTGCTAATTTTGGCCATTCTAAGTGGTGTAAGGTGGTATCTCAATGTGGTTTTAATTTGAGTCTCCCTTATGGCTAGTGATGATGAACATTTTTTCATTTGTCTGATAGCCATTTGTATGTCTTCATTGGAGAAGTGTCTGTTCATATCTTTTGTCCATTTTTTTGATATGATTGTCTGTTTTGTGTGTGTTGAGTTTGAGGAGTTCTTTATAGCTCCTGGATATCAACCTTTTGTCTGTCCTGTCATTTGCAAATATCTTCTCCCATTCCGCGGGTTGCCTCTTTGTTTTTTTTTTTTTTTTTTTTTTTTTTTTTTTTTTTTTTTT
>NW_022631026.1:4580650-4658416 GCF_010015895.1 Lontra canadensis
GGGTTGCCTCTTTGTTTTTTTTTTTTTTTTTTTTTTTTTTTTGACTGTTTCCTTTGCTGTGCAGAAGCTTTTGATTTTGATGAAGTCCCAAAAGTTCATTTTTGCTTTTGTTTCCTTTACCTTTGGAGACATATCGTGAAAGAAGTTTCTGTGGCTGATATCGAAGAGGTTACTGCCTACATTCTTCTCTAGGATTCTGATGGATTCCTGTCTCACGTTGTGGTCTTTGACAAAATCCAGCATCCATTCCTGATTAAAACGCTTCAAAGTATAGGGATAGAGGGAACATTCCTGAACTTCATCAAATCTATCTATGAAAGACCCACAGCAAATAACATCCTCAATGGGAAAAAGCTTGCAGCCTTCCCGTTGAGATCAGGATCACGACAAGGATGCCCACTCTCACCACTCTTGTTCAACATAGTATTAGAAGTCCTAGCAATAGCAATCAGACAACAAAGAAAAATAAAATGTATCCAAATTGGCAATGAAGAAGTCAAACTCTCTCTCTTCGCAGATGACATGATTCTTTATATGGAAAACCCAAAAGACTCCACCTCCAAACTACTAGAACTCATACAACAATTCAGCAACGTGGCAGGATACAAAGTCAATGTACAGAAATCAGTGGCTTTCTTATACACTAACAATGAAAATACAGAAAGGGAATTTAGAGAATTGATTCCATTTACTATAGCACCAAGAACCATAAGATACCTGGGAATAAATGTAACCAAAGAGGTAAAGGAACTGTACTTGAGGAACTACAGAACACTCATGAAAGAAATTGAAGAAGACACAAAAAGATGGAAGACCATTCCATGCTCTTGGATCAGAAGAATAAATATTGTTAAAATGTCTATACTGCCTAGAGCAATCTATACTTTTAATGTCATTCAGATCAAAATTCCACCGGTATTTTTCAAAGAGCTGGAGCAAATAATCCTAAAATTTGTATGGAATCAGAACAGAACCCGAATCGCTAAGGAGATGTTGAAAAACAAAAATAAAACTGGGGGCATCACGTTACCTGATTTCAAGCTTTCCTACAAAGCTGTGATCACCAAGACAGCATGGTACTGGCATAAAAACAGACACATAGACCAGTGGAACAGAGTAGAGAGCCAAGATATGGACCCTCAACTCTATGGTCAAATAATCTTTGACAAAACAGGAAAAAATACACAGTGGAAAAAAGACAGTCTCTCCAATAAATGGTGCTGGGAAAACTGGACAGCTCTATGTAGAAGAATGAAACTCGACCATTCTCTTACACTGTACACAAAGATAAACTCAAAATGGATAAAAGTGTATCTGCTTTTCATTGGAGCTCCTGTCTCACTGACACTCTTGACTGGTTTCTTACCTTCCACCTGTGTCAACCAGGAACCTGACCTCTTCCAGCAGAAGATTCTGGAAGGCAGCATGACATCGTAATTTGTCAGTGCATTCCTTAGCTTCTACATTTTCAGCTGTGGGGCTCAGGAGTGCCTATATAATTACATATTATTTCTGTCACCATTGAGTTGTGTTCTCAAGGTAGTTTAAATTAAAAAAATACCTGCCAAATGAGTATGATTTATGATATCACCTCCTCCATGACACCCTCCTACAGACCCTAAACTACAATGTGGGAGTGTAGCGAGCTGGCCAAGGTCTATGAAGGGTCTACCCAAGTGCATGAGAGCTCCTACTGATCAATGCTCTTACTGATACGGCTGACAGGTGTCACTGTCCCCAAGCTGCTCATGAGGAAACCCTGATGTCCACAGAATAAACACCAGCTGAAGCTCTCAAAGCTTCAAGGGTCAGCGCTAAGATGTGAGGCCAAGTCTCCTGGCACAAAGCCCTCTTCTTTCTGTGCCTAGGTATAGAAAGTGAAATCTCAGAGAAAGGTGCATAAAGACATGGTGTGTGTGTTGTATTGTCCCATAATGTCATCCTGCTTCTGTCCTGAAGAGATGCCCTGTACATAAGCAAATTTCCTGGGCTCCTGGGGCCCACTCTCCTCTCTCCCTCCTATTTCTGTTCCTGCGGTCCTGGGGCATGTCTACAACCCAGACGGATGAGACGGGAGCGATGGACATGTGGGCATGTTCCAAATGATGCCATTCTGTAAAAAGAGTCAGCTTCCCACGTGGTACGGAGAAGACTGTTTCACACGGGGGCTGTGATGTGATTCTGTCAAGATGGAGCAACAACTGGCATTCACGGTCTCTCACCCTGTCAAGACAATGAGCACCAGTAAGCCAGTCACAGGAAAAGTCACAGTCACAGGAAACAGTCACCCAGCCCCACTCCTGAGCCCGGGACCGCCTGTCAGAGAACGGGGGGTTCCTAGAAGTATATCAGATGGAAGCAGTGAGGCTTGTGCTGACCCACTGTGCAGCACTGATCACGTGGGCATACAAAACCGACTCCGAGGGGAGGGTGCAGCCGTGCATGCTGGTCGGAGGGACTGTGGTGAACTCACAGCCCGTGTGCACAATCAAGTCCAGAAAACCACAGAAACCAGTTTTAACCATAGATAAAAACGGGCTTTCTCTTGGCACATCTGGAGACTTGCTGAACCATTTAAGACCGGAGTCCACAAATTGAAGGAAGGGCCTGTATTCTGGGAGTATTATAACACAACGTGTGCTGTTTTGTCGGCCAGGGAACAGACGTGATCAGCCCGAGGTGGGCCAGTTGATTGTCCGGAGCCCACTGTGTTTTCTCGGTTCTTTTTCAGCCTCCCCTGTGGCTTCCTAAGGGACTATGATAGCCATTTACCTTCTATTCCCCACAATTAGAAATAAAGAACACTTGACCCAGTGTGACTTTGGGTCAAGGTTTCTTTCTGAGTATTTGGACAGCTCTGCTTTGCTAGAATTGGCATCCAATACAGTCCGTAAAAAATAAAACCTGAAAACAAAATCTCTGATTTTCCTCTCCATCTTTCTGAAATCCAATACGTAGTCATGAAAGCTTGTCAGTGGGTAGGTGGGTCAGTGGGTAGGTTGCTGTCCTTTGTGTGGTTCTGCTCATGGTCCTCTATGCTTGAATGTGACTGTAACACGGCTCTGTTGGGGCGCTTTGATGGGGAATTCATGGCTAATTCATGACGCAGCTAAACTTACAAACTTCCTCTGCTTGATTAAAGCTTTCTGTGAGAGGAACACTCATTCAGGGGAAGGTAGTGATGGAAGGGTTTCCAGGTCTGGCCTTATCCATGGCAGTTCTGGGTCACTCTTGCTTGCTATGGACTACAGGGGTGTTGGGTTTGGAAGCACACGTCTGCATTTCGAAGTAGTTCCCATCATCACCAGTGTTCCCAAGATATGCCAAAGAAACTGAAGTGTTGGAAAAATGATAAGAGACCCTTCCCAAATTCCCTACTAGCCGAAGGAGAAATGAGCACAGTCCAGAGGGAACGTGAGAAGTCAAGCAGCACTGGTATGCTGCTCCTTCTGCTGGCTTTCTTCTTTCTGTCAAGGGATAGCAGGGGCATTGGTTTTGGCAGCTCTAGAGGTCACTTCCTTTTGCTTGTGGTGAATGAGCTCAAACCAGGAAGAGGCCGCCCTCCTGATAAATACAGCTCAGGCAAGGGCATGGGTGGGAGATACTGGGATCCTCAGCCTCTCCTTCTTTCCTTGGCCCAGCTGCAGACAGAGCGCCAGGGAGCAATGCCGGTTTGAACAGAGGTCCCAAGCCCTTGCTTTGTGTGGTCTCCTCCACACTCACGCTTACATCACTGCTAGAAGCTAGTGCTGTGTGTTCAGGTCACAGGTGACTGCCCCGAGCTTCCACGGGGGACTGCCCCTCTGGCAGACAAGGTGTGTGGGAGGCATGCCCCTGCCCTCGGCCTCTCTTTGAACCCATCTGAACACAGGGATAAAAACAACCTTCTAGAACAATGGTTTTTGCCCTATGTGCACATTTGACTCATGTGAGTATCTCACAATAAAAACAAAGCCGGAAACGATGTGTGGGTCACACTACACCAACAAGACTAGAACTTCTCATTTGCCACAAGCAGGAGCTCTTCTAGTCTCCCCTAATCTCGGCCTTCCCCCCCACCCCACTGCCGCCTGGGAGCACAGGACCAGATAATCCTGTGTTTCGGAAGTTGAGGGACTGTGCTTGGGAAGTTGAGGGACTGACACATGAGGACAGAAGGAACCTGGGTTTTTAGATCACCTGTGGGACATCTTAGGACAGCTATCCGTTTAGATTATTATGTGCAAGACAAGGATCTTTTCTTTGGTTTTCATCACCTTGACTTCATTTCTGGTAAATTGGGTAATCCCAGATTGATGACTATAACCTCTCATTGCCTGATTTTCATAGCATCCAGGCAGCTTTGCTGGAATGACCAGGACATGTGCCTAATTTCTCTTCTGGACCATCAGCTCTTTGAAAAAAGGAATCGTGACTTACTCATCCTTAACTGCCTTCGTTCAACAGACACCTACTGTGTGCGTATGAGGTACAAGGTACTTCTTACCAGCCAGGAACTAGAAAGATTCAAGTCTTTGATTGCAAGAAGTTAGTATTCTAGTGTGAGAGACATACAACACACACACACACACACACACACACACACACACATCAGATAGTTATGAACGCTCTAAAGAAAAAAAAATAAGTGAAGGTGTTTGAATGTTAAGCAGGTTTTTTGGGGGGCAGTTTTGTGTGTCCCGGTATGGTAGCCTGTCTGAACTAGCATTCAGTATCCTTCTGTGTAATTACTGAACCTGGTTTGCCCCGGAATACCTAGCCATGCAGAGCTGGAAGGGAGGTCAGAGTCCACACGACCTCACCCAGTGTGGCTCTTCTCCCCGTGTGGGTCTGGGCTGTGGTTAGGGTCCCCTGTACCTGCCTCTGTTGTCTCTTCCCTGGAAGCCCTTCTAAGTTGCTCTGGCTTGTTGATTGAGAATTGGAAAACTGGATAATCAAATCTATGAAGGTGGTATGAAAATGAGGAGTTGCTGGGACCCTAGGGTAATAAGATGATTCAGGGACGTTCTCTGTGAGAGACTGATGGCATTTGAATCTTTGGGTTTTGTGAGTCAGAGGTGGGGGGCGGGGGGTTGTTTCAGGTGTAGACAATGAGGTGCATTGTTTGTGGGGAATGCCAACACAATGATAAAGCAAATTATAGGTTCGTCTGCTTTTTATTATCACCCTGCACCAACCATTTTACTAATGTCAATGATGAAAATCCCCTCCGTGTGGATTTCTCCCACCTCCTTCCCTTGTGGGTAGAGAGCATGGGTAAGCCTCAGGGCTCAGCCTCGGGAGACAGAGACCACTCTGCTTTAAACAGAAGGAAGTAGGCTCTTCTCAAATTGAGGGGAACGCTGGAGAAGATAGCTTCAGGATGAGGATGACTTTCAAAATGATCTGACCCACAATCAAGGATGTGGGGGAATCCGGAGACATCACCAGTCACCTGCGTCCAAGAAAGATTTTCTGTGGCTCCAACCCAGCAGATGGGAAGCTGCTTGCACTCAACCCCTCTCAGTCCCCATAGATCTTGAGATGGGAAACTGACTGTCAAATGCTGTAGCAGAAAGCCCCAACTTTTTTTTTTTTTTTTTTGAGAGAGCGAGAGAAAGAGCAGAGGGGAGGGGCAGAGGCAGAGGGAGAGAGAGAATCTTCAGCAAGCTCCATGCCTTGTACAGAGCCTGACATGGGGCTTGATCTCACGACCCATGAGGTCATGATCTGCACCAAAACCATGAGTCAGACACTTAATTGGCTGAGCCACTGGGACGCCCCCAAAGCCCTCACTCTTGATAACTTCTCTTGCCAGAGACAATGACAGAGCCACAGTCGGATGGCTTCCACCTCACCCTGCCCTTCTTACCACTGCCTGCCAATTTTCACCTTGTTCTTACAGCCTGACTGTGTCCAGAGCCCCGGCTACCGGGAAGTCTCAGACCAGTGGTTTCCTTCTCTCTAATTCTGAAATATGGGAGGGCACACAGCAGGTGATGGGGAAGGACACCAGATACAGATCAGATCCTCCAGGCTTTGATGCTGCTGGCTGCTCCGTGTCTGTTATACCTTTTTCTACCCACATTTAGATGGCCATACAATCCTTATATCACTAACAGTGTGACCCACTGCACATAATGCTCAAGTTAAAATGCACTTACTTCTCTCTGAAAGGGGAGACCCACATTTCCATCAGTCACTGCATCCATCCTTGTGACATGGTATCTTCCAATATTGCCTTGATGTCTTACAACCTGAAGGCTGAGCCATGTACCCATCATAACATGTCTTAAAAAAAACAATACGGGTGGGTGGCTGGGTGAGCAGTCGGTTAAGCATCTGACTCTTGGTTTTGGCTCAGGTCATGATCTCCTGGGTCCTGGGATTGAGCCCCCCGTTGTCTCCATGCTTAGCGGGGAGTCTGCTAGAGACTTCTCTCTGCTCACCACCTGTCCCCCACCAGGCACTCGCACACACTTTCTAAAATAAATAAATCTTTAAAAAAAATAATATAGAAAAGAAGTTGAGAAAAACAGAAGTGTTTAGTAATTACAGGTAGTACACAACAAAACCAAGAAAAACTTACGAATGGCTCGCTACTGAAGTTCCTATTTCTATAGCTCCTTATAAGGCCATACCTGATGTTTAGGACATCCTCTCATCCCAGTCCATTCTGTCGCCCTACCTGGGCAGGGTTTATATGCCCGGCCAGAGGAGGCACATTGTCCTCCCCCGCAGGCTGAGCTCTTGGTAGTCTTGCCTATAACGACCTGCTAGAATCCTCTCTTAATTTTTATAGCTGGACATGGATTTCCTGGAGGAGCCCCAGAGAACCTCCCAGGTTTCAAATTCACTCCTGCTGCTGGCATTCCATAGCAAGCTTGCTACTTCCCCTTAGCAATCAGCATCGTCTCCCCAGGTCAGCACAGTGATTCTCCCCTTCCCAGTTGATCCCAAGGCATAGTCAATCCTGCTTCCAGCTAACGGTACAACCTTCATGGATGCTTTCCCATGTTGGGTGAGAAGAACTCTAACCGGCAGAATGGAAAGTCATGGAGACGGGCTGCAAATGTGTTACGAGTGGATGAATCATTCGTTGAATTGGTGAAAGTGTGAATTTCATTTATTCCCTGCATGTCCAGACCCCTGTGTTCTGACCATACCATTACCATATTTTGTCAGTTCCTGCTTCGAAGCATATCACTCCTTTAGGGAGCATCCCCTCAACACCAGCTGTTGCAAAAGCTACGTCTTCCATTGGCCTTTGCAACATTCTCAAAGGATGCCTGCTTCTGTTGAGTTCAAAATCATAGCTCCAGTCCTGGGGTCACGATGGCAAACGCACTTTACCACCACCCCCAAAACAAACTCCCAACACCTGTGACACTGGGACTGAACCTTGAAACCACCCAAGGGAATTTCCCCAGAAGCTGCCAATTGGCAGAAAGTAATTCGCAGCCAATATCCCAGTGTCCAGGAGTCACGGAAATAAAGTTCTTAGCTTTCTAGCCTTTGCACAACAGAGACATGTACCAGGCAGCATTTGGGATGAAAGCCACCAATTCACCCCAAAATTCACCCCAAAACTCCAAATAAAGTAAATGGATGATTGTCCCATGTGCCCCACACGGGATGTCAATGCAGCCATGGGAACTATGTTGCATGTGTGACAACAGATGAATGACATATATTCCACTAGTGATTGGATTCCGGTCACTTCTCTTTGAGTCTGGTTTTACTGTCCCCATTTTATAGATTATAACAAATACCCAGACAGGTGAGTTCATTTATTCAGGAGTATACTGCCAGGATTTGAACCAGGTCTGGCTACCTGCAGATACTTTTCAGCATTTATTTAAGGAACATAAACTTTTGTTTGTTTTCCATGCTCAATATTGAAGCAGATTATGGCAGCTCCTTCCTGCCCATATCTCATTGTGTGGGTTGTGCACTGCACAAATCTGATAAGCACTGTCACATAGGCATAATTGAGTGCCACACATTTTTGAGCATATAAAATATAAAGTCTCCTTCTTTGTAAGTGGCATTTTCCCTTAGGCTTTATAGTAATTACCATGCCCTAAAAATGAAAGAACTGGGGCCCCTGGACATAAAAACGTACTGGCTAATTTACCTCAGACGCAGTCATTTGGGTCACAGGAAATGGGTTGTCTGATGGGAACACATTTTTTTCCTCTCATAATCTAAAGAATCTGTCTGAAGTTAGGATCATAGTACACAATAAATGTTATTTTCTTGGCATATTCTTAGGGGGCGAGGAGTTGACATTTTATATTCAATTGTGTATATGTTTATACATGCAGTGAGGAATTCTGAATATTTTTCTCTAAAAATCTTAGTGGAAAGAAAACCATAAGGCGAGAGATGGAACGCCACCATTCCAGTGTGGTTACACTCAAGTGACGCTGTTTTCCACTTCCCTTTTTTCCCCTGGAGCCCTTCAGAGACAGACGATTTCTTCAGACAGCATGGTCTCAGCATAGGTTGGAAAGACAAAGAAACAAAAGTGCCTAGGAATTTAGAGAAAGAGGATTTAAAACTGTCTTTTTAGGTTTGAGTAAAAAAATGTCCTCATTTTCTTTGAGGACTTGCTTTATACTTCTAAAGGTAGAGGGACACCTGGATGGCTCAGTCAGTTAAGCATCTGATTCCTGATTTCAGCTCAGGTCATGATGTCAGAGATCAAACCCCACCTCAGGCTCTGTACTGGATAACGAGTCGCTTCTTTCTCTCCCTTTACTTCTGTCTCTCCCTGCCAAGACCCTCCCTCTTTAAAAAATACATATATATGCATATTAAGGTAGGCACTTGGTCATATATATATTTTAATATTTTATTCATTTATTTGTTAGAAAGAAAGAGAGAGAGAGAGAGCGCACAAGCAGGGGAGTGGCAGGCAGAGGGAGAGGGAGACGCAGACTTCTTGCTGAGCAAGGAGCCCAATGTGGGGATCTATCCCAGGATCCTGGGGTCATGACCTGAGCCAACGGCACATGCTTAACCGACTGAGCCACCTAGTGCCCTCTGTCATATATTAATTTTCATCCCAGGCAGCGGGACTGGTAGATAAAAACCTTTTTCAGCTTCCTACCCTGTCCTTGCATGCACAACCCTCCTCTGAATGTCCCCACATTTGAATCTTACCTCGTCCCCCATTCCAGGACATCTGATATATAGAAGGGCAAGCTGAAAAAAACACAGTAAGTAGAAGTTCAAGAAAAATCCTTTTATGGAACAAAGAAATCCAAGCTAAGGCCACAGTGCTCGATTCTCTGTGTGGTCCCGAAGCTATGGACTTTCTCTTCCTTCCCGGGCTCCCCTGCATGTAGGCAAGTCTTAGTAGGACCCACATCCGCACCCTCATCCCATGGTCCTGTGGATGGATGTTGCAGGGACCGTGCACGTACTCTACTGGAGTATAGGCTGGGTCTCCAACCAGAGTCACTCAGTTTCCCATTGTTCAGGGGCTTCTCCCCTCTTTCAGAGGATCCACTGCCCCAGCCAATCACTGGAACTGTGTCCGTGTCAAGCCCAGCCCTGCAGGGGCAGAGGGACCCCAGATGGCTTGCTGCAGTCTTGCGTTTCAATCTGGAGAAACAGTCCTTGTGTTCCCCTAGCAGATATTCTTTCTTTTGGTGAAAACGATTCAATGCAGACCAGAATCAGGGAGATGGGCAACAGACATTTGGAGACTAAAGCCTCACCAAGCCCTGTCTAATCTGCCACAAGAAGACATCAAATGAAGAGGAAAACCTACTGCCTGGAGAAAACTGCATGACAGGAGAACACACAATACAGAGTGGTCAGGGCCGTGGAATGAGCTAGAGCATGGTTCCGTGCTCTTCAAGTGAATCTGTCTGCATGAGAAGGATGGCCATATTCCAGGGACTAGACCGGGTCTTGACATTTGAGTAAGAATGGACCAAGCAGGAGAAAAGCATGGGCTCGAATGTGGAGAGACCCTGTGTTGTGACTGGTTTCAGACAGGAGGTTGTAGATAATCATGGTTATGAGTAAGACAGATATGGGCTTGAATCCTGGTTCTGACCCTTATCACCGTCAGGGCCCCGGGGAATTTACTTAACTTATTTTTTTGTGTATGTGCTTCATTTATTAAAAATAATAATAATAACAATAATAGTCCTGATCTTTTGTGATATTATGAACATTAAGTGGCATAATGCGTGTAGAGAACGTGTTACTATGTTTGTCAGAGTTGACAGTCCAATTAGTGTTAATGGTGATAATCATTGCTGTCATGGTAACAGACACCAGTGCAATGCAGTCTGTCCAGGAGAAAGAGTGTTGGGAGTCTGAGTTGTGGTCTTGGAGGGTTTTGTGAGTGACGAGAGATCTGCCATGGTCAGCAGCATGATTTGGGTGGGAAGGAGTAAGAACTGAGTAGATGTGGATGTAGACAAGACAAGAGTAAATAATCATGATTGATACCTATTCAAATGACCCAGATTGAAAGGGCCAGGAGTTTCCAGGCAGGACCCTGGCTGACCTACTGGGCAGACAACGGGGGTACAGGGTACGCAGGGAAGAGATTATATATGTCAGGGACATTTTTGGTCAATGATAATATGAAATTCTAGCAAAGTTACTGAGACCCATATTTTATCATCGTCTGAATCTCCTATAGGATGGATCTGTTTCCCCATGACTTTTCTCTAGACCTATTTTACTTAACAGATTTCCTCTTAGGAAGAACGTGAGTATTGTCCGGAAGACACATTTGAGAAACCATATCGCTTGACCAGCGAGTTACCAAGAACGTGGTCAAGAAAGAAACATTGCGGTCCTGGGGATGGGTCAGTGAGAAGCCAGAGGCAATAGAGAAGGGTCAAAGGAGAGGATGGAAAAGAGCACAGCTAAGCATGATTCCATTCTAGGGCCCCCAGATGTTAGGGGAGCCCTGACAGAGACCCTGCATATAGGAAATGCAGGCAAGGCATTGAGGGCTTTTTGTCTCTATGTTTTGAAATTGGGGCTTGGGGGCTAGTTTACCTAAACCATCAAGGAGTCATGGGCTTCAGGTGCCAAGTTCCAGCTTTTCTTATCAATGAGTGCTACATTGCAGCACTAAACCTCTGAGCTTAAGACAGGACATTTCTTCTGTACAAGGAAGAACTCAGCATTTGCTTTAGACTCTACCATGGTCTGTTTAGAAGGAACACTGATGCCAGAGCCAGCAGCTGGTTTTGGCTAAGAGGAGAGGTTGGGGGAAAGCCTGGGTTTAGAACACACTGTTGTTCTGAGACAGAACATAGGATAAGAATGGAAAATGCTTGGATTCCACAACATTTTAAATAGAAATTTATGAAGAAACCCAAGTGCACCTCTTTTTTTTTTTCTTGACTTCTTGTTTGCAGGGGAAAAAATGGTAATGTGATTTTAGGAGGATAAAAGCTAACTTGCCTTTATTTATGCATGCAATGATCTTCAGAGAATGGAGAAGGTGTATTTTTTCCTCCTTAGTGGACAGATCAGGAAAGAAGATGGAAATTGTAGAGGGTTGGCCAAGGATCACATGGAGATGGAGTTAGACTTGGGATTGTCTGAGTCCCACATAGGTCCCCCCTAAATGTGTGTAGTATCTCCTGCTTGGGACTTCCTTTCTTCAAGAGAAACTAAAAAGCCAGGTGGTAGAGAAGAGAAACTCTTTGGAGCCAACAAAGTGACAAGCAAAGAGTGTGGGGATAACACTGACTTAGAGCAGAGTTTCCACTTGACCATGTAGACTTCTCCAAGTCTGTGTTTCCTCATCATAAAATGGGGGTAATAGTACCTACTGTGCAAGGTTGTAGTCAAGATTAGGGAAATCATGTGGGTGAGGTGTTCAGGGGAATACAGGTGGTGATGAGCAGCTATATTTCCCTTACTCCCAGCAATGTAGCTATCCCTTCGCAGGGGAGCTTGGACCGGCTCTGTCTCAACTATTGCCAAATGCAAAAGGACTCCCTGTGTGAGGCCATGTAAAATGAAGTGCTAGGATTTCATGCAGGGTTTGTTCCAGGCACTCCACTGTGATTAGATATCTAGAAAGAGGCTCCTGCTATTACATTAATCATAGGTGTCCTTGTAGCTGATTCAGAGGAGAATGACTGCAGACTTCAGCATTTCTGTTGGGTTCCGAGAACATTTGGTCTTAGTTGGAAGATGCTCATTGTACTTCATATTTAAAAAAAGAAAAATCATGTTGCAGGGGACACATCTATCAAAGAAGTTGTCACTCATGTTTCAAGAAGAATCCTAGAGTAATGAAGGCTGAAGTTTTCAGATTAAGGGGAGCTTTGATAGTATATGGGAGAAGCAAATGAGATGTTCCTAAACTCACAGCTTCCCCATTTATGACAGAAACTAGATATTTATTTTTTTTCTTCCCCTTATATCCCCACTTGTGTGCCCCTTATGTTTCTGAGACTCTTGGGGTTGAAGACATCATGGGAGGGTGACACTACCGTGGCTCCCTCCCCCCCACCCAGAAATGCAGGTCACAGTCATGTCCATGATTTATGACTTTGGGGTTGCTTGCCACGGATGCTCAGATCCCGTGGAAGTGGCAGCCCCATAGCTCGTGCTGTCAGCTTCTTTAAACACTAGTGCATCTCCTCTGAATCTCTTTCCTGCCAAGGCCAACTTGCTTACAAATACCCATTCTGTAGAGATAAACATGCTTCTTTTTAAACAACCGCCTTCTTCAAGGGCAGATTTTTTCCTTTCTTTTCCTCTGATTTTTTTATCAGTTCTGCCCTGAGTGCCTCACACTTGGCACAAAGTTGTCCTGCTGGTTATAAGTTGTTATAGGATCACCTCCAGTTTTTGAACACAGACCACGTTTGCTCATGGTTTGCAGACATCTTCTCCCATTTGGAAGCCATCCATGTGTGCTGCCTCTGATTGTTTTGACTTGCTTTTCCTCTCTTACTAGAGCGTCTCCTATGTGGAGTGCATTTCCAATAGGGTCTTTTGCTCTGAATAAGAGGTTGCAGAGAGTAAGGAAAAGGATGGAGGGATGGGCTCAGCTCAGCTGGAACACTGGGTTAGCTGGGTGCTGATCTGCCGTGTCCCTGGAGGAAAGTCACTGTACTTTCCTGTCCCACTTTTCATCCCTGCAGGGACCAGTTGTCAAAGATGTGCTCATTCCTCCATGTTTTGTGCCTACTTTGCTCTGCAGTTGCTCTCTTTCGGAATTTTCCCACTTTATGCAGATGGGCTTTGACACGTAAATGCCGCGACTTACTCACATACACATAAGGAATTCACCAGGTTGAGTGAAGCTGACCATGGCTTCATGGCCTTGCTATGTCTTGGCTCTGCTCAAATACCCAGATCCATGCCAGCTTCTCCCAGAGAATTGCACATTGTACTCTAATGTGGGTATAACCTGCTGTCCATGCACTGCTCTGGGCTCTGGGTACCTGGAGGCATTGGTGGTATCTTCTCACACCTGCTTCACACTTGAGCTTCGTGGTTTCACCTGATCAGGAAGAAGCTGAGTTGCTTCTCGTGCTCTCCTCGACCCTCCCTACTAATTGGTTAACTTGAAAAATTTCTTCCTCTAGCCTTAGTGAAAATACATTGCTTAAGGATACAGATGGTTCCTCTAGAACTATTTATAGATATAGGAATGCACATGGGTTAGTACACACATACTTTTTCTTGCTCTATCAGGGAAGATGGTCTTAGGCAATAATGCCAAGGAAGCAACAAGCACATCTGGTGGCCAGATCTTGTTTTCTAACACCATTCTCCAATGAGAGGACCCTGAGCTCCTTGAGAAACTGTCTGGTTCTAGGGCTGGGAGAGCTAATATTCAAGATGAGCCTGGAGCACCAGAAAATAAGAGAGGGCCAAAAGAATATAAAATGAAACAAAACCCTCTCAGTTTTGTAGGGACATGAAGCCAAATGAAAGAGCTCCTAATGACTAAAGCTGGAAAACTTTAAGTCACTGAAAACATAAATTAGTGTTGCTTTATAAACCGAAGTATGCAATATATATTTATGAGTTTTTATTTACATAACTAAAAATTTGAATTAATAAATAAATGAGCAAGAAAAGACCAATCTCCCGTGTAGAAGTATTCCAAATAATTTATGTAGGGATTTCACCCTCAAGGGGTTGGAGCACAGCCCCTCAGTCCTTCAGAGTGGGCTGCACAGAAGAAGGAAGATAGGGGAGAGTTTGGAAGGAGAATGATTAATCTCACAGAGGAGGAATGACAGTCACTTACCTCAGCTGGGTAATCCAAGTCAACATCAGCAGTGACAAGTCATGCTGATAGCATCTACCCTTTATAAAATGTGATGAAAATGTGGTTTTCCTTCCCAAGGCACAGAATCCCAGTCAAATAAGGGGAAAAAAATAAGAAAAATCAGTTAAGGGACATTCTTTTAAAATACTTGACTAGTGGGGCACCTGGGTGGCTCAGTGGGTTAAACCTCTGCCTTCAGCTCAGGTCATGATCTCAGGGCCCTACAATCGAGTCCCGCATTGGGCTCTCCCCTCTGCCTGCCTCTCTGCCTACTTGTGATCTCTGTCTGTGTGTCAAATAAATAAATAAAATCTTTTAAAAAATAAAATAAAATAAAATACTTGACTAGTACCCCTCAAACTTGTTGAAGTTATCAAACCAAGAAGTGTGTGAGAAACTGTCACAGCCAAGAAGACCCAGAGGAGGAATTACAACCAAATATCATGTGATATCCTATCTGGGATCCTGGAACATAAAACCAACATTAGGTAAAAAATAAGAAAATCTGAATAAACTATGGACTTCATAGAATATAAAAATATAAAATTCAATAATGTATCAATATCCAAGATAATTCATTAATTAAGAAATATGGCATGTTAATGTAATATGTTAATAATAGGGAAGCTCGCCATGGATATATGGGAAATCTCTGTACTTACTTTGTAATGTTTTGTAGATCGAAGACTGTGTTAAAGAATTTTAATAAAAAAAAAAATTCTTGAATCCATAAAAAGAGCCAGGCTTTACTCTAAACACTGATACCACCATGAGTGAGAGGGGGAAAGTGCCTGGTCTCGTAGAGCGTATAGATTTCCTTGATTTACTTTCTATTACTCATTAACTTTGGATCTTGTCTCCCATTAAACTTCCATGAATAGTGTTATCATACAGTATCTCTCTGTGCAATTCAGAAACTTTTTCAGACTATCAGAACGCGTCCTCACTCTAACACTGAAGACTGGTGTGAACATGGAAGCTAAATGAAAATGTCTCAAGGCAATCCCCCAACAGTTGATACAAATAACGTGCTTGTTACTCGTTGTGAAATGATGTTGTGACTATGTATCAAACACAGAGTTCTACTAAACGGAGCTTTCTCTATATTGCCACGGTCCGTGAGGAGGATACCCACGGATACTTGGCATACTTGGCAGCACTGAAAAGACACAGAGAACCAACACCAAAAAGCAGGCACCATTGTCAGAAGCCAGTTGGTGCATGAAAACACATCACATGTGCTTCCAAGTCTTTCTGTCTGCTGCACATTGAGAAGCCCAGTGGTCACGAGGATGCTTAGTCATCCGTTAGGAACCAGAGAGACACGGTGAAGAACAGCCTGGGGGGTCCAGACTTCCTGAGTCTGATCCCACCCTTGCCACACAGTGGCTCTGTGAGCACCAGCCATTCTGGATAAACAAATGCCTAGGGACCCCCCACCCCAACCTGGGGTACTGCTGAGGGGCAGTGCCATCTATGATCAGTGTTCCCCTGTGGGGTTGAGGCCCCACTTGCACAAACACTCATTTCCTTGGCTTCCTCCCTAGGCTATCTCACTTTCCTGTGTTTTTACTGGTTCTTCCCAGGATCACCTTTTAAATAAATTAATTAGCATTCACACTGTCTCAGAGTCTGCAGTGGGGGAAACTCAATCTAAGAAAAATTTTGTCCATTTTTGTTTGCTTTTTCTTTAAATAATCCTTGAACATTTTCTTTTCCCAAACAGCAGCACTAGCAGGCAAGCAGAAATATGATGTTTGCCATCCAAAGTCTTCCACAGCAGTGACATTTAGAAATGATAGCTGTGGCATAAATGAGTAATTTCATGATAATTGCATGTGGGTTCAGCTCAGCCACAACCCCCCTCAGCCCCGTTCCTGGCCAGTCGAACCCAACCTTCTATTATCCAGGGCCACTTACATTTTGTACAGCAAATTTCCCATTTGGACAAAAAGTATTCCCAACTTTGTTGGCATATTCTGGTCACAAGGAGAGGTAAGGACCTAAAGAGGACAGCTCTACACTGCCTTGTCCATTGCTCATGTTACAGATAAGGGAAGGAATAGTTCTTGACAGTAAGACCATGGAAATATAATAATTTCCCCTGTTGGCTCATTTGTAACTTTCTGCTTTCTCCTGTTTTGCTCATAATTAAGCTTTAAAATGAAATAGGTATATGAAGTGGTTGTTGGAGCCAGTAGGGAATGAAGAAACAGGTCTTCTAGCTATCCTGGAGCTACATACGGGGGGACCATGTTTAGATACACCAAGACCAGTGAGAGCAAGGCAGAGGGGAGAAGGCTGCCTGTCTCCCTGGGGCACAGCCAAGCACACGCCCTGCAGGGTTTGCCTCTGGGGCCAGGACTGCCCGAGGGGCTGAGCAGAGGGAGCACCCTTCCTCCTGTTCACACACGCACACACACACACACACACACACACACACACGTCTCTACAATCCGTAGCGTCCTTGGTGGCAAGTTGCCCCCCTCCCCATCATGTTGAGGAAGAACACTGATTATAAAGAAGGACGGTGTTAAAAAAAAAAAAATCTGTCACTTTAAAAATCCCAATAATGAACAAAGTTATAAAAAAAAAGTGACTGCACAGCTTCGTTTTTCATTTTAAGGGTTTCAAACAGCAAACGCAGTTTGAGAGGGAGGAGCTGTGTGTCACAGAGTTGTGGGGCTGGGGGTGGCCCTAGGGTGTCTGTGCCGCTATTCACCAGGAAGAGACCTGTTGGAAATCATTGCGGGAAGGAGGGGGAAACAGCTCCCCAAACCACAGGACTCTGTGAAGGATCACAGGGGTAGCCAGCAGCATGTATGAGAGGAGCCCGTGGAGTGTGCGTGCCGTGTTATGAGACAGATGACAACCAGAAAGACTAGAAGTGAACATGGCGGCAGGATTTGACTGGTCTTGAAACGCGCTGTCAGAGCAAGTGTTCGCCAGGAAAGCCTGAGGGTAGCGTTAGTGCCGCAAGATGAGCAGAATTCCTAAGGGCATCAGTCTCTCTTCAAAATCTGTCTTTCCTCTAGAAATGCATTGACTTTCAGCTCATTAGGACCTGCCCCACTAAAGACTCTCATAATTGTCTGAGCCTCCACTGAGAAATTTTGCAGCTATCACCAACATGTGTGATGCACAGGACACATTCTCTCCTCTGTCGCAGTGGAGACGGCCAGCACGCCTGCACTTTCAAGTGCCTTCCAGATGTCGCCAGCCTCCCGAGAGCCCCCGGAAACATCAGGTGGCCTGCTGTAATTGGACGGGCCAGCTCTTAAGACAGGATCGAGGAGGTGTTGAGAAGAGCTCAGATTGAATTCAGTTTACTCCATCCAAAATGAAGGGCAAGGGACGTTGCCCGCCAGCATGAAGACAGCAAGAGATATGTTGAGAATCAGAGGTTATAAATTCATTCATTGATTCATTGCCTCACGCATGGCCCCTACTGTAGGCAGATACAACACTGGCCCATGGATGTTTGGGGAAAGGTTGTATCGAGCCTTCCTGGACACTACCTCACAATTTTCTCAAGTGGTACAACCTCCATAGCTGTTCTCTGTCTGACAGGCGAGGGGATGGTAACTCAAAGCCTTCTCCATGGCTGGCTTTCTGAATGACGCAATATTGTCAGCATAAGGGATACTGTGAGAAGTAAAGCGTCATTTGACCTTTAGCTAACTTTGTTGTTGTCAGTGGTGCGGAAAGTCAGCCTTCAAGAAGAGTGCTAAACTTTGGATAATACAGGCTTCCCACAATTATTTCTCTGTGATGGCAGTTGTGTGTATGAGCATTGTGTATTGGCTTTAAATTCAGAAATTGGGGCTAGTTTCTTCAGATAGCTACATTTTAGATCAAGGTCTTAATGGTTTGGGAAACCTGCTTTTCTTCTTAAGGTGGAGGTGTGGGTTGTTTCTCTAAGGTTAAGCTCAGGGACTAGAGAGGGTCCTCGTGAAGCCTCTCGAAGCTGCGGTTGTAATAGGTCAAGGGCCTCTGGTGTGGGTGAAACAGAAGGGACGGCACCTTCCATGGGGTTTACATCTGGGAAGGAGCAGTGCTAAGTAGTGTCATTCTCTAATAATTGATCTCAGAAGAAAATGTCCTCCCAAGCTTTTAACTTTGTCCATGTCATGGTAGACTCAGAAAATAATGTGTCCAGCCTTCTGCAGGAGAGGAGGGGGCTGCTCATGGTGGAGGCCACCAGCTAGGGTTGTCACCAACTCAGACCCCACCTGGCCTCTTAGAGGGCCGCAGGGGTCAGTGCAGTAACCCACCTGCAGTCCATTTGAGCTACACCATGCACTAGGTGAGAAGTTCTGATTATGTCTTTCTTTAGGATCCCCACATGAAAAGCAGAACAAAATGAGATGTTTGCTTAGTGAGTCCCTCATGTTCCATTTATCTAGTTAGTTTTACCAAGGTTTATCAAGCTTTTAGCAGGGGTTGGTTTCACACCAGCTGCTGAGGTTACAAAGACATAGGATACCAGACCCTGTTCCCAAGTGTGCTACAACGACGTACGAGAGGCAGACAGACAGAAACAAATGTGACAATGGTCCAGTGACAGAGGTCTGTAGGGGGGACAATGGGGACCACAGAAGAGAGTGATCCACAAAGGAAATGCTCTTGAGAGGAGGTCAGACCACGAGTCATAGGCACACTGATGGATTCTGAGAAGAAAGGTTGGCCTGGTTCTGAGGGTGTCTCTCATGGATACATTCTGGATAACTCAACTCGACTCTAGTGCATGGATTCTGTGCCAGACACAGTGGTAGATGTCATGGGGCATTTTCTGCCACCCAGGGACCCAGAGTTTTCTAGTAGAGGGAGAAAACAAACTGTGTCAGGAAGTGCGTACCTCAGTTCTGTTGACATGGTTTTGGTCAAGGAAGTGACCCACAAGGGGAACCCTTAAATCTGAATGACCCACACTTAACTGGTGTGACAACTGGATATCTGCATTGCCTTTCTCCCAACCCCGGAAAAGCAGCTGACAATAGCAAGGGGAATCGCAAATAGCTATCTTCTCTCCAGCCCTTCCACATAACCGCCATCACAACCCTTACCCAGTGGTCACAGCCAGCTCCTACTCTCCTGACGAGTGTGATGGTCTTCATTCTTTCCTCCACAGACACTGGGCTCCAGAATCATGGGCTGGACACACGTCTGCTTCATCCTAGCAGACCACATGCTTCTTACAAGCCAAGTCCATGTGCACTTGATTTTTGGTCTTTTCTTATCACCTGGTGCATGCCGTCTACCCACAGGCTGGTGTGTATATGCTGCCCATTTATGTTTTCCCTATTTTACTCAGCCATCCCTACCTACCAACTCCTGCCATACCATTACACCAGACACGGGTGTAAATTCTGAGGATACAGGTAGCAAGATGAAGCAGCTCCTGCCCTCATGGAGTTTGCAAGCCAATGGGGAAAATGAACACAATAAGCAAGTAGAACTCCACATGGCAAGTGTCTGGAAAAATGTACTTAAATATGAGAACAAGCCATTTCCTGCATGTCGTATTTTAAGATAACTTACTGCAGTCTGAATTGTTAGCAAGTTCATCAGAACAAAGGATAAATTACGTGATGTCACAAGGAAAGAATTATGCACTAAAAGCTGATTTTCCTGAAGTAGCCAAAATACAGTACGGTAGGATTTGGTTTCAATAAGTCATACTGAAAATAAATTTACTGGGATCCCAAAGTGACATCTTTTCTTCTGACATCGTATCTTATAACTTCCACAAAAACTGATGGGATTGCTGGTCAAATCCACACGCATGTGGCGTGCCTGGGATGACATCAGCCTCACGTGGAGATGAAGGGGCTGGAAAGGTGGGAACCAGCTCCGTGCAGCCTCAGAACCAGACACCCTGTGGGCTGAGATGTGGAGTGGATATGGGCACAGAGGTGGAAAAATTCTTAGTGAGGTTGGAGAACCTAGGAACAGGCTGTCCTGTAATGGAGACAAGAGGGGAGTGCTTGAGTTCTCCCAGGTAAATTCTCCTGGACCTCTTTGCTCAGGGCTGGCTTGATGCACCTCTGTCCTTGGAGCCTTTGCCCACACCACCTTAAAGACGATGCTAGTTTCTGGCAGTGACTGTTTATTTACTCTGTTCTAATACCTGGGCAAGCAATCGCGGGGAGTGCAAAGATGGTGTTTATACTAAACATTCTGGTTTGCTGTTATCAAAGATATGGTCTACCCAGTAAGGCAGGAAAATACATTATTTAAAAAAATATGTAAAATGTTAATTGCTGTATGTGAAAAGTCCTCTTTCCGTTCTTTGCCATTTCAGAATCTATGACACTGACTATGGGAGCAAAGAGAACGTGTGACAAGTGATGCACCCCCTGGGTAGATCCTAACAAGGAAGATTTCAATCAATGTTACATTATCTATAAAAAGAAAGAAAGAAAGAAAGAAAGAAAGAAAGAAAGAAAGAAATACAGAAAAAATATATATATTCTATTAGGGAATAAATAAAATATAGATAGAATAGATATATTTTCTATCAGGGAATATATATATACACACATACGTTTGTTCCCTATTCTCTGCACTTTTTTCTGCCATTTCTGCCTATCCTATCTTTCAGGAAGGGCAGTTGCATGTTTAAGCGTACATCAGAAAATCTTAGCCTTCAGTCCACACGGTCTGTCTCAGTGCTAAAACCTTCCTTGCATTTTTCTGCAACGTCTAAATAGAAACTGTTCATTCAAATCTTATTCAACTTCCTAGAAATGAAATATGAAAGTGAGTGAGAGCTACACGCTCTCTGCTATCCAATGCAAATGTATGCAAATTTCTTCATATTAGAATCATTGTCTAGTTGTCACCCTCGCACGGGGCACATCAAAGCCATATGACCTGATTTTTGCACCTGCTGTTTAATTAAATTTACAAGGCAGACACACTCCCCACTCCCGGTGATATACAAAGCCGGTTTTACAACCACAGCTTCTGATTTACAAGGTAGTTGACTGCTGTGCCCCACCATCCATACCCGCCCGAGTGCGCTTTGTTGCACCGGAGATTAAAAAAGGGAGAAGTGCTTGCTCTTGGGCAGCTGAACTCACAGAAATGTTAAAAGTTGTTTCTCTTTCCCATGCAAGCCCTGATTTTTGTTGTAAAGATGCAAAGGAAGGTATGGATTGGGTATTCGACACCAATGGGAAGAGCATTTTTGCTTCTGTTGACTTCCCCTAATTTTCATGCAAGGGACAAAGCTCCAGGCTTCTCTGCAGTCAGATGCCCTCAGTTACTTTGTTTGTGGGGGAGTAAGAAGTCCTTAATATAGCAAGGCCAGTGTGGTTTGAGGAGAAAGATCGAAGTTCTGAGGCTATCAGAAGCTCCAAGTGTTTTCTGAAAGATATTTATTGCATGAGAATAATGTACTGTGAAATTCTCCCTGTGCTTCTACCCACAGGAATTTTTAGTCTCTAAATTGTGTGTCTCTGCACATGATGGTGGAAGGAAATGATAGAGTGTGAATATCACTGTGTTCTATTAGATTCTTATTAGTAATTGCTCTCGGGCCGGCACGGTGTCCTTCCCTCCTTCAGAGCTGGCACACAGACATGGATTTTATTTCCGTGAGAGATGGCTCCGAAAGACAACCCAGCAGAAATATTTTAAGGGAAGGCAAGACCAGATGAAAAATACTTCTTTGTCTGTTCCTACTAAATCACTTGGCCTGGGACCTTAACAGGAAGAATGATGCCTTCTCAGTTATTGCAAGGAAGATAATGTAATCGAGATAGTATGTTGTTGTTTTTTTTTTCAACCATACACTCTGAAATCTTGAAGGCCCCCCAAAACATAATTTTTGTGAAATAATGTGAAACGCATTATCTTCGGATAAAGGGAGATGAACTTCCTAGGGCCCGCCCATAGGTGGCGCCACGCATTCACCGAACTGAATTCCTGTGCAGCCAAGTTTGGAACAAGTGGCAGAAATTAGAGCCTTGAGCGGCAGCTAACTCTGAGACATATGGGTTGAGTCCCAGGCCTGCCCAAGAATAACTTTGAAGAAAATTTTGTTTTCTGGCAATACAGATGCTAACACACCACAGAACCTTTAAAAAGAATAAATATGTAGATGGTTCATAGCTCTTCAGAATAATTTAACCTTCCCCCCCAAATTAAGATAGCATAACGAGAATACAATAATATAAGCTCTGTTTTTCTGCTTTGGGGGAAAAAAAAAGACAATTTGATGGCAGCGATACTCTCAAGAAGTATTTGTCAATTAGTTTTTATTTACTAACATTTTATTATTTCAGTCTCAAATGTAGAGCAAAGAGTGAATTCATCTTAAAATGAGCTAACGTTTGATGAACAAATAATATTTAAACACAGATTCTATGAAGGAAAATGTCATTGCCTGAATTTAGAATTTTTTGCCTCTTTGTTCTATGGTAGGAAATGTAGTCAATGTGTTCCCATTTGAGAACCAAATGTACTCCTTCCAGATTTCTTTATTCTGTCACGGGAGAGCCTAGTCATTACCCTGACCAAGAGGTGACCAGTTTCTGGAGAACACCGGTTACTAAGCTATTAACTGTAACTAAAACGTGAAGCTACAGCTCCAAGGTGAGTAAAACTTTAACCTTAAAACACATGCTTTGTTTAAACAGGGACTGTTTACAAAAGGCTTTGAATTGGTGAGCGCTTGTTGGGTCTGATACCCGTTGAAGTCGCCCCTGACCCGTGGACCCGCTCAGCTGAGGCTGGGTCTTGAGAGGAAGGTGGGCACAGCTCATGGAGGACTGATGTCATGTCTCTTTGACCAAAATAGTGCTTCTGCAACGGGAAGGTGGTGAGGAAGAGCCCAGGTTCAAACCAGCCCTTACACACATTTCTTTGTGGCCCGAAAGGTAGAAACGGGAGCAAAATTAATTCTCATTCATCCTTAAGGCTAGTAGCATTAGTCCGTGCTGCATCCCTGAAAACGTAGTGGACAGCTGGTCACCTGTACCATGTCTCGGGATGTAAACAGCGAGTATTCCTGCAAAGAAAACCCACTGGGGGATGATTTATAAGATGGAATCCAACGACTGAAGTTTGTTGTTTGTTCTGTTCCCAAATCTTCTCAAATGCAAAGAGCGAGAGGGACGCCAGCGTCCCTGCGGGCCAGGTAGGACACCCGTCTTCACCCAGCAGCTCCATGTACGTTGGTGTCTATGTATTTCTATCTTTTGCCTGGAGGAAAGGTTAAGAAATCGCTCAACCTGAATCCCAAAGCAGGGACAACCCGTAGACAATGTGTTGGCTGCTGGGTTTTGATCTCCTTAAAGACACAGGACGGGTCTTGCTCAGTTTGGTGCTCTTGTGTCCAGCGCAGAGCCTGACACGCTCGGGGACCACGAACTGCTCCCTGCGACTGCTGCTCTCTTACTTTTATTCACTTGTCACGTTCCACTGATGAAACAAACGTGAGTCGCGGGAGCTGAGCCCACAGTGGGCGCTGTGGAGGGTGTGGTCAGGAGGGCCGAGCTCCTTCTCTAGCTCTCGCACATTCTGAGTGCCGACGCTCCTCACCTGAAGTCTCTCAGGGGCTGGAAGTCTGTCCCCAAAGTCCTTCCCCCCTCAGTTTGGGACAAATGAGGGATTTCTTTGTGGCCAACGCTCCGAGACAGGGAATTCAGATTCACTCAGTCTGCATGGGGCCGGGCATCTCTGGCGAATGCTAACCTTGTGGGGCCCGTCATAAATGGACATTTACTTCTTCGCCCCCATTCAAACTCCTTACACCATGGATTGGTTGGTATTCTGTCGCCTCTGACCCAGGAGAAGCCTGAGGCTCTGAATGGTTACCTTTTTGTTCTAAGACTGTGGGGTCAGCAACGGGAGAGCCGGCAACACAAGCGTTCGGACTCAGCAAGATCGGTGCATAAGGAGGTCTTCTGTACAAAGCCTTGGTACCGGGTCCTCCATATATTTTCCTGCACAGCTTCCCTCCTTTCTGTCAATCAGTAGCTGTTTATTTATTTATTTTTTTAAGATTTTGTTTATTTAACAGAGGGAGAGAGATCACAAGTAGGCAGAGAGGCAGGCAGAGAGAGAGAGAGAAGGGGAAGCAAGCTCCCTGCTGAGCAGAGAGCCCGATGCGGGGCTCGATCCCAGGATCCTGAGATCATGACCTGGGCCAAAGGCAGAGGCGTAACCCACTGAGCCACCCAGGCATCCCAAGTAGCTGTTTATTGATCACTGGGGAGACCCAAGGCACTGAGATGCCCTGGAAAAACCCAAGACTTCCTTCCTGAAAGAAGGACCGGCCTGTCGGAGGACGCATGTCAGCTACTTATGAATCTAATAACACCACCCAGCGATGGCCACCGAGAGCAGCTGATCACTCTGTGATCGACACTGTATGGTCCTGGGATTGACTTCAGGAGTTTATGGAGAGGAGGGCGTGAGATAATGTGTGCAAAGGGCACAGAACTGCGTCGGGCGGCAGCCAGGACCCATGGGGCTCTGCTTCGTATGTAAAGAAGCAGCAAAAGAAAACTGCTAGCTCCATTTGACAATTTTCCAGAAATCAGTGTGCGTACTAATTGAATGATGGAACAAATCTAAAGCACCTACTATTTTTACCTAAATCTGACAGTCAGTCAGGAGTGCCACATCTCATTACAATGTGGAAGCAGGTGGATGTGGGATTCCCCAGGAAGAAAAAGCTCGAATGTCTGGGCCCTGAGTCCCAGAATACCTTCAGTGCGGGTAAACCCTTGGCCTTTTCCCCAAAGGGACCTTAATGTCAGCCCCATACATCTCCACACTCACACTGAGACACACGAACCCTTCCGGGGGCACTGGGGAGAGCCACTTTGTTCTCTAGGAATATGATAACTAAGCCACTGGCCAAGCCAGTTTGGAAGAACAGGTTTGCCTTTAGAACAAAGCAGTCCTTTTAGAAATGTTTTTAGGATTGTAACCTGCGGCACTGAAATCCCCCTCAGCTTCAAGTCCCCTTTGCAGACAGGTTCTCAAAGGTGTCCGAAGGCAGGGCCAGTACTATTTTGAATAGCGAAGGCTTGCCACATGTTTGTAGCCCATTGGTGAGGAAGGTGACAGGAAGGAGAGAGAGGCAGGTATCGGCTGGGCTGTGGGAGGCAGAGGGCAGGCTGGTGTGTGGGCGGGGGAGCTGCAATGTACAGCGGACTCAGAACCACCTTGATGAGCACAGAGGAGGACGAGGCAGAGCACCAGCAGGGACCCAGGGCAGGAAGGGAGTCCCTGTGCCTCCTCCCCTGCTGATAGCAAGTTGAGGCTGTGCTCACCCAGCATCTGAAGTCAGGCACCAAGATGCAGTCAAAAGGAAGACCGTGGGAACTGTCCTCCTTCAGCACAAAGCACGGTGGATGACCTGGTGTGGGTGTGGCAGGTGAGAAGCCTCTGAGACTTCAGGTATCAGAATGGGATACACGCTCTCCCTCTAACTCACCAAGCACGTCCCTCAGACCACTGCGTCTCAGTCGTCGTAGCTGTAGAGTGACACGGCCGTTGTCCATCCTCCTTAGGCTCTTGGGGAATAGGATGAGGTGGAAGCTTTTCCAGAACTACAGCTCGGGAAGCAAAGAGTGACTCCGCTCTCATCAGACCCGGAAGGTGTCAGCGGACCCCACTGTACGAGTTTCTCAAATGCCACTTGGCTGAGAACACATCGTAGTGATTCCTGTGAATCTGAGCTCGGTTTGTAAGCAGAGGCTTTCCCTCACCCCCGTTGTGTGCGCATCCGTGGCCAGGGGCAGTGGAGCCCTCTCTCCGGTCCGGTGCGCAAATCCCAGCCCCGCTCCCCACCTGTGATCTTCTGCCCTTTGGCCGCATGGTTTGAGAGTCAGTTTCTTCCCTTCTAAATGGATAATAATATGGTCTACTCCTGGGTGTGTTACGAAGATCGAATCAGGCTACAGAGAAGTCCTCGGGCCAATGTTTAGCACATGACTGTGGTTCTCTGAAGTTCTTCCCAAGCTGAGGAGCTCCTTAGAGGGCACAGAGCATCCTTGTGTATGTTCACAAAGCACCCACTTCCATATCAGATCTTTGCTAATACTGGCTGCCCAGTGAATCTCTATTATATAGTCACATTTAATCTTACATAAGAAGGGAGCTTCCTGCTCTTAGGTAAGCCATAGAACAAAGGACCCTAGAAAAGACCATCTGGTCGGTGGTTAAGGGCTGCTTGCACCGGGCAGTGTAGCAAAGTCATAAGAGTGTAGGTTTTGGAGTCACACAACCTGGTTCAAATCGGGGGTATGCTGCATGCGAGCTCTGTAGCCTTAGAGAACCTAAGTATCCATGAGCCAGAGTTTCTAGGAGATGACATAACCTTTATGAGAGACACCAACTACATGCTTCAATGATGGTGATCTCTTTCGAGTTTCTCTCATGGGTTAGCCTGTTAGCAACAATGCTGAGCATGTTTTCTGAGCGAGGGAGGTCCAGGTCATCATGCCTGGGCCAGTCACCTCCAAGTGGTGACACAATCATGTCAATCCACACAGGAGATGTGAGTCTCTTGAATTTAGAGTTCTCTGCCCTACTCAACACAGGAGCCCTTCCGATGGGGCCCGTGCAAACACCAGCCCTCGCCGGATGGGCCTGGGACCCCCTGCCTCTAGGTGCTCTATTTTACCCAGGAAAACTACATATTTGGAGAGTTTGTTGTTGTTGTTTTGTTTTGTTTTGTTTTAAATTTTGTGGAGAGATCTTCCTTACTGTGTCTGTGTATCAGTGCTTATACTGACTTCTAGGGAAGAACAGAATTCTCCCTCTGCCACGTGATGGTCTCTGAGTATCTCAAAATGTTCCTATGTTAAAAAATATTTGGGGGAGTTTAGTGCATTTTAGTTCATCTCTACAGAAACCTCTTCTCCCCTGACCACCCTTTCTCCCCAGCTAACGGGTAACGGGTCCCACTCTTAAGTAGGGAAAAGAGAACAAAACAAAAATAGCAGGTAGACTTTGGCTTTGCAGTCTGAGCTTGGTCCCTGTTTGATTTCAGCCAGTTCCCTCCGTTTTCACATTTTCTCAGGACTCTTCATTTGCTGACAGCTTGGAAGGCCCCAGATGCCAAATCTTGTCTTCTTCTGCCCTCCCCCTACCACCTGTTTTCTCAAGTTGTCCCGAGGCACGGTGAGACACCAGCGAACTGTAGGACAGACAGTCCTTGCTGGCTGGGCCACTGGAGCATTCAGTGGCCCATTGTCCTGGATGTCTGTCCCAAGAACACTCTCTGTTGGCTGTCTCTAAAGAATCATACTTTGGAAAAGTGTAAGCATGTTGGCCTGTCAGAGGAAGCCATAAATCTCCCTGTTCACATAGCAGTCGAATTTCACTGAACTGAAAGAAGAGCGCTTGCCAGGTTGATGTTTCATTTCAACCTGGCCATCTGCGTTCAGGCAGAAACTCAGGCTACCATGCTGTACAGGGAGGCATGCCACTGAAGTCCTCTGAGGCTGTGAAATTGTTTGTGGTGGTATCTTCCAATGTACTGTGAAGGCAGTCTTTCTCCTGATTCCCCCCTAAATGAGCCCCAACGCCTTGCTATGCAATCTTATGCAAAGGATGACAGCGAGTCTGCTAGAAATTGTGTGTGAGGAAGTGACCTCATTTTTTACTAAGGGTGTAGGCTTTGGAGGCAAGAAGACATTGAGGTCATTTAGATGCTGGGACACAGCTGATGAGCAAAAGGCTGATTTGGGTGTCCAAGGAACTGTAGATCCACCATATCATGATGGTATCAGAAACTGCCCAAACTTGACCAAGTCGTTCATTGATGAGGCAGGTTCCGGAGTGCTGATGAAACTGCAAGATGGTATCAACTTGTGTCCAGCACCGGATGTCTTTATTCCCAATAAAGACCTATGCTGGCCCATCTCAAGACTGACAGAGGTGCCCAGTGGGGTTTTGGGTCCTGTGAACCAGAGCCCACCTGGCTTGAGCACAGCTGCTGCTCCGAGGGAAGTCTCACCTGGCTTGCTGGAGGGACGGCATTGAAAGATGTTGGTGGACCTGCACCGATGACAGGCATAGATGTAATAGTTCATTCAGCCTCCCACACAACTTCCTGAAGCAAATACTCACTACATGCCAAATGCATGCCAGTTCTGAGGGATTAGGAAGAACTGTAAATAAGCCTAAGTTCAAATAATATCATGGAAATACACACATAAAATCACTGAAGCAGTGTGAGGTCGGAGTTCTAACAATAAGACGACCAGCACAGACCCCAGGCTCAGATTCCTCAGAGGGACAGTGGTCCCTGAGCTCCAGCGATCAGGGAAGGGGCGGCTCATCTAATTCCTAACGGCATGATGTGAATAGAGTCAAGACAGAGAAATCTCTAGGAGGGCTGGGCTGGAGTCCTCTGCTCTGCTTCCCTGAATCCTGTGGAGCTGAATGGGGTGAGCCATGAGCCGGGCATTGGTCCTTCTCTCTGGAGCCACCTTGTTTTCAATTCCGAGTGCTTGAAGATTAAGCTAATGAGCTTTCCTGCTGTTGTGGTGGGGAGCCAACGCCTTTTCCCTGGCACCCAGCCCTAGTTATTTTTCTTTCAAATAAAGAAACAGGCTGTCTAACATCAGGTGGAGACCTAGGTGCCTTGCTCAGCCTCAGGTTGGAGAACATCTTTGCCTCGGGTGACAGATGGCCCCATCACACTCCATCTCCCAGACCTCTGGCCCCAGTGATACTGCACATATGACACCCTGGCAGATGACACTCTGTCATCCATTCCATTAATGTATGATAGAACTCAAACAGTCCAGCTGCCAGGCCAGCTTCAAAGCAAGGCTGCAGGAAGCAAAGAATGCCACTCGGACGCGTCCATGACCCGCCTCCTTCCCCTCCCAGCCAAGGCTTCAGGAAGCATTTCTCAGCAGCATAACAGTCTTTGAGTTCACAGTTGTGGGTGTTCTGAGTCGACCCCATGATGCCGCTGATCGGATCCCCGTTCCTCTTTGGAATTCTGGCGTGCTTCATGTTGACTTGAAAATCTCAGCAAAACACGAGTTTGTTTTTGTTTAACGCTACCAAATTTGAAGGAGGTGTGTTTGTGGGTGAGTGTAGGTTTTGAAGGAAAACATTTCCTATTTTTGTGAGATTCTGTATGTCAGGTTTTTAGTCACCATTCTGTTGTTTATTGTGCTCTTTTCATTTTTATTTTCTGCTTTGTTTTGCTCCTTGTAGCTTGGCGCTGGAGAGTGGTGGCAACTTTGGGACTCTAGAATCCTGTCTTCATTGTAGACGTGCAGCAAAATCACAAAGTTGTTGACACAGGAAGGTGTTCCTGTGGCGGAAAGCCACCAAAGGCCAGTATGACACCTTACCTTCTCCCTTCCTTGCTGGGACTGCTAATTCTGTACACGCCATTTTAAACACCACATTTCTAGCCTTCCTTTCAGCTCTGTGTGGCCACGTTGGTAAGCTCTGATTAATGGGTGTTCTGTGTAGCTTTGGGGTTGTGCCCAAGGGTGGGAGGGGATCCCTTCTGTTCTTCCTGCATCCTATCCCCATGCAGGATGTGCTGCTCAGACCAGGGGATGAGTGTGGCACCTTAGAGATGACAGAGCAGTGGTTGCGCATATATTGTCCTTGAAGACGTGGAGGAACCATCACATCAATCTGGGACTGCTTCTTTTTCAGGAAAGAATGAAATATTTTGGGTTCAAGCCACGATTTTCTTAAGTTTTCTGTTACAGGCAAACAAATTTAATCCCAGCTGACATATCACTAAAACCTTGAAGTTACCTTTACTTTCCTGCGGATTTTTTGTAAAAAAAAAAAAAAAAAAAAATTGCCTGTTCATTAAATGAAAGCAATCAGCTGCTCTCCTCAGTTTTCCCAGGATGATTATAGCCCTTCAGGGAGAGTGGCTTCTTGAGTATTTCTGCCCCCCTTCTCTTGTTGTCATCAGATTGTACACCATGTGCCAGCTAGAGCACTAACAGCTGATCCTTCCACCCAATGGCACTCTGATTTCGTGGGAAAAGAGACATGTGCATTCACAGGTTTGGCAGAAGTTGGAAGGGGTTGTGTGAGGCCCAGGCTTCAGGGAAGTTCTCACTGAGGTCATAGCACTGAGACCACTACCGGGAGGATGAGTACCCAATGAAGGAGGTGAAAATGCTTCCGAGGGAGGGGCTGCCTCATGCAAAGACCCTGAAGTAAGAAAGAGATGGAGAGAAACCCACGGAACAGCTGACATGGGGCCAGGATGGCTGGGCACAGAGATAAGAGTGTGGGGAATGTGCGTGTGTGTGTGTGTGTGTGTGTGTGTGTGCACGTGGGTGGGTAGGTATGAGTCAGAGACAGAGACAGAGGGGACTTGAGGAGATTCAAGGAGATGATGGGAGATGAGAAGAGAAGCTGAGATGGGTAATGGCATGGGGAAGGTCACCAGAGCCACACGGATTATTCAGGTCCAATGGCGGAAGGTTTGGGGTTCACCTTGAAAACCATAAAAAACATTGAAGGGGCTTAAATATGCTTATTTCAAAATTCTCCTTCTTGCTACATTCTGAGGAATAAACAGGAGGACACCAAGAGTAGGTCAAAAAGGTCATGTAGGAAACTGCTTCAGCAACTCACTTGTCAGTGGCCACTGTACCCTTGGATTCTGAGTCTTCCCTTTTTTAACCATCTTTATACTTTTCCTTGCATTTGTATTGCTGTTCTCTGTGTCTACAGCTTCCATGCTAATTATCTGGCTTTATGTCACAGGGCATGTTTGTGACAAGTACACAGTCCCTTTTCCCTTCCATTCCCCAGACCCCTCCTGGCCCCACAATCTCCCAGTGAACATCATCAAGAGGGCCCATAAGTAGCCAGGCTTTCCTTGCACACTCAGTGCAATAGGATGTTTTAGCTCCATGTTCTTCTCAGCCCAGGATGGTCTCTGGGGCCCTGAGGATATATGCAGGAGACCCTTTAGGGTCACGTGCATAGAAGCCTGGGGAGTAAATGGACATGGTGGCTGACTCCTACCCGTTCTTCACCCACTTCAAGACTCTGTTCCCTCTCTGCTCCATGGCCCATGAGCCTCTGAACATGATCTTGTTTGAAAAATAGTTCACTGGTATTACAGAAGAAAGAAATACAGCTCTGGAAGATCAATGCTTGCAGAACATGAATAAGCCCTTTTGTGCAACACACTTTGAAGTCCTCATAGATGTCTTCCCAACCCAAGCCCTTCCATGGGGAAACAGAATCCTGGCTGCCTGACTTCCCAGCAGATCTACTCAACACCCTGCTGCTCACATATTTACTTCGTACCAGGTCTAAATTCTGTCCCCAGTTTCAATGTCCTATATAATTCCTTCCTATAGAATCAAGCAACCTCTCATTTCTCCAGACTGCAATTTCCCTCTGATAAGGCAGAGCTCCCTTTGGTCTGGCTTGCTAGCCATATTCTTCCCTTCTTCACTTTTTACTTAGTTTTCCTCCCCCTCTGTCTCTACTGGCCAGAACATGTCTAAGCCCCAAACCCACTTACATTCTGCCTTTTCCATGACAATTCCCATAGTTGCATCTCCTTCTCACAAGATCATTTAATACTTCCCAGCTGTACGACAGATGGGTCAGTGTTCATTCTGCACAGTCTTACAATGTCTTCTGTCACATTATAAACTCTGAAGGCAAGACCCCGTCCAGTAGAGTGCTAATCAACACTCCATGGGAAGGGGTGTCCTGACGTGAAAACGGCAGCTGATTTTTGGCCCCTGAGGAATTTCCTTCCTTTCATTTGCTGCAATTAGAGAGGGAAGGAAAATACTTCTCCTTACTTCCGGGGGATATTGGAAGACCAAGTGCTCCCTGTCTCAGAAGAAGGACCGATTCATGGTGGTGAGGGATGGGAACTCTGGCTTAATGCGGGGGTGGGGCACAGATGGAAGCCTTGGGGTGAGGAGACAAAATTAAAGAGGAGGAAGTATAACCTAGAGGGAGACAACTGGGAACAGCACAGGAAGGTGGGGGAGAAAAGCGAAAATAGTGATCACAGAAGCCCCAGAGGCCACAAGCTGCCCTTGTGAAGCTGGGCTGGATGGAGGAGGTCTTGCTTTTGTGGGAGAGTTGATCGTTTGAGCCGGTGCCTGAGTGTGCAAGAGCCTATGGGAGGCAAGGCCTTGCCTCCTGACAACATGGGATTTACTGCGCCAGGCCTGCCAGTGCAGCCCACAACAAGAATGCTATGCCTGTGGGCCTTAGGGGAGACTTGGGTGACACAGGGACCATGTCCACCGATGGCCCAGTCAGAGGGACATCCAGAGGCCCCGTACCTTGGCTTAGTTCCCATCCAACCAGCCCTGAGAATACCTCCTATAGGATGACTGCAGGCTGACCTACTTCCAGGAAGGATGGCAGCTCTCACATGTCCCCTCTCGCTTACCTTAGACCATGGGAATCTGTTATCAGGGATGCCTTCTACCTGGAGACTCTGTCATCCCTTGTCCTCTGCCAGTCCTGACCAACGTGGTAAGCATTAGCAACTCCATCTACCCAGCCAGGAGGCCCCGGTCAGGGTCAAGGCCTGTTGATGGGGCGACTGAGGGGAATCTCACCTACCCACTGCTCACTGAGTCATACCTTACTCCGGTTGGCCTCACCCACCAGTCTTGATCCCCAGCTTCATCTCAGGCGCACACCTAGACCCTCAGTACCTGCCCTGATAGCAGGTCCCTCAGCTGGGCTTTCGAAGTGCGGCCTGGCGCCTGTCAAGCTTTTCCCTTGGGAGCTGGGATCTGCTTATCTGTCCTTAATCCACAGGATTTACTGCCTGCCTACCACTTGTGAGACTCTGGGCTAGATCCTAAAGACAAGTCACAGGGTGTCTGAGTGGCTCAGTTGGTTAAGTGTCTGCCTTCAGGTTAGGTCATGATCCCAGGGTCCTAGGATTGAGTTCCACATCGGGGTCTCTGCTCAGTAGGGCAAGTCTGCTTCTCCCTCTCCATCACCCCCTCCCCCCACTCTCTCTCTCTCTCAAATAAATAAATAAATAAAATCTTTAAAAAATTAAGACAAGTTAGGGTCTACCCGTCACCTGGGCTCCCTTGGCTGTGTCCCCTCTCATAATACAGTTTTCCTTGAATACTATGACTCAGTGACCTTATCTCACCTTTTGGACTCAGTGTATCGCATGTGGTCCTTTGCGGTCATCGCTGTAACTGGGTGCTACTTATAGTGTGTGATGCGGCCTTCTTTACCAACCCCGCCAGCCTGTGCATCTCATACTCTGAAACAAAGAAATGACATTCTAATAATTCTCTGCAGAGCCTTACTGGACTTATCTTGAAGCGTGATGAGTTTGTTTCAGATAAAAAAGGACAGTCTGTTTCATTTTTAGAACTGTGGCTCTCGTCCATTAAATGCACCTGTGTTGAAAAATGGCAGACCTGATTGTAAAATACAATAATTGCTTTACTGAGGCAGTTGTGTGTCTTCCCATGGTGAGGATCGTAGCAGTTGGGGGAAACTGCACAGTGACTGGTGAGAACTGGAGCTGAAATAACGATAGGAGCATGTGTGGCAACAGCTGGGGATATACAGCATCACCTGCACGCAGGGGGTGGAAGCAGTGGGGGCAGAGGCAGTAGGGTCTTCATCAGCCAGAGGCAACGCATTCAAGAGGGAGGGATGCCCCGGGGAACATGTCAATCTGGCAGAGAAGGCCAAACACTGACCCATTCAATAGCATTGTTAGGATCAGAGTCTGAATCTTATCCGAAAGAGGGCCCAGGGAGTGGGGCCAACTAGTCAAGCTGGGTCAGGTGTGCCCCAGGGCTGTGTTAGGTGTGCCCCAGGGCTGTGTTAGGCACAATGAGTTAATGTGAATGTTTATAAAGCAGAAAACCTCTGCTTCAAATTCTTACCATGCAGAACCACTATGCAGAAACATGGAAGAGCTGTGCGCTGGGGAGCATGGTGAGGTTTTTTCCAACACCTGAAAATAGGACCAACCACCTCTTGCATCAGTTAGACTTCAGCAATTTAAGAGTATCCCAATTACACAATGTTTCCTTTTCCCAGAACCTCAACTCGCTCGTGTTGATTCTGGCCTCAAAATATCGACCCATCCAAATGTTTTCCCTCCTGGTATGCCACATCAAGAATTTCTGAGCCCAACTCATCAGCAGTCAAAGCTGCATGCTCACTTCTTGGGGAAAAAAAGTAATATACAAATCGCCTATGTTGTTTCTCCAGTGCTGCCGTAAGTCAATAAAACTCCATTGTAAGAGTTTTTGGTTTGAGGAGGGTGCTTTCTGTGACTGGAGGACTCAAAAAAATTCAGCTTTGACTTCCCATGACCATGGCATGGACCAGAGCTCTTGATCCGAGCCACTTGAGTTAGCATCTGTCAAGACAGCTGATGTCTTTTTCCTCTTGCGCTTCCTGAGCCACAGCAGAGAGACTGGCCACATGCTCGGTTTCTGCTCTGATTTTGTGGAAGCTTCTAACTTTATTTGGTCCTGGGAAAAATTATATTTTGCTTGTGGAAATCTTTGTTTCACTCGGAATTGTTTTCTTAAAATTTCTTGGTGAAATTGGGTTCACTTGACCTGACTTTGCTTTGCTCAATATTGTTAAGAAAATTATCTGAAAGGGGAAGAGCCAACACAGAGAATCCCAATAAACCCACGAATGATAATTAACCCCAAGGACTAAAAAGCTTCACGTCTTGTCATACTGCCCCCCTTCATTAGACAAACGTTGCCTTGGGTTGCCATCTGGAAACCTTCAGGTGTCTATTTTTCCTCTCTCCTGTCTGCATTTCTGAGAGTTGATTTAGAAGATGAAATTTCCAGAATTGCCTCTCTGTGTTAGGAAGGGCAAGTTGTTGTGTCTGGGGGTCAGAAACAGCCAACTTCTGGTCAGCTGGCATGAAACAAGAGGTTCTACGGACACATTCAACCAGCTGCTTACAAAGATCACTTCTGACATCGTAGCCAGGCTGGATGCCTGTCTCCAGTTAGCACCTTTATAACTCACGTGTTTGTGAGTTACATAACTCACATGCTTGCACATGCCATTAAATGGCACAATGCCATCAATTATAATTTCACCAGAGATAATTTGGAGAACATTTGATATGACCAAATTGTCCATCTTTGAAGTGCTTCAGAGCAAAAAAGACAGGACAATTCCTGACATTTAATGATCTGCCTTTATCAGTTGGCATGAAAAATATTCTAAAAGAAATGCATTCAAAAATAGTCTCAATGAAGAGCGCTCTGAAGGAGAACTTAGTTCCCAGCTTCCAACACTTTTTTTTTAAGCCTAAAGAAAAATTGTCATTAACTACTGACCAAAGTCACTCTTTCCTTATAGATATACTAGTGCTCCAGCTTCAATAATAAATCCCACCCTAGGCCTCTCCCCTTCTTCACAGTCAAAGAATTCCCCAGGTAGCTGACATCTCTACTAGCATCAAGTGTCCCTTACTTTCTAGCTGAAAGTAGTTACCTGGGTCCTTTTGATGGAAGAGGTACTTAGCCCTTTTGTGATACCACCATCTAACTGAGCTAGGAATCTTTGTTAGCAAGCAGAACAGTTACAGTAAATGATCCTTGCAAGATCTCTTCCTTTGAGATGCCTGGATTTCCCTCCAGTTGTATCCCAATAATAGCTAATATGGATATAGACTTACTGGTATTCTTGGACTTAAATCAGACCCAAACTTGAATGGAATAGTGTAAATATCATAGAGGTTTACCTGTAAAGTAAAAAAGTAAGTTTAGCTATTGCAGTTTACCTGTAAAGTAGGAATAATAATAGTAATAGGATCAGTAGAACAAGATACTAGTAAAAGAACTTAGAACAATATATGGCACCTAACACATTCATCATCCTCGTCACCATCATCATCATCACAGTAAGGTTGAGAGGGAATTCTGATTGTAAATCCACTTTGTGGGTCAGAAAGTTCCCTGCTAATGAGACTGGTACTACCCAACTCTGTCACAGATAGTAATCTTCCCAGACATCCAATGATATCATTTCTCTTTCTAAATCAGGCTATTGACAACCTATGGGATGGGGGAAACTATTTGCTAATGACATAACAGATAAAGTGTTATTATCCAAAATATATAAGAACTGATACAACCTAATAAGCAAAAAACAAATAATCTAATTTATTTATTTTATTTTTTGGAGACTATTTTATTTTATTTTTTTTATTTTTTCAGCATAACAGTATTCATTATTTTTGCACCACACCCTGTGCTCCATGCAATCCGTGCCCTCTCCAATACCCACCACCTGGATCCCCCAACCTCCCACCTCCCGCCCCTTCAAAACCCTCAGATAGTTTTTCAGAGTCCATAGTCTCTCATGGTTCACCTCCCCTTCCAATTTCCCTCAACTCCCTTCTCCTCTCCATCTCCCCTTGTCCTCCATGCTATTTGTTATACTCCACAAATAAGTGAAACCATATGATAATTGACTTTCTCTGCTTGACTTATTTCACTCAGCATAATCTCTTCCAGTCCTGTCCATGTTGCTACAAAAGTTGGGTATTCATCCTTTCTGATGGAGGCATCATACTCCATCGTGTATATGGACCACATCTTCCTTATCCATTCATCCGTTGAAGGGCATCTTGGTTCTTTCCACAGTTTGGCGACCAAGGCCATTGCTGCTATAAACATTGGGGTACAGATGGCCCTTCTTTTCACTACATCTGTATCTTTGGGGTAAATACCCAGTAGTGCAATTGCAGGGTCATAGGGAAGCTCTATTTTTAATTTCTTGAGGAATCTCCACAGTGTTCTCCAAAGTGGCTGCACCAACTTGCATTCCCACCAACAGTGTAAGAGAGATCCTCTTTCTCCACATCCTCTCCAACACATGTTGTTTCCTGTCTTGCTAATTTTGGCCATTCTAAGTGGTGTAAGGTGGTATCTCAATGTGGTTTTAATTTGAGTCTCCCTGAGGGCTATTGATGATGAACATTTTTTCATGTGTCTGATAGCCATTTGTATGTCTTCATTGGAGAAGTGTCTGTTCATATCTTCTGTCTATTTTTTTATATGATTGTCTGTTTTGTGTGTGTTGAGTTTGAGGAGTTCTTTACAGATCCTGGATATCAACCTTTTGTCTGTACTGTCATTTGCAAATATCTTCTCCTATTCCGTGGGTTGCCTCTTTTTTTTTTTTTTTGACTGTTTCCTTTGCTGTGCAGAAGATTTTGATTTTGATGAAGTCCCAAAAGTTCATCTTCGCTTTTGTTTCTTTTGCCTTTGGAGACGTATCTTGAAAGAAGTTGCTATGGCTGATATCGAAGAGGTTACTGCCCATGTTCTCCTCCAGGATTCTGATGGATTCCTGTCTCACATTGAGATCTTTTATCCATTTTGAGTTTATCTTTGTGTACGGTGTAAGAGAATGGTCGAGTTTCATTCTTCTGCATATAGCTGTCCAGTTTTCCCAGCACCATTTATTGAAGAGACTGTCTTTTTTCCACTGTATATTTTTTCCTGTTTTGTCAAAGAATAATTGACCATAGAGTTGAGGGTCCATATCTGGGCTCTCTACTCTGTTCCACTGAGCTCAATCACAAGGAAAAGTTCTGAAGGAACTCAAACACCTGGAAGCTAAAGGCCACCTTGCTTAAGAATGCTTGGATCAATGAGGAGATCAAAGAAGAACTGAAACAATTCATGGAAACCAATGAGAATGAAGACACTTTGGTCCAAAACCTATGGGATACAGCAAAGGCGGTCGTAAGGGGGAAATACATAGCCATCCAAGCCTCCCTCAAAAAAATTGAAAAATCCAGAATACACCAGCTGTCTCTACACCTTAAAGAACTGGAGAATCAACAACAAATCAAACCAACTCCACACATAAGAAGGGAAATCATCAAGATTAGAGCAGAGATCAATGAGGTAGAAACCAGAGATACAGTAGAACGTATCAATGAAACTAGAAGCTGGTTTATTGAAAGAATCAATAAGTTCGATAAACCATTGGCCACACTAATCCAAAAGAAAAGAGAGAAAGCCCAAATTCATAAAATTATGAATGAAAAGGGAGAGATCACAACTAACACCAAGGAAGTAGAAACAATCATCAGAAGTTATTATCAACAGTTATATGCCAATAAGCTAAGCAACCTAGATGAAATGGATGCATTCCTGGAAAACTATAAACTCCCAAAATTGAACCAGGAAGAAATTGACAACCTGAATAGACAGACATCCAGTAACGAGATTGAAGCAGTGATCAAAAACCTCCCAAAAAACAAGAGCCCAGGACCTGATGAATTCCCTGGGGAATTCTACCAAACTTTCAAAGAAGAAATAACACCTATTCTCCTGAAGCAGTTTCAAAAAATTGAAGCAGAAGGAAAACTTCCAGACTCTTTCTATGAAGCTAGCATTACCCTGATCCCCAAACCAGGCAAAGACCCTACCAGAAAGGAGAATTTCAGACCAATATGACTGATGAATATGGATGCTAAGATTCTAAGCAAGATCCTAGCAAATAGGATCCAACAGCACATTAAAAGGATTATCCACCATGACCAGGTGGGATTCATCCCTGGGCTACAAGGATGGTTCAGCATTCGCAAATCAATCAATGTGATAGAACAAATCAATAAGAGAAGAGAGAAGAACCACATGGTCCTCTCAATTGATGCAGAAGAAGTATTTGACAAAATCCAGCATCCATTCCTGATTAAAACGCTTCAAAGTATAGGGATAGAGGGAACATTCCTGAACTTCATAAAATCTATCTATGAAAGACCCACAGCAAATATCATCCTCAATGGGAAAAAGCTTGCAGCCTTCCCATTGAGATCAGGAACATGACAAGGATGCCCAGTCTCACCACTCTTGTTCAACATAGTATTAGAAGTCCTAGCAACAGCAATCAGACAACAAAGAGAAATAAAATGTATCCAAATAGGCAAAATAAGTCAAACTCTCTCTCTTCGCAGATGACATGATTCTTTATATGGAAAACCCAAAAGACTCCACCTCCAAACTACTAGAACTCATACAGCAATTCAGAAACGTGGCAGGATACAAAGTCAACGTACAGAAATCAGTGGCTTTCTTATACACTAACAATGAAAATACAGAAAGGGAAATTAGAGAATCGATTCCATTTACTATAGCACCAAGAACCATAAGATACCTGGGAATAAACCTAACCAAAGAGGTAAAGGAACTGTACTTGAGGAACTACAGAACACTCATGAAAGAAATTGAAGAAGACACAAAAAGATGGAAGACCATTCCATGCTCTTGGATCAGAAGAATAAACATTGTTAAAATGTGCTATGGTGAGTGCTGTGAAGTGTGTAAACCTGGCGATTCACAGACCTGTACCCCTGGGGATAAAAATATATGTTTATAAAAAACAAAATTAAAAAAAATGTCTATACTGCCTAGAACAATCTATACTTTTAATGTCATTCCGATCAAAATTCCATCGGTATTTTTCAAAGAGCTGGAGCAAATAATCCTAAAATTTGAATGGAATCAGAACAGACCCCGAATCGCTAAGGAAATGTTGAAAAACAAAAATAAAACTGTGGGTATCACGTTACCTGATTTCAAGCTTTACTACAAAGCCGTGATCACCAAGACAGCATGGTACTGGCATAAAAACAAATAATCTAATTTTAAAATAACCAGAAGACATAAATAGACATTTCTCCAAAGAAGGCATACAGATGGTCAACAGACTCATGAGAAGATGCTCGACATCACCCATTATCAAAGAAAACACAAGTCAAAACTACAATGAGATATCATCTCACACCTGTCAGAATGGCTAAAATAAAAAAACATAAAAAGCAACAAGTGTCGGTAAGGATGCAGAGAAAAAAGAAAACCCTCTTGCACTGTTGGTGGGAATGTAAATTGGTTCAACCATTGTGGAAAACAGTATGGAGATTCCTCAAAAAAATTAAAAGTAAAACTACCCTATAATCCAGGAATTGCAGTGCTTGGTATTTACCCCAAAAATACAAAAACACTAATTCAAAGATTCACATCACCCTCATGTTTACTGAAGCAGTATTTACAGTAGCCAAGCTACACCAGTAGTCCAAGTGTCCATTGATTGATAAACGGATAAAGAAGATGTGATATATATATACACATATATGTATATATATATGTATATATATATGTAAAGAAGATGTGAGATATATATATGATGTGAGATATATACATATATATATAAAGAAAATGTGATATATATATTTGTGTGTGTATATATATATAAATATATATATAAAGAAGATGCGAGATATATATATATATATATATATATATATATATATATATATAGGCATAATATTCAGTCATAAAAAAGAATGAAATCTTGCCATTTGCAACAATGTGGATGGAGCTAGAGAGCATAACCCTGAGTGAAATAAGTCAGAGAAAGACAAATACCATATATCTCACGCATATGTGGCATTGAAAAAAAAAATGAGCATAGGAAAAAAAGAGAGAGAGAGAGAGACAAACCAAGAAACAGATCCTTAACTATAGAGAACAAAGTGGTGGTTAGCAGAAGGGAAGTGGGTAGGGGGATGGGGGAAATAGGTGAAGAGGATTAAAGAGAATAATTATCATGATGAGACTAAAATACAATAAAATGATTAAAAGGCAAATTCCTAAAAAATAAATAAATAAAACCATTGAAATTCTTCCCTTGTGGAAATTTTTCATATCACATTGTATTTAGTTTAGAGTAATATCCAGATCCCAAAAAACACATAAACGACTCCTCTGTTGTTATTATTTGAAATATTTCATTTCTTTTAAAAATGTAGTTTTATTTGAAAGTCATAAATCTGGCTTCTTACGCAAATTCAAAATCAGGAATGGAATTTGCTGGTGAAGGGGGAAGGCCTGAGCATGTCCAAAGGCATCTATCTATACATTGCTTGAATTTTTGCCACGTGTGAAATCACTCGGTTTTGTGATCAAAGGAATCCTGTTCTTGTTTTTGTTTTGTTTAGCAATCAGCTGGATAAAATTGATATATTCTCTTTACTCCCTGGGACTCAGTTTCTTCATCTGTAAACCAAGGAAATTAGAGATAAATAACTACAGGGCTTAAGCCAGTTTGATTACTATAAAATTCTATAATTCCATGAAACCTGCTCAGTCTCTAACCTCCAATCAAACTACAACGTGTTCTAATGCCATAGTAACCCAGGTGTACTTCGCAGCAATTAAACCAGAGAACACACAAACAATGCCCAGCTAACAAAGCTGGGTATCAATCCAACAGGTGGTTTCTATTAAGACAGAGTCTAGATTCTGCATTTAAAGCAACAAGTGCATTAAAAAAATTTAGAAAAAGGCAATCCTTCTATAGAACCAAGTAGCTAAGAATGCAAGATTTAAATGTCGTTATCATCATGGATACATTTGACAGACTCTATCACAACTTTAGGGTTGGGAACCAAAGAGCAACCCTTTTACATTAAGATTAAAGCCATTTGTAGCCAGAGACCACATGCTTCTGTTTTTTTCCCCAGCTCCATACCTGACACTGAGACACTGATTAAAGAATTGCTGTTATTTTCTTTGAGCTGGAGAAACTGCAGTGCTTTGCTTGAAACCTGCTACCTTGATTAATGTATAGGGCTCATCATTGAAGAGCAGCAAAAACATATATTACCCTTCTCTGGATTCTAAATATATGTACTTTCAATTTCTGTATTCAGTCTATGTAACAACCCGCCAGGGAAGAAAATCAAATTACATACTGTACACATAAACCTCAAAATGTACTGATTACTGATTAAAGAAAGAAAAAAAAGTAGGGTAAAATTGCCGAATGAACCACGAAAAGGCATGGGTCTGAGTTGTTAAGAACTCATTACCATACTGCTGCTCTCAGGGAAATGAAACACATTGATATATATTTTAATTAAAGTATGAAGTATTCAAGCAAATGCCACAAAGTTCTTAGTCAGCACCTTTAAAAAAATCTTTTATTTTATCTTTGTTGAAACAAAATGCAAAATGATTTATTTGCCTGGAAATTTATGATTTGTGAAGCTGTATAAATCAACCATTTGGGGTAATTGCTTCAAGTGGCAACATATTTGTATTTGGTAAGGTGACTTACGATTTTGGAAGAAATTCATTAGCTTTATGAGAACCTAAAACACTTGTGGGCAAATGAAATATAAAAGTATATTTATATACTTTTATATTGATAGAGCTCCGAAGCTCTATTTCTGGAATGAAACATTTGAAGAATTGCTACTGTTACTTGGGATGCATTAAAGAAAATGTACATGTCTTGTAGTTTCAGTGCAACTTACATGACCATGCTCATAACAATTCTCTCACTCTTGAGAACCAAGTACTTTTCCTTGAAAGTTATACTTTGTTGGGAATTAAACAGAATGTTATACTGACCTAAATTATGCTCCCAATTAATTACTGATTCGAGCTGAATCAAAGAAAGCCTCAGCAGGTCTTTGTTTTTTGAAATAAAGTATAGGAAATTTTCACGGTTTATAACATTCATCTCCTCAAAGAGATCCACCTCCTAAAAAATGTGCAGAGTAAAAATTAAATATATTGACTATTTGGAAGAATCTTGTCAATCTTAATGCATTTACATAATTTTGCTCATCTGGAAGTTTGTTCTTGCAAAGTTACAGGTGAGGGGAGGATATCTCATGATTGCTGTGTATACAGCAAGAACATACTAGGTTCAGGCATTGTACAGAGCCTCAGGATTGCAAACCCAGAAAAGAGAAAGTCCCCAGCTGACAGCTGCTTGCTCACTGGGCAGACACATTGATTCACCCAGGGAACATGTACTTGGAGCCCCAGAGGCCAAGCAGACCAGATTAGCGTATGGAGAATTTTAAGCAAATTTCACTAAATTCTCAGCCTGTTTTTATTTCTTATGTATTTTCCATCCCTGATACCAAATGCAAATTCTCCAGAAATTCCAGGAGATTCAGCGTTGGTTCACACAGATCATTGCCCGATGGACCTTTCTGTTCACACCCTGGGAGGTCTGCACAATAAGCTGTTTTCAGAGTACTTCCAGCCACTGCCACAAGGTCAGTATAACTGAGTTCTCTTGCATCTGGAAAACTTTGCAAGGTCACAGTTCCAGAGCTAGAGAACGTTCCAAAATGGTCTCTATATCTACTGTCAGAAGTCTCCGGGGGAGAAATTGATGCTCGCCTATAGAAATGTTACTCCCACCCAAGCATACTTCTGAGTGTTCATCTTGTACACTAGAAGCTTCAAAAATTGAACCAAATATATTTTGTGTCCTGAAGTTTACTTTGGCTTATTAATTTCTTGTTTTATGTCAATTTCAGAATACTCCATGATTCAAAGTTGGAACTGCAATGTAACCATGTTCTATTTTCAGTTCAGCATAGTAAAAGCTTACTGGGCTGTACCAACCTGACACTCAGCCAGGCACGGGGGTAGGACAGGTGACCTGTCCCAGCCTCGGGAAAGCTTGTGGTCTCAGGTGGCAGCAGGTTACATGGAAATGGAGTCAGTAGTTGGCTCGGGCAAGGCTAAGGAACTGAAGAAGTGGAAAGTTGACAAATTCTGATTTGGGGGAAATGGGGCTCAGAGTAACCAGAACCAAAAGCTACACGTGGCTTTTGATGTGTATCTTGAAGAATGATTCTTAAAGGCGATGGGAGGGTGATGTGTTTGCTGTCACATCGTGTTTCATTTTTGTTCTGGGAGTCACACAACAGCCCAAGAATAAAAGAATGAAAATATACATCTGGATGAGGTATTGTCGACATCATTATTAAAGCACATGACACATGTCAATCAAATGATGAGCTGGGTCTTTCCTGCTGGGTGCTTTGAAGAAAGGAAGAAAGAAAAAAACAGCGACGTCAGCCTTGAATGTTTTAAAATCTAAGTAAATATGTCCAGAGTTTCAGCACGCAGCCCTTTCATACAGTAAAACGAAAGAGTACTTATTGCTTATCTATATCCTTAAAATTACACCCATCTCTCTCTCACCCATCCCATTTTCACAAATTCACCTCTAGACAAAAAATTATGTGAAATGGTTTATTTGTCAAAAATATTTATTATGGTGTTGTTCATAATAGTAAGATGAATGGGAGCAACCTGAATTTTCAATAAAGGATCAATTATATCACTTTATATCCACTAAAGGAAAGCAAACTTTTACATATCCTGCTTAGAACTGATTTTTCTGATTCTTGCTGAAAGAATTCTGGAAAATTCTTTGCATTGACTATTAGTAATTCTCCACCCTCTATCTCTCTGGTCACTTCCCTGCAGCTCCCCTTAGCCAGAAAGCCAGGTCTTTCAGTGTATCCACTAAAAGCAGTTATGTTTTCCATCACACGTCCTTCTTTTCTGGGTATTTCTCACAGATCTACCTTCTTGTTTATGAATATTATCTTAAATCATGTTTAGCCTACTATTTAAATCATGTATTAAATTTATTTTATTTTTTTAATTACTATACCTTTGATTCGTGTAGTTCTATTTGGTTCTTCTTTTCAAGTATTTTTTGTTGATTTTTCCCATTGTCTCATTCTTTCCAGAAGTTTTTATAAACATTCTTTTATTCTTTGAACACTTTTAAAAATAGTTTAGGACCTCCTTCACATCTTGTTCTTTGATGTCAAGCACTGACGATGCTAACGCCCCTTTGTCTTGTGTCCGCTCTCTATACTCTTGATGGGATTCCTCATTTTTTGGTTTTGTTTATAAACTGCTCTTTGGTAGGTCTCCGTCCCTGCCTTCCTTCTCCCATGGGAACTGCATGAGGCAGGAATTGGTGAATGATCTTCAGTGTGTTTCTGTTAATGTAGGACTGTTTCTATTTTAAAGCTTTAGTTCATATTTGAGTTTTCCTTTATAATAAGGAAAATGCAATCTTGGGCTCCAAATCCATGTGAAGGGCATGGTTTAGTTTCTAGTGGCGGTTTCCAATGGAATACATTGTTTTTCCACGGAGGGCAAAATCATCTCTTTTTTTCTCCTTAGGCTGTTGGGCAGATTTTATTAGCTTCCATTTCTCTGAAGCAGTAGCACTCTGGAAGTTCTGGCTTTATGCAAGGATATCACCTCCCATCCCCCACTTCCCGTGGGCTTGAGGACTTGTCTCCCATTTGTGGGTGGTCGTGAGGGCTTTAGCACACAGTGTTTGTGGGACAGCAGTTGTTCCAGAACTAGAGCAGCAATAGCACTGGGGCCTCACTCTCTGGCCATTATGTACTTCTCCGCTTCTGGTAACAGAGCTTTTCTCTTTTATTACAATCTCAGTTATCCACTAAAAGTAAATTGAGGACGTTTCGAAGAGAGGGAAAAGGCAACCTGTAGTTGGAGGTGGGGATACTTTCACTACATGTATTTATCGAAGAACCCATGTCTAGAATATTTAAAGAGCTCCTGTGTTTGAGGAATAGCAGGGCGTGCAGAGTGGCCAGCAGGGTGATGGCGAGGAGGAGTGGGGGGGCCAGCTTCCAAAAGAGTCCCGGCTCCATGTCATGAAAGGCTTTAGAGATCTGAACCCTTAGGTTTTATTCTGAGTGAGATGGGAAATCACTGGGTAGGTTTGAGCAGAAGCGTGCCAAGATCATTCTTAAGAGGATCATCCCAGTATTGGGGAAAGGGCAGAGTAGGGGTGACTGGGTAGGAAACCATCGCAGTAACCAAGCAAGAGGTGAAGGTGCCCTGGACTGAAGCGTTTAGGGGTGGAGGTAGTGAACTCTGGCTGTATTCTGAATGACAAGACTGTCTAACAGGCTGAACGTGTTTTCGGGCAGGAAATAGAGGAGTCAGAGTCACTTCCAGGTTTTTGGCCTGAGCCACTGGAAGAATAGAGTTGCCAGCAACCAGGATGAGGAATGACTTCAGGTGGAAGAGGCTTGGGAAGAGCAGGAATTTGGATTTGGTTGTGTGAAAACAGAGAAAGAACTGGAGGCAGATGGATGAGTCTGAAATTCAAATGCGACATGTAGGCTGATCTATACAGATCTGAGAAAAGTCTAACTTCTGATTGGTATTTGAAGCCCATAGAATCGATGGTATCACGAAGGCACTGGGGATAGACAGAAAGGTCCCAGGACTTGGTCCAGGGCATTTGAGAGTAGAAGACGGGGAGATCAAGAGTAACCCAGAAGGAGCACCCAGGGCACAGGTGGAGACTGGCTGCAATATGGCGTCTGGGAGACTAAGGAAAGTCTGCTGCAGGGGAGGTCCAGTGCTCTGGTAGCCGAGACTGAGAACTATGGACTTAACTACACAGAGGCCATTGGGACTCTTTCTAACAGATGTATCAGAGAAAAGAGTAAACGCTCATTCCGAGGGAGCCCCAAAGAGGATGGGGCTTGAACGTGGAACAGACTAAGTGAACAAAGTTTAGTGAGCCACGACAGTGTCTGGGGCAGCCCCGCAAATGACACTCAAGAGACCAGAATGCCAAAGGCAATGGGATTTGTGACTCGCGGGTCCCAGAGAGGAAACCTCAGCACACATTACTGGGCCTGCAGGAAGTTATGGTGACATGTGGGCTTGACCAGCAGTTGGAGGGAGAGGGACCTGGGGGCTGGGACCTTCACTGGGGTCAAGGGCATTGGCCAAGTGGGGTTCCCATACTCACGATGGACTGGTTAGTATGTAGTCAAGCAGGGGTCCCAGGAGCCTGTCTGGCAGGACCTTGAGGGTCTTGGTGTCAGCTGTCTTATATGTCTGGTGGGTAAAATCAGAGATTGGGTGGTCAGGAGAGGTCCGGAAATGGGCTTATCTAAGTAAAGTAGTGAAACAGAACTTTCACTTTTGTTTAATTGAGCAGTTAAGGGCCTACAAAAGATGCCAAGGCAGACAAAGAACAGCTCGCATAAGGTTATGACAAAAAATAGAGGAAATATTTTCAATAAGTATTTCTATATAATGGATCAGAGAAAGGAAGAAGTATGACCAAAAGAGGGTTTTGTTTTTATTTATAAAATGGGAATAATAAAAGTATATTCATATCAATAAGAGTGGTTGAGTAGGGTAGGGAAAGATTCGGGGGGAGAAGAAGTGGACAATTGGTCTAGTGATTGTCCTTGGGCAAGGAAGATGCTGAGAAAAGTGGTGTGTGAGTGGAGGGGTCTGCCTTCATTAAGGACAGGGAAAGAGTTCCTCCACAGTCATGAGAGAGGTCAGAGAATAAAGACACAGGTATGGGCTGTTTGGTACAGTTGATGCTGGTAGGCTTGGAAATTCTCTTCTGACAACAGCAATTATATCAGTAAAATACCAAGCCAAGACATTAGTTGATAGCGAGGATGGCAGGGAAGGAGCTGGAGGTCTGAGGAGAAACCGGAAGTCAAGCAATTGCAATCTGGAAGTGACAGAGCCGAGAGGCCAAATGATGCTAGGATGACCCAACAGCAGTAACGCTCCATTTGAAGTTGTTGGTGTGAATTTTAATTCGACAGGATTCTATGTGGCTGCAGGCTTGTCTCCAGAGGTGGTTTGATATGTGAGCAGGGGTCAGAGTGGGTAGAGAACAAGATTTACCGAAGCTGTGATTGTGCCAAATGAGGACGATGAACCACAAGGGGTGAGGTATTGAAGATAAATGAACGCAGGGGGTTTACGGTAAGGATGGATCATGGAATTGCAGGCAGTAGGGAGGAAGACAGGTCAGCAAGGGGCTGAGGGACAGTGGAAGGCTTGTAGGAGCCATGGATCAATGGCAACACTGGGATGGAAAGACAGTTAGTGCTGAAACACGAGAGAGTGGGCTGCAGAGAGGAGAGGCAGTTATGGAAAAAGGGGGCACTGAAGGAATCGTGCCCATTGCCAATGCCAAAATCTTGGGGTCCAGTGGATGACAAAATCATTGGGTGCAGGAGGTTGAGGAACCAATTGTATAAGGTTCTAAGTGTGCCATCTCTAAACCACCAATAATTAAACCAAATGTTTTTGGAGAGGTTGGTGGAAACAAGCCAAAATCAAGGAATGAAGACTATCCAGTAAATAATCCAGCCTATGAATTTGATCCTGTTTCTTGACTCTACTTTGTTTTCCATCTCACCTACTTCAGGACTTGGTCATCTCTCCAACCCAAGATACTGTTTGTAAATGCCTCCTAACTGGATTTCTTCTTTATGTACCCAAACTTCCCCTTCCTGAAACAATTCTTCATGCAGCCGTCGGAGGGCTGACTACATCCCCCTACAGGGTGACAGCCCCTGGGTCACCTCCCACCCCCTGTAGGAGATGTCTGAATCTCTCATTCCAGAGCTCTGGGTCTTCTATGACCAAAACTGTGCCAAACTTCTCATGGTTCACTCTCACATCTGCATCCCAGCAACAGATCCCTACTGTGCATTTCCGCTTACAACATGTCCTTCATCACGTGGTTGTGCCTTCCCTCAGCGGTGACTGCCTCTTCTCTCTCATCACTATTCTCGGTTCTCTGTCTAGCAACATCAGTGAAGTCTTCGCTCAAGAATCGCATCTTCCAGGAAGCCCTCAAAGCTAGAACCCTTGACACATTGTACCTAGAACCACTGACACACTGTATCAGGGGAGCCATTTTTCTGTGAAGCTAGCCAGGAGTTCATGAACATGTGTGAAATGCACGAATAATTGAAAATTGATTTTTTTTATGCTTTGAGGGACTTTAGAGCTTAGAGAAAATAAGAGCCTTGAAGCTACATCCCATTGTTTAAATATTTGTTTTATATTTGAAAGCAAGTGAAAAGGAAGTAAGCTTTAAATAGTCTTCCGGGGCGCCTGGTGGACTCGGTTGAGCGACTGCCTTCGGCTCAGGTCATGATCCTGGAGTCCTGGGATGGAGTCCTGGGATTGAGTCCCGCATGAGGCTCCCTGCTCGGCAGGGAGGTCTCCTTCTCCCACTGACCTTCCCCCTCTCATGCTCACTTGCTCTCACTCTCTCTCTCTCAAATAAATAAATAAAATCTTAAAAATAAAATAAAATAGTCTTCCATAGTACTCTACTTAGACTCCCACAGAAGCAAAATTGGAAGTCCTGGGAGTGTAAAGAGGGGACCTGGTCCAACCCCACTAAAAATATCCATGAGCTGGTACCAGTTCATAAACAGTTGCCAGGGTCGGCCTGATCTGCAAACTATCTGCAGCCACAGGCAGCAGAATGGGACTCGACAGTATTCCAAAGCACCTTGCTTAATTCCACTGACGTGGTTCTCCATGTGTCTCCATGTGTTGATTTATCCCCCAGCACAAGTTCCTTGCCTTGATGTTTTGGAGAACACTGGCTGCTTCCTTTCTATCATCAGTGGGGAGACTGAGGCACAGGGAGAGAGCGGACTTGCAGAAGCCACAGAGCAGCTCCCCACACCGGCTCCCGCCGCCCTGCTTCCCAGGGCTCCTTGCTCGCCCTCACAGCTATTTTCCAGCTCCGTCTTTGGATGCCATCATTTGACTTTTAGCTTCGTTTTAAGAATTACGTCCCGTCCTACTGCCTCATCTTCTTCGGGTTTATCTCTCCCAGAAAGGTGTTCTTTTTCCTTCCCAGTGGAAAAGAATGGGCATGTGTTGTGGTATTATTATTTAAATGTTTATAGTCTGCCATTTTCTGCACACCACGTCCCCAGCCGCGCCGAGTCAGACGGCCCCACACAGGTATCGTCTGCTCCATCTGGTCCTCGCCTTGCTGCAGGCGGGCCCCTGTATGGCGCAGCAGCTGAAGGTCCATATGGTCTCAGGTGTAGCCCCAGGCAGAGCATATTGTGGCGTGCCAGCCTGCGGGCCCCGAGGCAGGAGCAACTGCCGGGAGGCTCACATCTGAGCGGAGAGGCCACCGCTGTGCCCAAATCAGAGGGCAGAAGGTGTTCTTGGCTTCCAGGATGCTGTGGCCTTCCAGGACCAGTCGGGGACCAAGAAGCCGTACCGAATTGCAAATGTCAGTGCCCAAGCAACATCCAGAAAACTTACTCTTCTCTTTCCCTGCTCCCAGCCCGACTCAGTCAGGGAAAGGATTTCAGATTGGCGAGGGGCTGGAGAACCGAGGGGAAGGGAGGTGACGCGTCCGGCTCTCAGAGTGGGGCACCGTTAGCCGAGTTCTTTCTTCGCACTTGGCATTTGTGCGTTGGGTGTATTGGTCTTCGTTTCCTCTCTATAAAGAGTATTCCTGAAGGAAATCTGCTTTGGGATTTGGAGCGCTTTTCCTTATTTTAGTCTGGCCTTTATCATGTTCTCATCAATCTTTGAAAAATAAGAATTCCGCCCGAAGTGTAGAAGTTCTTTACCATGGGAGCGAAGGACACAGAAAGCGATACTTCACGTGGTGAGGTCACTCCAGCCTCCCTTCCCCTGGAGCCTCCTTCTCCTGCTGTTCATCTCTGCTCAGGATGTGCCTTTGGACCTCTCTTCAGTGGGGCTTTCTTCTGGGGACGCTGAAAAGCCCTCACTACCACACTTGGCCATTCCTTATAAATCTCTGAATCTTTTAAAGTAAATTTAAAAGTCATCCATAAGGCCTGAGGATAACTTTATAATGAAGCTTCCAAGGGTATTCAAGGAATGGCATTACATTCTTGGTGTGAAATTGGCAAGTCTTTTTTTAGAATGCTTGGAATTTAGTAGAATCCCCGAGGCAAAGAAAATATTAATGTACACCTATTTATGGGCCCTGAAAAATGGACAGACCAAAGAATCCTCAGAATTCTAATTTTTATCTCTATATCAAAAAATTAAAAAAAAAACAAAGAGTATATTTTATTTCCTGACATTCATAAATTCATGTGGTTTCTTGGAGACAAATCCATTTGCTTTAGGACACTGCACAGGTCCAGACTTGACCAATAGCCAATATCCAAGCGTGTAAGGAGAAGTTCAGAGTTGCTTTCACTCCTTTAATCCTCAGGGGGCAGAGAAAATGTGCATTAAATCATTCAGATATTTAGTGGTGACTTCACTGGTGGGTTGGACTCAAGCAGTGAGGGTGTTGAGAATGTTCTACAAGGAATGCACATTACAGGAAAGGAAGATAAAATCTTCGTGTTTATAAATAGTGTAGGATCATAAAAGGATGTGTAAGTGTACGTCATAAATAAAACAAGGCATAATAGAGATAATGATACGAACGAGGAATTGTCCCTGTTTTTGTAATTATCCCCAATTAACAGACGGAGAAACAGGCTCTGAGAGGCACTTCATCTGAGACCAGGAAACCTGCAAGCAAAGGAGCCAGTCTGCCTCGAAAAACACAGCTCTCAGCCATCACACAGTAACTGCAGCCCCTCCCAGAGAAAGACAGAGCTAACTGGCCAGTCCCACCGAGACAAAGAGAGTCTTCAAAGTGTATCAGGATATTTTTTCCTTCCCTGCCCCTCACAACCCCCCCGACCTGCCTCCCAAATTCCTCATATCAGTATGGAGACAAACCATAAGAGACTCTTAATCTCACGAAACAAACTGAGGATTGCTGTGCGTGGGGAGATAGGGATAGGGTGGCTGGGTGATAGACACTGGGGAGGGTATGTGCTATGGTGAGTGCTGTGAAGTGTGTAAGCCTGACGATTCACAGACCTGTACCCCTGGGGCAAGTAATATATTATATGTTAATAAAAAATAAATTTAAAAAAATTTAAAAAATTTTAAAAAATGCATATCAGAATATTGAAGTGAATTTTGGAATACCGAGACCAACCACACAGGGCGAAACTTTATAGAACATTAATGTAGAACCGAGGGAAAAAATGTTTTGAAATATGACCTTTAAAATGAATATCCTACACTTAGACACAATTTAAAAATACTCAATTCAAGCAGTGCCTCCCCAGATATTCTGCCTGGAACTGGTTCACCAGCTCAGAGCAGGACTCAGAGTTCAGGTCCTGGACTCCTGCATCCCTGAAGCTCTGGGTTGCAAAGATGGTTGCGGCTCCTTCTCTAAGTGGGACATGTTGACAAGATCAAAATTAACTTCCAAGCCAAGCTGAGGCCCAGTTCACTGTGAGCAGCCCCTCGTATGCACTGTTTCTATGTCTGTAGAGGGTCTGATAGCAGGACTGACCTCCAATGCCGAGCTCCAGAAGGGGCCTACCTTGTGTTCTCTCCTGGGTGTGTCCTGCATCCAACCATTTAGGTGCACAAAGGGAGAAGCCCTTTCCTCTGCCCAGGCCCCCAGGGGCTGGTGACAAGGACTACCTGTGGTCTAGAGATGTCTGCAGAAACTGAGGTCAAGGAAAATAAGGGGTTAAAAGGTAAGCGAGAAAACCTGTAACAAAAATGAACCTGATGTACACTGCGGACTTTAGATGATAATGGCGGGTCAATGCCGGGTCATGGATGGTAACAGGTGTCCCACTCTGGGGGCGGGATGTTGCTAACGGGTAAAGCTGTGCCTGTGTGGGGACAGGAGGTGAATGGGAACCTGAAACTGCTCTAAAATAATTAACTCTTAAAAATACAACACCAGGAGCAATTGTATAAATCCCCATATTAGAAGCAGTTGCTGGAAGGAATTCTGTCAAACAGGAATATTGACATTTTACTGAGATTAAATAGGAATTAAGAAGAAAGAAGAAATTAAGGTTAACTCTAAGATCGTATTGACGTGTAGGGAGTTTTCTGACCTAAGAGGAATGCTGAGGACATCCAAAGATCGGCCTTGGAAATGAGGTGGGGAACTCATTTCGAATGTCAAGTTGCCAGCCTGGCCAGGTGGGTGGGTATTCCATCTTCCATTACTTTCCAAGTCAGTAGCAGTGTTGTACTAGATCATCTAGGACTCGGAACACACTGAATTGGGAAGCTTCTTGTTCTATCTGAGTTATTTGCCCATGAGATCAGGGTCCCTGGACACATTCTTACAGCCCAGTTTCTTTCCGTCATTCTCTTTCTTTGCTTCTTCCCATTCAGCAGTGAAGGATGTCGACATTTCGAACCCCTCCGCCGGCCAGTTACTCGTGAGCTTCCATTGTGGACCTCATCTGGGCAACCTGGGCCAATGGGAGGCTCATTCTCTATCCAGCCTTTACCATCCCAGTTTCCCGGGATCAAGAGCCCAATTAATCCTGGGGTCACTTTCACTCAGGGTCCTTAGCTACATATAGCTCCCACCTTCTCTGTCATCTCCCATACTTCCCCCATGTCAGTACCCTCAACATGGGACTTTCTTACCCAGAATTAAGCCTGGTATTCTCCATATTTATAGTACAGCCCACACTGCTGCTAAAATATTCCTTACAATATGAAAAATAATAATATCTGCTTTCCAAGAAGTGTCTGTTTTTGAAACCCATCCAAAAATACATTTTCCTCTGCACTTCTATTGCCTGTGTTTATACTGTGGATATTTTAGCTCAGGTGCTGTGGGATGTTGTTACATAAGACGGTGTTTGGGGACATCATGGGCTGAGAAGATTCCCCCTGGGACCCAGTTGCTTTAAAATGTCTCCCGTGTCACGGAGACCCGCCACGGCTGAGGCTACGAGACTTCGACACGCTGTGCGCGGCCCAGAAGCTGGTCGTTTGGGTTACAGCATGTGCTCTTCAGCACCTTCAAACCAAGGACTGGCCGAGTAGAAATGCTGTCAACAGTGTGCAGACTGGGGCTGCATGCAGAGGGATCCTGCTTGGGCAGGCGTGGACCGAGGTAGCTCTAGCCTGGTGTTTGGGCTTGTCAGTGTCCAGACTCTTGACAATGTTCACCTCTGGGCATTAGACTTGTGAATCCTCAGTGAGGGCAGAGAATGGCATCTTTTCTAATACACATTTTCAAAGAGTAGAGTAGCTGCTGGGTGAGAAGAGAAAATTCTAGAAGGAAAGAGAAAGGAGAAAAGAGCTGAAGAGCTCAGGTGGACCGTCAGACCCAAAGAAAGGGATAGTGAGTTATTCAGTCTTCTTGGAAGTCACCAAACACCTCAAGGGCAGGGATGTCCTCTTTAACATAGAGGTGTAAAATTCTATTCAAGAAAAGAGGTATTAAGTTACAGGTGATGTTATTGTTCTGTTTATGCTTTTCCTTACTAATTCTGTAAGGCCTGACTTGATTATGCAAGCTGCTCCAATCTTAGGTGAAAAAACGGGAATTATCTTTTCTACTCATCTGAGGCAAGGACTGCTTCCCTGAGAAGGCTCCTTGACATTCAGAGAACATTTGTTTCCCACACCTGGTTTTGGGTACTGTTGTGCTTATGTTGGACTCCATCCCAGAAGGGGTAGTGTGCACAGAGTAGGTGCTCAGAAAGCATTGGTTGAGTTGACTTTAACCAGGCTGTTTTGAATGCTGGTCATGGGAGAGATCTTGGAGGTGGCGTGGGTCAGCAACCCCACTTTGAGAGGAGGTGGTGAACTTCAGGGCACCACAGATGAGGAGAAATGCACCCCGTGTGAGGGATACACCTCCCAGAGGAGGGAAATCCAGAAATGCAAAGTGTACTTCATCAGAGAAAAATTCTACATACAGTAATAAAAGCCACCCCAAACTCCTCACAATAAGAGCCACAGATGGAAGAAGAGATGCGAAAGAAAGAAGGGTGTATTCATGTGTCAAATATTATTTTCATAGCCAAGGCAAAATTAACAATCCAACATAAAGAATTTGAGAACAGAATACTAAAAATGAATCTTGAAATGAGACACAGACATTTCTTTTTATATTTATAATTATCTCAAGCCCTTCCTTAAGATTTCCTGCAAGGGATAAAAACAGACACTTGAGTAATAGGTATTACTTGTATCTTTTACTAAGTTGTGAGCTCCATGAGATCAGGAGTTTTGTTGTTCACCTCCGCCTAGCTCCCCTGTGACCATCTCCCCCCTGCCGCACACAGATGGGCACACACACAGGCAAAAACACATGGGCATACACACAGTGGACATGCAGTGGACACACACACAGACACACACACACAGGCATGCACATGGACAGAGAATACTGACACACACATGGGCATGCACGCAGGTGCATGTAGATGGACACAGGCATGGACACACACGGGCACACACTTGGGGTATGTGCAAAGATAGATTTGCAGGGACACACACACAGACACACACATGGACATGCACATAGGCACATATAGGCACACACACACATGTCTTTGCCTGGCATGGTAGCTGGACAACACAGCCGTTCAGTAAATTTTTAAGTAGAGGGGATCATTCAGTCATTAACCCGATATTATTAAGAAATTACTCTGGGTGAGCCCTTGGCTTGTGTTTTCACATCAAATAAGATAGAACTTTGCCTTCAAGGGGTTCCTAATGTGGTGGATGAACACAAGTTTCATGTTTATAAATTTAAGTAGACAGCATAAGGGAGCCCCCAAGGAAGAGTCAGTTAAATCTAGTAAGAAAGGTTGGTCAACCTGCCCAGACAAAGCACTTAAATTATATTTGGAAGCAGAAGTTTCCAAGTAGACTGGGGGACAATGTCATCAACACAGAGGAAACAGCCTGAGCCGTATCATAGCTACACAGGAGAGGTCTCAGGCCACTGCATCGCAGGAACTTATGCATTGTTCACATTCTACGCCACACTGTGCTCCTGGAGGTCAGGGACCCTGGGGCCCCCATTTGTCTCTACAGCCCGAAATGTAGAACAGTGCCGAGCAAACACCTGGTGCTCAATAAATGCTTGCTGGAGGAATATGCGGCAATAGATGAATGGCCCCAAAGAGATTGTCAAATCATTTGCATAATTCCTCTTACCTCATTTTAAATACCTGGCATTTGACCCAATCTCCCCACATATGGCTTATCTACAACTGGGGGTAAAAATCAAAAAATTGTGCTGTAAGTTACTTCAATTTCCAAGGAGAGAACAGATGGTGGTTTTAAATAGTTATGGGAAGAAATTAATGGGAAAGAAGACAATGGCAAGAAAAATCCATGCTTTCTCTGTGGGTGTAAATCTGGGTGAGGTCATAAGAGGGACTCACTCGCTTTGGACCCCATTTCTCCCGCAATCAATCCACAAGCTGTAGCCACAGATTCTGTGACACTCAGTGACATTCACTCCAACTGGCAAAGAGAATGTGACAAGCAGGCCTATTTTTAAGTGGCAGTTGAATTGAATTCGTGTCAAGAAAAGAAAAGGGTCGGGTGGGAGAGTGAAAGGGAGAGAACTTTCGTGTGTTCCCTGCTGTGAAGAGCTCCATCACCATGTCCTGGACTATGGCCCCCCATTTGGGAAACGCCAGGACAGGAATGAAGGGAAGTTCAATCTGGGTTCTGCTGGAAGACAAGACAGTTGTCCAGAGCCTCGCACTCTGTGTGGATGTCTTTGAACGCAGGCAGGGCTAGATAGCCAGGATGTTCCGTCGGTCCTGGGATGTGGTGAGGCCACTGAGATGCTCTGGGTGGCCCAGGAATGCTCAACCCCAGGTGACCTTGGCCACATTCACACATGTGATGAGGACCCTCCTAGCTCAACAACAGGTGCCCACATGAGTCTGTGTTTGTATGGGGGAGGGTGGAGAAAGAAGAGGTGAGGCATGAGGGATGGGGTCTAAGCACCAGCTGAACTCTGAGTGTCTATAGGGGTCTAGAGCATGGTTTAAGGCCTTCACTTTTCTCTGGTCTGGAGAAATTCCAAAAAAGTTCAGGTGAAGAAATGGTAAACAGAAATAACAGCCAGAAAAAGAATTTATTTTTAATAGATTTGAGGGATACGCCAGAAAAAATATATAATATGCTCATGGGCGTCACACCACCTTAGATTTAAAATTTTTCAGAAATCGTCACAATAAGAAGACTGCAGAATGACAAGCAGAATCATAAAATCAAAGTCATTAACCAGACTTCTTTCTGTTACCAATTTCCTCAGTGAGACAGATTTTTGTCCTTGCGTGGGGACCAGAATGAGTTGCAGGAAAACTTCTAGGAAAGCCTTGATTTCTAGGAAGGTCAAAGTGCCATGTGGGGTGGGAGATGGAGTCCCTCTTCCGGAGGTCAAGATGTCTTGGCTTAACAGCTCTAGTGTCTGGAGTTTGCGGAGGCCCCCACTCTTGGTTTGAGTGAGAAAACAGGCCATTCGGCTATGATGGTTAATTTAACGTGTCACCATGACAGAGCTAAGGGACGCCCAGATTGCTGGTAAAACATCACTGCTGGACGTGTCTGTGGGCGTGTTTCCTGAAAAAATTAGCAATGAGTCAGGCCACTGAGCAAAGTTCCCCTCACCAATATGGACGGCATCATTCAATTCGCTGAGGGCCTGGAGAGAACAAAAAGGCAGAGGAAGGTGGGATTCACTTTCTCTGCTTGAGCTGGGGTGTCTGTCTCCCCCTGTCTTCAGACATGAGTGCTCAGAAGGCAGATTGTAGGACTTCTTGCCTTGGCCTCTCTCAGCATGCGACCCAATTCCTAGAATGAATGGTTTCCCATAGAACTATACTAAGAGATCAGTTTACGTCTACAGCTTATATCTTTGTCTCTACCTCTTTCTTCTCTACCCACAATGGACAAAGCCAGGGTGGCCATCATTTTCCTGAGCTGGCCATGGGCTTCCTCCTGTGACATCCAGGGCTGCCTGTCCTCCCCGGCTCCATGTCAGGTGTGGGAGACTCAACTGGGGCATGGAGCAATGCTCTGGGGAGGCCAGGCATGGAGGCACCTTGAAAAACTTGCCAGGAATCACAGATGGAACACTTCCGTCCCCTGCTGCAGCCTCCTACACCAGGAGGGGGCCTCAGGGTCTTGCTTTTCTGAGATTTAGTCCCCTTTTGCTGGATCTCAGGCCCAAGGGGCTTATTTCCATCCCTGTGGACCACACATGTACTTGACTCTCTGTGACCCACAAACAGAAATTGGGGCTTTTGAAATATCTTCTATGCACATGTGCAAGGGGATACTAGCTACATGGCCACACCTTGACACCTGGCCTCCCTGTCATCCAGTGGCCTCAGTGGTCGAGACATACGGCAAGGAAGCATACGTCCCAGCAGACCCCTCATTCCGTGTGGTCTCTTCCCCGACTCTGCACACACCCTTCTTCCTGCCCCTCTCTCTCAGAAACACAAAGGACTGGACTCCCACCTCACAGCTGACACTCAGCACTTGACAAAGGCTCACTGTAAAATTTCTGTCTTCAACATTGGTACCTCGATGACGTGACTGAAATTTCAGAAACTTCAAAATTTGTAGACATTGCTGAGCTAAGACAACTGATTCTTTTTCTTTCTCTCTCTCCAGTCACCTGGCAGGACACCTAGGGAATCTTAGACCCATGCACTTAAACAACGGTTATGTACGAGCTTCTGGAGAAAGGCTGACTTTTGGGGAGGACCTGCTTCTAGTTGGCATGAGGCATACGATCCTGACGTGTGCTTCTCTTTATTTAAAGAAAAGGACCCACTGGGATTGAAATTACAGGTCACCTGTCAGAAACGTTATGCTTTGCAGGGAGTTGGGGGTATATGGGATTAAGGGGTTGTCAATTGTACCTTTATGATGTTTTGAGAGGTCAACTAGAGGAAGGTAATTTACTCAAGACATCCGGAACTAGTAACTACCACGTATTCTATGTCGTTCTCGATGCGTACTTGGCATGAGTGAGCTCCTGGGACATATTCCACTTTCATTCTAACCAGTCACCTACAGTCACCACACTCCTTTCGCAGACAAGGAAGTGGAGTTTTGGAGGTGCCTCTAGCCCCATCCCAGGGTCCCACCGCTGGGACGGCATGACTGAGTGTGGACTTGCTATCACCACTACCTCCTGAGACAAACACACTTTGGCAACTTGGAGACAAGATGTTTTTACATTCCCCTGGGGTCAAAACAAGCCTATGAAATTCAGGGTGCCAACTTGAATTTTTTTTTTTTTTTAATTACAAACTTCAAAAAGATTAGGCTACTGTTGAATGAAAACGAGGCATTTCTGGTACAGTCTATGGTGGACTGCACCTGGATATTCATTCATTTGTCCTTTTGCTGGTGTCCGATGCCCTTTCTCTGAATAGCTCCCATAATGTGAGAGGAGGAAGACACCAGTAACAGGTTCCCCTGGGGGAGAGCCAAGAAGTGAAGGGCATGGTCATGCCCTTATACTGCTGGAATTTTTACATGTGGAATTTTTGTTCTGAAAGAAAACACAGGACACATATGCATTTTCCTCCTATACTTAGGGCAACAGGGAGTCCCATGCCCGGCCTCCAGCTCTCCATGAAGAAACATGCAATTCTTTCATCTTACTGGTTTCTGGGGTTCATTCAGAGCCTGCCAAGCGGTGGAGATGCAGAAGGCTCTGCCCTGTGGAATTAGGGACTGCTCATTTTGGGGGAGGACTGGGTACACTGGAACTGAGAAGAGACTGTGTTTTACATATCAACTGGCTAGTTTGCAAGGTATGTTTTACAGTGGGTTTCCCTCCACAAAATAGAGGGATGAACTAGAAAGCATCCCAGATGCAGTTTAATAAAACAAAAGGAGCACAGTTTTTCACTTTCACAGTGGGACATGAACATTATGCCATTTTGGCAATTCTCAGCTCCTAAACCCCTCAGCACCTAAAATCACTACTAGAATTGCCCATGTGGTACTTTCTAGGCTTCAAATGTTGCCTGTCTTCCCTTGATGCATTTCCTTCAAAACATCCCCTCTGGGTGTTCCCATTGTTTTTTTTTTTTGTTTGTTTGTTTTGTTTTGTTTTGTTTTGAGAGACAAGCATGGGGGCCCAGCAGGTTGGGGTCTGGTGTTGGCTTTCCCAAAGTTGGGTGCTTACCATTTCTCTCTGAATTTCAGGTTTTCTCCTCTGCAATGGGAGAGAAGTGGACAAGTCATTCTCTAAGACCACCCCCTCCCGCTCCTCACCCCATTGACTTGCAGGGTTGACCTCTATGTTCTAGTTCAGAGGAGAGACATGGGGCCAGTACCCCACTGTGCCTTCTCCCAGCTCAAGGGAAATCTTACACATGCCTTCCTGCCTCAAGTTTGGCATTTAGGATAAACTCAAATGTGTATGTAATCCGTGATTAGTAAGGCCTCTCATTATTGTTGTTGTTATTGATTTCTAAGTGTGTTCATTACTCAGCTTCTAAATCCATTACAAAGAACAAATACATATTTAAATATTTATTATTATCCGAGATTGTGGTCATACACTTCCTTAAGCTCCCACTTCCATCTGCTCAGTGATTGACTGAACAGATGGGTGTTGCACCCAGTTCTAAAAGCCAGAATACAAAGGCTCTGTGTTTTATACTAAAAGAAACTATGTAGCAAAGGCAGAGGAAGTATGCAGTGCTATCATTTCTTCTCTCAAGTCTTTCTTTTTTATTTGAACAGGAATTCTGTATGCACAACTACAGTGCATCGAAGAAGCATGAGGACTATTTGATTACCTAGATATCCTCCTGGACTTCCTTGCTCGCTCTGGAAACAGCGTTTGCCCAGTCTAAAAATTATGTTACCACCTTAAACACCTGTGCCTCTTGTCATTCACCTGGGTAACTTAGTTATCATATTCTAACCACTTTTAAAACTGCAGTTTGGTTTGACCCTCTTCTCCTCTCACTATTCCCACTGCTTTTGCCATATAGTCTAGGCCTTTAAGCTCTTCAGTCTACCTTCAAAATGTCTAAGTTTCTATAAAACAAATAGAGGTACATGTTCTAGGAGCACAGATGAAGAAAGTGGAAATTCATGGACAAAACATAGTCTTGGGGTGCAGCCTGGCTACCGGGATAGGTGCAAAGTGTGGCCAACCTCTCACACTCTGCGAGGCAGTGGGCTCTATATGCAATGAGCTGACAGAGACCATTGGAGACTCATTGAGATGACAGGAATACCATGATTGCATCTCAGCTGCAGAAAGACCTTTCTGTTGAAGATGCAGAGAAAAGACTGGAGGGAGGAAATTAACTACCACCTGGGGCCAGGGAGCCTTCCTTGGAGGCTGGACCAGCGAGAGAGAAGGGGGTGAAGGGAGAGGGTCGCAATTATGGTAGAATCACCAGGAAGTTATTAGGGGTGGAGTGAAAGCAAGAGAGAAGAGCTAGGCTGATGTTCAGATTTCTCCCATAGATGATGGGGTCCATACTGGGGGCAGAGCAATGGAAGACCAGATGCATCAAGACGAGAAGGAAAACAGAGAGTGATCACTATTTTAAGGCTGTTGGGATTACCCACGGGATTATCTGACCAGTAGTGATTAGTAAGCAATAGATAATTAGTATAATGTGAGTCTTATTGATTAAGAAGTAGTGGTCTTATCTGGGGCACCTGGGTGGCCAAGTTGGTTGAGCGTCTGACTCAGTTTCAGCTCAGATCATGATCTCAGGGGCGTGGAATGGAGCCCTGCATTGGACTTCACACTCAGCAGGGGTTTTCTTCACATTTTCTCTCTCCCTCTCCCTCTGCCCCTCTCCCCCACCCATTCTCTCTCTCTCTCTCTCTAAAATAAAATAAAATCTTTAAAAAAAGTAGTGGTTTTATCTACTCAAGTTAAAAATATGCATACCTATTACCCAGAAAACTACCTCTAGATGTCTAACCCTTGAGAACTTTCATGTGTGCAAGAAATGTAAGATGTTTACTGAAGCACTCTTTTTTTAAAATTTTATTTATTTATTTGCCAGAGAGAGGGAGAGCACAAGCAGAGGGAGTGCCAGGCAGTGGGAGACGTAGGCTCTTTGCCAAGCAAGGAGCCTGATGCAAGACTTGATCCAAGGACCTTGGGATCATGACCTGAGCTGAAGGAAGATGCTTAACCAACTGAGTCACCCAGGTGTCCCATTACTAAAGCTTCTTATAGCATAGAAAATTGGAAATAATCTCACTGCCCATGGATCAAGGACCAATGAAGTCAAATGACATCCATTAATATGATAAAATGTTATATACAATGAAAAGGGCTGCAGGGGGCAGCCGATACATGTTAGGTCTAAATATGCCCAGCCTGGCCACTTTCAGCCAGTGAATGTGAGCTGGGAGATGGTGCTTTGGCGAGTCAGGGCAGCTGGGTCCAGCATACTACTGGGAACAGGCTATATCCTCCCATGTCAGCACTGATAATCTTGAAAGTATTAATGGGAAGTGAATAATGTAGGTTATAGTATGATTTTAGGGTTTGGTAACATTTTGGTTAATAAAAAGCAGAGAAATCAATATTATATATTCTCAAATGATATTATATATAGACATATTCTTAATGAAAACAAAATGAGACAATAAGCAAAATACCCTTGGCAAGAGAAAACTAGATTTCAATATAAATTTCTTCTGAGGGATATAATTAGGATCAGGAAGTGTATTTTGTAAGATGGAAAGCTTCATCTGAAATGTTCTAATAGTTTAAAAAGATAAACTTTTGAATTAATTTATTAAAATCATTTTTAAAGCAAAACAAGCACATAAAAAACACCAGACCAAACATATAGGGGGTGTTTATTGCTTTGGCTTTTCAGACTTCTGAGGGGACACAGCACCTTTTTGGCTTCCAGGATTGGAGAGCGGTGATAGGTGGATGGGGTCATGGGTGAAAATGCAGGATTAGGGGCTGGGGCCCAGTTTCAGTCATTCACATTTGAACCTTTGAACAGTGAAATGCTACTGTCTGAACTTCAAGTTCTGACTATATGGTGTGTTCCAATGTCTTTGGGATTTTTTTTTTTTTCAACCTACTGTCCAAGCCACAGAATCTCTTATTTGCTCATGAAAATAAAATGAGGCGCAGGTGCTTTCAAAAGTAAAATGTTTTTTCAAAGCAATGGTATTATGGCCTGAATGATCCTGCCCCTCCCCCAACTCATATGTTGGAGCTCTAACCCCCAGGGTGGTGGTTTTCAGAGGTGGGGCCTTTGGAAGGTAATAGAGTTTGATGAGGTCTTAAAGGTGGGGATCCCATGATGGGAATATTACAGGAAAAGACCAGAGAGATTGTTCCCTCTCTCTCTTTCTCTCCACCATGTGAGGACACAGCAAGAAGTGGCCAACTACAAGATGGGAGAAGGACTCTCCCCGGAAACTAACCCTGCCAATACCTTGATCCTGGACATTCAACCTCTAGAACTGTGAAAAATAAATCTCTCTTGTTAAACCCCCAGTCTAGGGCATTTTGTTATAGCAGCCTGAGCTAACCAAGACAAATGGCAAATGTTAAAGAAAGAGAATTGAGAAATGCCCAAACTAACCTCTGAAGACCCGAACACAGGTGCCATCTAAGTCATGACCTTGGGGGTTATCTTCACAAAGGCCAGCCACATGGGATGAGAAATGTTGTTTATTCTAATGGGTACAATGGTTTGTCTCTGAAATATCAATGAAAGTAATTCGATCCCTCTTGTTTCACAAAGGGGGAGAAAGAAGAGACAATGGGGAAATATCGCTGAGATCTAGGATGCTGGAGCACACCGGCTAGAGAAAGTTGCTCTGTAGGTTGGCAGATCTGAACATCTCCTTAGGATACAGCTGGACCATCCCCTTGGCAGGGAGGATGAAACATCAGAGTGGGAGAGTGAGTTACTTAGGTAACTCAGCAGTGTGGCAGCAGGAATGGGGCTAGACAGCCCATTACTGGGACCAATTGTGGTAGAAGGGCTAGAAAGAAGGATATTTGAATTTAAAGAGGAAACATGCTTAAGGAGGTATTTCAAAACATATCTCCATCACATGTATACTTTGGCTGGGTGTTATTTATCGTCAGCTGCCCATGTCCCCATTACTCAGCTATCCTGCATACTTCTTTCTTTTCTGCTGCACAATCATCAAAGCATTAGGTGGGTGATCCTTGTCTTGAAATACTACACCTGCCTCTACATTGCCTTCAAAAGCTTGCTTGGAAGTATGAATTACAGATCTCTCAGTCCTTGGACAGCTATCTAACACAGCTGGGGAAAATCGGTGCTATTGGACTTCCCATCCCTTCGTGTCCCAAGATACTAGATGGATGGAGGCCTGGGACCTCAGTCGTACTGACCGTGATGCGTGGACCAAACGAAGGGACTCCAGATTTTAGGGCAGAGCTGAGGGCAATGACCTTTTCACAGATAAGCAAAATAGTTCTTTTGATTCATTATTATTCCTTAGTATTACAGCATTCCATGGAATCAATAGTTACATGGCACCTATTAGGTGATAAATAAGACGCTGTTTTTACTACTGAGGAGAGATCTCTGCAATCGTTATCAGTTACCATGTAGCCAGAATGGAAAAAAGGCTACAACAAATGGACTTTGGACTTAAATAATTGTAACTGGGGAGTTGGGGAAGGCACCTGGGAAGAAGAAGCCATTGGGCAAACAAGATATATAGGATTTCTTCAGGGGGAGTGGAAGGGAAAAGCATCCCAGGGGTTTTAGGTGATGGCCACTTGGCTTAGAGATGAAGCACTCTTCTTGAACTTATACCTGTACATGGAAATGACACCGAGAAAAATGCCACTCAATCCTGTCCACTCAGTGGGAGGAAAATCCCAGTTGAACCAATAGTTTGGCAAAAGGAAGACAAAACAACCAGCTGACCCACCAAATTTTGTTCTATCTTTCAAATTATTGCATTGATATTATGCAGTTTCAGCCACATTTTACCTCAAAGCGCTATTGTTTTTTGAGGATCAGGAGATCTCCTTTTGCAGAAATAGTACAAATAAGGTTCTGTTTGTGTGCGGGGGCAGCTCGGGATGTGATATAGAAGCAATACAATGTAGCGAAATTGCCATTCAGAGATGTGCTATGGTTCATTTTAACTGTTTTCAGCCGGGTAGATGGGGAAGCCTGGGACTGTCTTTGCAACAGGGCGCGCATTGGCGGGTCAGTAACATCGCTGTTTACCTGAACAGATGCTGAAAAGCGCCGCGTCATTCAGAGCTCTTAATCTTTTCCAACTGAGCAAAATGTTCAGCATGAACTTTTAAATATAGTGACACCTCATGTGTCCAATCTGCTGAAATTTGCGGCAGGAAACCAGTAATGGGGAAAGCTGTGAGGGTTTGCAGTGATTAAATACTGCCAAGAGTCCACATTTCCTTCAGAAACGTGAAGATGGCTGACTCGGCAATCGACGATCTGATACGATGGGGGGACTTTTTGTAATACGCGATTCTATCTGGATCATTTGGATGGAGAAATCAGAGTTAGGGCTTGGAACTGTGACGTTTCCTGTGCAAACTGGATTAAAAGGATTTTTTTTTTTCGTATTTCTGATTCAAATCCATACCATTATAATCATCACCTCGCAATATGTGCCCTATTTTAGAATTCTTGACACAGTCGGATAAAGTCAAAGACTATTTACCAATATGATGGCTTAGGTCTTTCCATTTCTGTCATTCCCATGACCCTTAAGGACGTAACATACTCTCTCTCTCTGTGTGGTATTTTCCTTGCTCTGTGTGGGGACTGAGGCAAATGAGTGATTATAGTGCTTGCTCACTGGCAGTATTTCTAGAAGGGAAAGCTAGCTCCTGCAACCAACATTTATAGCATCTACTCTGAGAATATAGATGCAGAAAGGAATAACACCCCTTCCTTCATTACTGGCTCAGGGTCGGGGGGAGGGCAGCGACATGGTCAGTTGGAAGGAAGGAAGGGGGTTGCTGAAGGACGGTGGTGGCTGAAGTGATCCAGTTATATTTGGGACCATGAGGACATGTGGCAGGAGTGAGGAAGGCGGGGGGTCAGGGAAGGATTCCTGATACTGCTTTCCATGCTGAGCCCTGGGCTCCTGATTCTAAACTGTTGAATCCCTAGGGCCTGGACAGCCTTTCATTAATAAATCGTCGTTAAAGGAATACGGACATGAAACTGGTTTGTGACCTCACTGCTCTGTAAAGATGTGCATTGTTGATAAAATGAGCACACCCTTGGCCACAGACTTGCCTCTCAACCTGTTTGCCCCGACTTCAACTTGACACGTGCTCTGCCCAGCCCGGTTCTCGCCTCTCTTCCCTCCTCCCTACACATTCATCTTTCCACTGTGCCTCAGCATGTTTGCCAAGCCCCCGTCACCTGCTTCTGGCTTGACCCAGCCTTCACCTAAGCCACAGCCGGGGTCACTCCCACCAACCTGCCTCTGGGGAGAGGTCATGGAAAAAGACAGGTGGTACGATCCAGCCACCATCAGCAGCGGTTTTTCTCATTAATAGTTCCATCAGATTATCATGGTGGAGATTGTTTCAAGTTTTGCACGATGCTTTCGAACCCCCTTGCACTTCTGTAAGATAGGCCTAACCATACCTGCTACTTCCATTTTAAAGCTCAAAACAACCAAGTCTTAAAGCAAGAAGAACCAAAGCCAAAGTCAGTGCAATAGCAACAAATAAGAAGTGGCTCTCTAATTCCTAGTCCGGAGTTCGCTTGCTCTCTGTTTTGTTCTTTCTCTCTCTCCATTTTTTTTTTTTTTTTTTTTTTTTGGTCGCCGGAGCTTGTCTGCCAGAGCGAATCCAGGTAAAGGACACCGTGTGTTGTACTGGGAAAGCCACCTGAAATAAGACTGAATATCCCCATTTTCCCAAAGGAGGTTCAATCTCTAACTATACCCTTGGACATGCAATGAGAGATTAAGGTTTGATTTCAGAGAACCAAATAAAGAGATGCAGAGGGTGATTTTGACATTTTCAAATACATGCTAGAAGGCTTTGACATCTGTGACCTCAATAATTGGAAGGTTTCGCCGTGCTGTGAGGGGGGTGGGGGGCCAGCAGGCAGCCCCTGTCAGATACCATGTCAGATTGATAAATGCGTTATCTGGTGCACTGTCAAAATGCTCACGCTAGCTGGGCGTGATCTCTCGCGCGCATGGAACACGGGCTACACCATCTGCTCACTCGGGAAGTGTAATCTTGAGCCCATACTCCATGCCCAAGCCAGGCCCGAGACTTGCCCCAGCACGGAGAGGACTTGCGTGTTTGGAGAGACGCCAGCTCTGATCTTGTGAGTGCAAACCTTGGCCTGCCGGAGGACTTCGGAGAATTGCTCTTATCTGGCGTGGTCTGGGGCTCCGATAAATCACCAGTGTGGTCCCTACCGCACATTCCGGGATTGCTCAAGCCGTGGTTGAGTGCTAATGTTTTTATAATGTGCCGTCTTTGTGACAGATTGGGATGGGAAAGCAGGCTGTTCAATGCCCTTTGTTTCTCTTCAAACAAGGTTCTTTTAGAAATCCTCACTCTCATCCAGCCCGGTTGGTGTCTGCGTGGCGGAGCCGACTGTGACCAGGGCCCGGCAGTCCATCAAGCCCGTTGTGCTCACTGTCAGCTGTGGGGGTCCCTAGCTCCGCATCAGGGGAGGGGGGATTGGGGGCTTGATTAATGTGTAAGCCCTTCAAGTACTCTGTCTTTGTGTCTAAGAAGCACCGGGGCATTGCGGGGATGATGGGGCAGAATCCTTGACGGTAATTAGTTGAGGAAGGCTGTCTGATGGGGGCTGAGGGCCATGGGCCTGGAACGGCCCTAAGGCTCCGGACACCCCCAAACCTGGCTCCCAAGGTCAGCTCTGCCATTTCCTTCTGGGCAACTCTGGGACCGTCACCAAATCTCTGAGCCTTGTGTTTTCCTCAGTGAAAAGGATTTTTTTTTTATTTGTATAATAATGAACATATTATGATTCTGCCTTTTCTAACATTTGGCTCCTAACTTAGTAAAACATTGATCTTCTTAAGTTCAGATGCCTTAAAAGCAGAGGCCCTCTGGTAGAAAAGCCATCGTAAAGGAGGTTAGGAGGATAGCCCATCCTCCTAGGGGACGAGGATTTTATGCAGATAGATGACGTGGGGGCCATTTTTTTATGACCCTAAATATGAATGTAGATAATTATTATTATTATCATCATCACCATCATTACTATTGTTAGGTCTTTATGGGAACAACCGAACACGATGATGCCTGTGGTGAAAATAGCTCGGCTGGAATGACCTAGGACCTGAAAGCCTCTTCTTCGGGACCGTCTGCCCACCTTCTGCGGGGAAGCAGCCATCCTGGTTTTAGTATTGTCGACTGAAGGGCGCTGTCAGGCAGCTTACGACCCCGTCACGTAGCTGAAGATGTCCGTGAAGGATCAAGACACTTTGAAGGCGGATTGCAGGTGTGGGCGGACTTTCTCTGTGAGAGTCCAGATGTGACATGCTGGGCTTCCCTAGGCCCTCTGGTCTCTGTCACAACCGCCCAGGTCTGCCGTGGCGGCTTGGAGGCTGCCACAGACCATCTGTACATCCATGGACGCTGCGGCCTTCCAAGGAAACCCTGCTGGCCACATTGGGTGGTGGGCTGGATCTGGCCCCCTGGACACCACTGGCCTCTGGCTACAGCTGTGTGAAATGCTCTCTACTTCGTCCCACTGGCAGCCTTGAGTACAAGTGAAACAGAAGCCATCATTGTTCTCTCCACTTCCTTGGTGGTTTCGCATCCCTCTCAAATGCTCTCAGAAACTGCAGCCGCCCGTCTCCTTCCAGACCCGAGATGTGCTGCGTGCACATATTTTTCAGGTGATGAGACTCTGACTTGTTTTTGAAACCAAGGGTTATTATTATGGTTCGTTCTAAACCACCAGACAGAAATTAGTGCAAAATACTGTGAAAGACAGGCCGCCTGTGGCTCAGGGAGGAGAAGGGCTGTGTTCTTATACTGGAGAGAAGAGCATATGGGGAGGGATATATATATGTGTGTATATATATACACATATATATAATTTTTTTGTCTTTTTCAGACTAAAGAATAGTATTTATGTTTGTTTTCGCGGCATTTGAAGAGATCTGGCCCTCACCTGAATAAGGTGAGGGTCACTCCAAGCTTCTCCCCCCGAGCGAGATGCTCTTGACCACTGTCAGCTTCAGGCCGTGAGCAGATGTCAGACCAGCTCCCTGAGCCCAGTCATGGCCGGAGTCATCCTCTGCGTGGTCTGCCCCGTGAGGGGACAGAGGCGGCCAAGCTGAGGTCCGGGCCCGTGAGCCCAGAGCCAGTGGGTCTGGTTCGGATCCTAGGCTGCTCACGGCTCCTCCCCTGCTTGCCATTGCCCTGCATGTTCCACAGCTCTTCAGGGAGAAGGAGTTGATAAGACACAGGGAAAGGAAAGTGTCTTCCTGGATCATCAGACGGACCTGCATTTTGGGGTCTGCAGCAGGATGCCCTGTGGGACCGGGGCTCCTGTTTTCCCTGCAGGCTCCTGGGGCTGGGCCACGGACCTGCTGGGGGCAGCTTCCTCAGCTCCCTCTCACCTCAGCTGGGCTCTACTCGAGAGCCCAGAGCCCCTCTCTGAGCGGTACCCTGTGCTCTGTCTGGACTGCTGTCCCTTGGGGCTGGGGTGGGCAGGGGGGAGGCCGCTGCCTCATTAGGACGTGTGCTCCCTGTGGAAGAGGCCTCATGAAGGGTGCTCTTTTCCCAGTGGCAGCCCCTTCACCGGGGTCTGTGGAACAATGTTCTGACATTCTGAGGGGTGGCAGCTGTTTTTGCTGCAAGGACACAATCCCTCTCTCCTCGCGGGATGTGCTGTTTGGGACTGAGCTGGGTCTGGGGGTCTTTGTTTGGGACAGAGTCTTTCTCTGAAGTCGTCTCAGCCTCTTTGCAACTTTTGTGCTCAGACTCTGCCCTCCTCTCCACTCTTCAGAGCATCCAGTGACTGTGGGAACCCCACTCACACCATGTGTCCTCCCATGACATACCCTGTGATGGAAACACAGGGATGCAGACAGAAAAGGGGCAGGCATGGCAGCCGCCTCCCAGGCCCTGCCAGAGAGAAGCAGACCCCCAAGCACTCTGAGTGTGATTCCTGCTGGCATGTAATAAAGAAGGTTCCAGAAACAGTCACCAATAGGCTTGAGTCTCACCTGGGACCTCTCAGAGGCCAGATCCTCGGGTGTTTTTCCTTGGCTGTCTTGCTGTCTCGCATCATTGCTACTGCGCTTTGGAAACAGGAAACTGCAAGGGTGTGTGTGTGTGTGTGTGTGTGTGTGTGTGTGTGTATGTGAGAGAGAGAGAGAGAGAGAAAGCACGAGGCTCACGCTCCACCGTGTTGCCCTCATGCATTCGGATGTGGGTGAAGGCGGCGCATGTCTTCCCGGACGGGCCAGTGCGGGGAAGTACACAACCTACCACAGGAAAGGCAGGTGTCCGTCCTCAGGCCTTTAGTAGGCGACGTCAGCGCCCAACATAGAGAGTGTGCTCCGGAACACGTTGTGTAGATGGAAGCCACAGTGTAGACAGAAGCTCTGAGCCCTGTGGGGAAGCGACCTCCGTGGCAGCAGGGCCTCACGGCTCCAGTCCCTCCTGTGGCACCCCCTGGCATGGCAAGCTTGGGTGAGCCAACCGCTCTGACCCTCTATTTCCTCGTCTGCACCAATGGTCCTACTATAAGTACCACTTTCTCTAAGTTACCGCCCAGCACCACTTTTAGAGTTCAATACAAAAGCACATCTTCACACGGGAAGTGCTTTCCAAGTGCAAGCATTCTTATTACTGGTGATAGAGGGGCTGGATCTCAGGGGCTCCTTGCACTTGGCATGGACTGTGCAGACACAGAGCAGAGGATAACCATGAAAAAGCCTCTGCTCTGCTCCCGAGAATCCTGGGGTCTCCGTGGGAGGGGACACTGAGCAAATGCCCAAATGGCCACTGAACTTGCTTCATGAGTTCTACATCTTCTTCTGCCTCTATTGTACCCACCATGCGAAGAAACAGGCAAAAGAGCATGGGGCACGTTCCAGACACGTTTCAGTCCAAATGCAGGCTTTTCCATGTAGAAGCGAGGTGGCTTTGGAATTCCAACCCACCCCTTGGAGGCTCTCTTTGCTCAAAGGTCAGGGAAGAGTGATGAGTCAAAGATCACTCCGGCAGCACGCTTGTCAGGAAGGAGATGACAACATGAGAGCCTAATAACTTCCGAGAATACAGGAGGCACGGTCACTCGTGACTACCCTGGGGCAGGGGTAGGTAAAGATAAAAACCCCCGCACAGAAGTGAGGACCTCCTAACTGTGCTTTGATGTATGCGTATAAGTTGGCAAGTGGGAGAGTGAGGGGGAGCCCTTCTCAGGAGAGAATTAGGACGTGTGTGGTGGGTGTAGGGCGCATGCTGCATGGGGCATGGGGAAGGGGGTGCACAGAAAACTCCCCGGGGCCAGGTTAGGGATCCCTCACTCTGAGGTCTTGAATTGCTTTGCCTCAATTCTCCTGGCATTCTTGCAGAAAGACATCTGACCGTTTGGGATGATTGGTAACAGCTTTGTAAGTGTGTAATTATTTATTTATTTATTTATTTATTTATTTATTTATTTATTTTGTAAGTGTGTAATTTAACTCTCTTTACCCTCTCTTGGAGTTTCCTACCTGGAGGAATTCTTCAAGGGGATGGAAATGACCAGTGTTTATTTTCTGCTTTGACAGGTCCTTAGTACTTCCAGAGGTGATGTGGTTTGTGTGAGAGAAAGCAACTGAAGCTGAGCCAGCCCTGGTCTGGAAAGAGGGGTCCTCCCAGGCGCAGTGCTGGGTGGGAGGGCTGTGACGGGGGAGGAAGAGCAGTGGTGCTTGCGTGCGTGTGTGCCTATGTGTGTGCATGCTGTGGGCACATGTGAGTGTGGAAGGCAGGAGGAGCCCGGGGCAGGGAGGCGGGTCCCATCCCGGGGAGCTGCTGACTGATGCTCCTGCAGAGACGCAGCGGAAGCTGCTGTCCGCGCGGCCCCGTTGGTGCACTTTGCGCAGCCCCTGTGGAGAGCAGGTGCGGGCGGCCTGCCTGTCCGAGAGTTCTGCTGGACTCAGGTGCTCTGGGCTGACACGGGCGCTCCTGCTGCATTCTTGGGGGACCGATCCCATTAGCTCCGATAAACTCTCCAAGCCAGTGTTGGAAAAACGACGCTTTCAGAGTTTGGAATGGGTTAGAACACATGCGTCTCTCTGTCCCCCCATTGCGCCGTGGGGGCGGCGGTGGGGGGAGAGGGGGGATGGGAGGTGCAGGTGTGCTCCTGGGGAGGGGCCAGGTCAGTGGGGCACCACGGGCTTTGCGTGAACCTTAGCTAGGCTGCAGAAAGTTCCTCACACAAACAGCCAAACAGACACTTGAGTGTCTGTCACTTCATAATAAAATCCAGAGAGGTGAGTAGAAATTACCAAATTTTCCTTCACCGGGGAAGAAGGCAGTATTCTTTTGGTGAAATGTGAAATAGCCTCAATTAGGCTCTTTTGTCATGGGTCAGGGATGCTGGATGCCACTACGTAATCCCAGGAGACTGGCTTCCTAGAGTCACGTCAACCTGATCCAATGGCTGTTTATTGAGAGATAAATCTATTATTGTGCCTGTCGTAGACAATGGCCAGAGAAGCAGCGGGGGTGGAGGGAGGAGGGATATTGGGCACATGTGTGCCAATCCCTCCATGTGCCTAGGGACTCAGAGCCAGCCTCAGCCTCTTACCACCATGCCCAGCCTTCCAGGGTCGGCACTGCTTTCATAGCACCCAGAAGGAAACAAAGGCTGAGATCATAACTGATGGAAGGTTCAGGTTTAGAACAGCTGTCTGACTAGCTCCAAGTCTTATGCTTTCCCCAGTGCATAATACCATCTCATTGAAAAATAGTATTTAAGGAGGCATGTGTGTGCCTTTCCCAGAGTTCCTCCCACACCGTCCATGAATGCCTCCAGAATATGGACGAGCAAGATCTCATTCAGTCTTCGACATCATGCATTCCATACAGGTAATTGAAGATTTACCACTATAAAAGGTAAGGATACAGTCATTCACTTGCTAGAACCCATGGGTCAGATGTAAGTTGGGCCAGAATCCATTTTATTTCTTCTGTGTCTTGCCTTTCATCACCCAAGTTTAAATCCCAGAAGCCTAAGAGTTTTAACATTCTGGCAAAGAGAATGGCTCATCTGGTTGGAGCTGTGAAGAGGTTGCTTTTTCTTCTAATACAGAAGATTTATCATTCAATTTGAGTTACAGGGTGAGAAAGTCCAGAATTGCACAACAGAAGAGAATCCTTACTACAGAAGCCATCATTTCAAGCAAGTATAGAAGTATAAAGTCTCTCTTCTTAAAAGTGAAGATACACCAGATAATCATATCAGCTAGTGCCATTAGCTGCCTTTTTTTTTTCCAACAAAGAGAAAAAACATCTGGTTTCGAAGAAAAGTAACACCCATACAACAAAGCATTCATAACCTGTGAAATCCTGTCTAAGGGCTACACTTTTCTAATTACCTAAAGTCAGATTCCAGATGAATTTATTAAGGCTTTTACTTTTCAATTGTGTATAAAGATTAAAAGAAAAACATACATTTTAAAGGAAGTTGCTAGAGAGTCTTTGCTGAACTTGGAAAGGCAACGGTCCAATAATAATTCTGTGACTCTGAGCCCTCACCCAACTTCCAACCTATTTATGAAAGAAGATAGAAAATCTCCATAGTGAGAATTTCTAGAGAGAAAGCACAATAGGGGAAGCATATGTCTCTTGGTGTTTGGAGGACAGAGACTCAAGGGTCAGTAGCAGCCACTGGTTTCTAGACCAGAAAGGTCTAGAAGAATAGAGCTAGATGGATCTCCCCGATGGCTGAGCAGCTGGAAGGCTTCCGTGAGAGCACACTGGGTTTTCAGGATCTGGTAGGCAGATTTACTAAGTACTTCCCTTGGACCAGAGTGATCCCCCCAGAAATTAGCTGGACTGGGGACCTTCTGTATATTCTTCACCAGAAAAGTGAGTCCAGCATGCATGGTTTACCCCAAACAGGCCCTAAGGAAGAGCTGGACGGGGTCAGATGACGAGCGCATTGCCTGCATGAGGGGACGTTTATGTGGAGGGTCCCTGAGCATCTGGAGGCCCCACAGTTGTGCTCCCTGGGAGGGGCCAGCATGGGGGGATCTGGCTCACAGAAGGATCCCATGACGGACGCATTGGAGAAGCCAAGGCTGGACGGGGTGTTCTTCCCCCACAATCCTTTATAACTGTGTTATACGTATAATAGACAATAGGATTCTCTCTCACTCCTTGTTGTGCTCATTCTGCTAACTTTATATTGTTGAGAAAGTGGGAGAGAGAGAGAAAGAATGAATACCTCAACTCTGAAATTTTGATAGTCTTTTATAATAAAAATAGTAAATATGTTTCTTAATTGGTTAATCTGACCCAAATTTTTGAATGATAAACTTTCTTTATCTAGAGCCTACTGTGTGCACAGCACATGGTATTTTCTCCTCTTCCCTTCATGTCAATGCTTCAAGTAGGAATCTCATCCCTACTTCACCTGTTATAAAGCTGAGATAACCAGAGAGATACAGGGGTTTTCCTATGATTACAAAGGGGAAGAGTGAAGCTTCCATTTCAGTATTTCTTACTTAAAAACTCCATGCTCTATAGCCCCTGTTGCAACTTAGGAGCAAATGGACCCCTAGCCAGTGTCTGGCATAGGGTAGACACTTACCACATATTTATCAAATGAATGAATAAATACAAGAATGAATGAATTTTTGTCAGGTGAGCCACACTCTTCAGTTGCTTATGGGAATAAATGATGTCACCGTTAGAGTGGACGATGGCATGTCATCAGCCTCAGCTAAGAGAACCAAAGAAACAGAACAAGAGCTCACATCCAGGAGCTGGATGTGAGGAGGTAGAAACGATTTTCATCACTTCTTTTCTGATCTGTGCCCAGGTGTCAGGTAATTAATGGTCTCTAAGCAGCCCTCCAGGTGCCCCCAAAAGCATACTATTTAGGGGGACCTCACATCAGATTCTTTTGTGGAAGGAAGAAAGAAATCTTCCTCGTTGGTTTTGTTTTTGTTTTTGTTTTTTCCCCCTAACTCTTTTCTTTCTTGATTCAACCTTATTTTGTGTACCCAAAGGCCATGTGCTGGGCTCAGGCTGCTGAGATGCAAAAGTCAAGGTCTCCACCTGCCAAAGCTCACACAGGCAGGGCAGAGAAATCCTAAGTGCATATTCTGGGCTCTCGCATATTGGCACTTCTCAAAGCAGAGCCTGGGGACTTGCCGCCTTTGCCTTTGTGTTAGCGACACTCCCTCCCTGGCGCGCTCTTTCTTCTTTTTTGGCTCCAAGTAGATGCATGTCTGTGTGTGTGTTTTAAAGCGCAGTGAACTGCACAGTGAACTTCTTTTTCTCTGCCGGTTTGGTAGGTGTAATATCTCAGCCCACACAGCCCACCTGCTCCATCTCTGTTTCATCTTTAACAACTGGTGTTTTGAACAGTGGTGCTGACTCGGGGTTAGTTACTGAAGCGTGAAGCAACCAGATAGAGAGAGAGATGGGAGCCACCGGGCCTGTGGATGGGCGCTCAGAGCCAGCTGTTGAAGCAGCGGCTCCAGGCCCCCTGCCCTGGAGAAGAGAGAGCGCCATGGACCCTGGTGTGGCCGCTGGTGGGAGACAAGTAAACACAGGACTATGGGTGGTGGTGGTGGGGGTTGGCAGTGCTGAAGGAAGAGGTATAATGAGGTGAAATCCTTCCCCACATGCAGGTGTGCAGTTAACATTTTGGTTTACTTTGTGCATGTTTTCACAGAAAATTTCCCATTGTTCTCCTGACCCCCAAGAGCGGTGACCTGATGGGACAACGACACATTCTCTGGCTTCTGTGGGACCCCCTAGGACACAGTAGCTCTGAAGTCTGAAGGGGGCTCTCATGAGCCTGACAGGTGGGACCTGCTTGATAACTTAGTGTTGTACCCAGATAGAATTTTGCAAGAATCCCAATCCCAGGGCCATGCTGTCGACTCCAGAAGCTGGTGTTGTGGCTGCCACCTTCTCTCTGGGAGGGAGGAGCTGGTCCCAGTCTGTTGCTGATCCCCCTATATGTCACAGAGCCCTCATCTCTTCTTCTCTGGATTCATGTCGCAGGCTAGTAGGACTGCCACGCGCCCTGAGGTAGCATGAGTGCTGTTCAGGAAGGTTTTGTCTCCTTCCTTCTGTGGACTTCCCAATAATTTTCATTAACCATGCCATTAAAACTTCCCATACTCAAGAGACTTCTGTGGTGTCGGAAGTGACACCTTCTGCCATGGTAGCCTGCAGTGTTCTAGAGGGTCACCCTCTGTCACCCAGGGTCCTCACGTGAAACCGGTGGTGATGGAGAGCCTATGTCCACAGAGGCGGGAAGGACAACCAGTGGGAAGGACGCAGGCATGGGTTACATAAGCCCATCCAGGCTTGTCAGCCTGAGCACCCCCATCCCCAACAATAGTTTCGGAAAGAACAGTTACTTGTGTTCTTGGCTTTCCTGCAACCAGGCATGGGCTCACCATCCAGCCCAGTCCCACCCACTGGGGTTCCCTACCATGATCTTCCTGCCACGTTCATTACTGTGGTCTGCTGGCACTGCCTCCAGCTAAGGTTAAATAATTCTGCAAAGCTCAGTCATGTCATCTGCGATCAAAGTTCAGTGTCCTCCAGGTCAGTTCAGGAGTACATTTTAGAGTATTTTAGATATTTCACATATTTAGAGCAGCTGTTGACAAGCTGTGGTCACAGCACCTTATTTTGTAATAAGGTTTTATGACACCATGACACGCCCATTCATTCACTTAGTGACTCTGGCCGATTTCATGCTGCAAAGACAGAGTTGTGTGGTTGAGGCAGAAAACCTATGGCCCACAGAGCCAAAGATATTTACTACCTCCCCCTTGGCAGAAAATATTTGCTAGAAGAATAGTTAGACTCTTCCAACTATGTTGACTTTCTTGGCCAGAATTTCAGGAAGTGCTTAATCCAGAGGGTCCAAGGTTGTGTCTCCAGAATAGTGGTTAAAATGAAGTTACTTTCTATACTGAGAAAAGAGCTGTCTCCGGGCTCTAGGAGCAGCTAGATTACTTAGAATCTGAAAGTTCAGTACCTGCATCCTTCATCCTGAAGATTGAGTTTCTGTGTGTCTGTCATCCCTTTTCAATGGGAATCAGCATCACACTGACCTCTTGGTGCAGTGCTCGAGAGCTCTGGACAATTCCTTTTGCCTGGGACCCTCTTTTCCTCCCTTTTGCCTGACTCCATCAGGTCTGAGCTTAGGGGTCACACCCCTGGGAGGATCCTTTGAGTCCCAGATAAAACAAGGTCTCCTGGATTACTTCTCATTCTCATCCTTCATGTTCCCATGGGCCACCCTGGGTCACTGGTAACTTCTCTTTTCCTGACTTATTTCTGGCTCCACAAAATGAGAAACTGCCTGCCATCTGACAATGTGTATCCCGAGGATCTGGCACAGAGGACCTGAGGACCCGGCAGAGAGGGTGCCAGCAAGTACTTTGGCACTAGTGAACACCAGCCAGAGTCCTAAAGGCTGGGGCTACAAAATGCAACTCGTTGCAAAGTCTCAGGATTGCTAGTCCACAAAACTCAGGGGCATGAGCACGTAACTGACTTAATTTCTCTATAACCAGACTCAAGCTTATGAACAACGGCATTTACGGACTCCACGGCTGGTTAGAAGGGGACACTTAACTCATCAACCCAGACCCCCGGATCCCAGTGCAGAACCCAGTTCCTTCCCCTTTGGAAGCTATTCAAATTGTAGATCCTTGCTTTCTTCTCCTTCTTCTTCTTCTCCTTCCTCCACTACTACTACTACTACTTCTTCTTCTTCTTCTTCTTCTTCTTCTTCTTCTTCTTCTTCTTCTTCTTCT